>NC_141075.1:28753573-29271073 GCF_041138505.1 Cibotium barometz | reverse complement strand
GTTCCTGGGGGACAAGGGTCCACAGGTGAAAAGTTCTTTGTTTTCAAGATGTCCACCATTGGAGCCGCTTCTAGGTTGGATTTGATAAATCTAATGCGACAAACAAGCTCTGGGGGGACCTATGACATGCATGGATATAGTTCGACCACACCCAACGAACATCATATTGGGTGACCATGTCTTGTCATGTTTACGATCCAAGGTAACATATTACAAATGTGAATATAAATGAAGTCAGATGTGGTCAATTGTGTTACATCATAAATGACTTGAGTTTTCATGTAGCACGGAAGAGGATCTTTAAAAATAAATGCGACATGTGAAATGAAAGAAGAGGATATGGAGTCCTTATGTCTATTTAAGAAGAGGATATGGAGTCCTTATGTCTATTTAAGGAGTGCATCAATGAGGTGATAGCAAACCATGTTTGTGATAGGGCATATTTCTTTGTTTTCAGGGGTAGACGAGGCACAGGCTAACTAGAATAAGATTTGACATGTGTTCAATGATGGGAAAAATGACATCCTGATAGGGAGAGGTTCTACCTATTTCATTGGGAGTAGAGCATGGTTGCACACACAACAAAGTATGTGTGCACCACATCTCAAGACGAGCACAAAGTAATGTGTGAGAACTGGCGCATGGATCCTACCAGTGAGGCTCCATCAGTAGAGGCTCAATTAATACGTCAATGGTGGCACAATGGTCATGTGATGGATAAGAATATTTCAATAATGGACTCTTGGTTGAGCTGGTGGGAGGTGCGCATAGCACATTGGGGTTCAGTCATGGAAACAATAGAGAAGTAAGATGGTCCAAATACCCCAAGAACAAACCTAGCAAAAAGCAAGCATGGGAGTTGGCTTGCAGGGGAAGGATATAGACACAAGGTTTCTCTTTATGATGCAAGTACTACTGATATGGAAAATGAAATTTCGCAAAGCACTAAGGCAATGTCTTACTCTCGAGGCAAGCACATAGGGAGAGGACCAAGCTCTAAGAAACTAAAAGAATGGTTATTTACAATCCCAGCAAAGTGGTCTGAATAGTTAATTAGGCAACTAAAGGAACACCCATGTATAAGGTGCCTACTCCCCTCACCAGTGAGGACAAAGAAAGTGAACATCACAAGATACCACCATTGTGGTCATTGATATTGATGAATGAGGCCATGCATCGTCTGGAGTACAATACACATGCACAAGACCGCAAGTATGTAGGGAGGCCATTAAAGATCATTTTTAATGAGCATGATATAAACATTACTCCTAAAAGAACAGTGAAAGTCATAGAGTTCAGTGTGATTGAGTGCAAGGTGAATGAAGCAATGTGGGCAATCCAAAGAACATGCATTGGCAACAACAAGGTCACATGCAGCGAAACATATATGGCCAGTTGCTTATGGGAACTAACCTTGCATGAGAGGAGGGGTATGAGAGGAGGGGTATATACATTAGGGGATGTTGGATACCAAGTGGAGAGCAAGAATGTAGAAGGTGTTATGCCTACCCCACCTAGTAGCGGTGGGGCTACAAGGTCCTTTACAATAGCAAGTAAAAAAGAACCACATATGGGTCCACTAATAACACTAAGGTAGGTGGCTCAAGCATGTAAAATGGCATAAGGGTCAAGTACTACACGTCAATATCAAAGGAAGCGGCACAAAAAAAGGCTGCTTTGAACATGAAAGCTACAATGGTAGACGAAGTGCAAAGAACAATGGTAGATGAAGTGCAAAGGTTGGAGTACAAGTATAAAGTTTTCAAGATCAAATCACATGCAGATGATGCACATGTTGGAAAATATGATGTGCATATGAAAGACAAACTGTGTTGTAGGTGAGCAAATTTTACAGATAGAGAATCCAAGAAGAAGTTGTACCTTGCATGCAAGCACGTGTACTTAATTTATTTGCGTGTTCTTGGCTTGAGCCAAAACGAGAATATGTTCATCCACCAACCTATCCTATTGGTGTACTTGGAGCTCTACAATGCCTTGTCTCATAGGAGAACCTACCCTACCTACCCTAATTTTTACCAATGAATGCATGGAATTTCACATGTCCTGTAGTATTTTGAGACTTTTGTAACCTCAATGGAAGTAACCTCATTGTGTAGAGGGTTTGATTGTGCAATATCTTTGTCTCCCCCCCTCCCTCCCTCTCCCCCCTCTCTCGCTATGGATTGTGCATTTTTAAGTAGGTATGGTATTGCATAACATGGTCTTCTATTGATGAATGGTATTCATGTTACAAGTAGTAAGTGGTTAGAAATCTTAGGGAAATGACAGAGGAACAAAGAGTTAGAGAGAGAAGAGAGAGAGGCAAGGTGGGCCACAAAGCACACAAAACCTTATCTAAAATTGCATGTATTAAAAAAAACATTACACTCGCTCTTTCCCAAAAAAGTACGAAAAGATGAAATTTGAGGAAAGATGCCTTTATTATTGACATTAAAAAAGAATAAAGGTGTTTTTTTTGCTTGTTGCAAAAGTAGAGTACACCTCTCCCACTACTATAAATATAGAGATAACCTCCATAGCACTTTGTTAATCACCATTTAGACAAGCCTTGTTTTAGTAGAGTACATCACCCAAAACCCTCCTTCATATTGTTTGTTGGTCCCATCAAATATTAGCATTGAATTTGTTGTTGTTTGTATTGCGAGGGAGGCCACCAATGCGGAGGTCATGCAAAAGACCATAGATGGCACACAAGCATGGAAAGGTCTCACATCCTTACCACTTCTGGTAGTGATGATGATATTTCTCAAGTTAAGACCAAAGTGGTCAGCTTAATTATGATATGGCGAGCTAATAGAATTATTAATGATGCGTCTGATCATCTCTTACATGAGGAAGTGCGGAAGGGAATGAACATCATTCTCTTACTTTGTGCGTTCATCCTAGAGGACAAGCAAAGCCCATATAAGTAAAGATGATGGTGTACAATAGTTATGACAAAAGAGTTGTATTTGGAAGTCATATGTGAATGAACTTGGTTTTATTTTCACTTGGAAGCAATAACCGTGATCTAGAGGATGTAACCGTTATATGTGAATGAACTTGGTTTTATTTTCACATGGAAGCAATAACCGTGATCTAGAGGATGTAATGTTGTCATGTTTTTCTCTCTCTCACTCACTCTCGCTCTCTCGCCCTCTCCCTCTTAAATAATTATATCATGATTCTCTCTCCCTCTCTCTCCCACTCTCTTCTCCCCTCTCTCTCTTGATGGAGGGGGTAGGGAATCTTATTAGAATCCGCTCGCCCAATTCTAAATAAGCACTTGCTAGAAAATGCTCACCAGAAAGAATCCCCCCTACATGACTTGCTTGCTCCAATCACAAACGCTTTAAGAGAGTGTGTTGTGAATCTATTTATTTTTCCCTCTTACTCCTAACCTTCTCTTCCTTCCACTTCGTGTCCCAAAAGCTAATTTTTATGAATGGGTTGAGTTTGGCACTTCATCCCTCACGTAAATCTAATGCATTTTTTCATATTGTCTATAATATTGATTTATATGGTGCATCTAATGCTCTTTACCTTCAACAATAGACTATGATCATCGTGACTACATGCTTATAATGACGTCTTTAAAGAAGTTAAACATAGCAACATCATTAACAGATGTCTCTGTAATCTAGTCATTGTCAATCTACTAATTTTAAAAAAAAACTCTTGTCTAAGAGCTTTCAAAATAGCCTTCATCTAGTCTGGATTCATATTGTGATTTTTGAAGCACATGATTTTTGGTAGAGACAAACATTGACATTGAGTGTGATAATACAAATAACTATAGAAATATAACATTTTTATGAGTATTTTAATGGCGTATACAACACACGTGACACATGAAATACACAAACAATATCATTATACATGGATTATATTAATTTGATGATTTCATGAAGTACAATGTTTTGTATAAGCGTTAAGCATTATCCTTTGACTCATTCAAATACCCTAAAGTAATGATACATAGCACACTCTGTTACATCATCATTGCTTACTACACACATATAAGAATCTAGGCTTAAGAGACTTCTCACACACACATTAAGCATTAAGCCTTATCCTTTGACTCATTCACATGCCCTAAAGCAATGATACAGAGCACACTTTATGACATCATTTCTTACTCTACAGACATATAAGAATCTATTCTTAAGAGATTGCTCACACACATATTCACATACACACTCAATAAGTGAGTATTCCCAAAAGTGGAAATCTACATCGGTTTACTAGGATAAATCTCCCCTCAATCCAAACCGGGATTAACATGGGAGTGGAGCATTAATGTCACAGGCTAGGGCCTAGAAGCTATGTATAAGGTCACGAGCAAGGCCCATCAGAGAGGCCAAGGCAATGGGGTGAGAAAGCCAATTGGTGCATCAGAGGCACCGACTAGCCAATCCGTGAGTAATCTAATGTGCACATACAAGTGCACATATACAAGTGCACATGTGCTGATGTCTGTTAGATCGACATCAAACCATAGTTGTTTTTGCTTTACTCAAAATAATTTTCTCTCTCTCATCTATCAACCCTAAACCAACCCTACGCATAAATGTCATCTTGGGATTAGGGAAATGCAGTCTCATAGTAGGCTATGGAGGCTCATACATCTTCATTCGTGATCATGGTAAAGAGAGAGTAAGAGAGGTAGGGATAGTGTGAAATAATTCTTAAGAGAGATGGTTGCACGACTCTAAGATAGATTTCAAATTTCATTATATTGATTCAATGAACTCACAAAGTATAACGCATTAAGCCTTATCCTTTGACTCATTTGAATCCTTTGACTCATTTGAATCCTCTAAAGAAATAACATATGGCACACTTTATGATATCACTTCTTATTACACACATAAGAATCTAGCCTTAAAAGTTAAGAGACTGTTCATACACATTCACATATACACTCAATAAGAGAGTGTTCACACATAAGTGGTCATTGGTACACATACGACAGAAACATGCATGAAGCTCTCATTTTTCAACATTATTTTTGTAAAGTTCAATATGCTTGTACTCACCTATATAAACCTATATTAAATCTATGGCGCTAAAATTCACCTAAATTCATTATAAAAAGTTTATCAATTTTTTTGAAATGTATATTAACCTATATACTATGGTGCCAATGAAAGAACACACACAATACACAAATATTACAGATGCAATACAATCAATTTTTATGTAACACAAGACTTAAATCATTAGTTTTAGATGCATCATACAATACAATGACACGTATTTTCAAATCATATGACAATGTGTCAAAGTATATTGATTCTTGAATGCATGCAATTGACAAATAAATTATGACACAATCTTTTTTTTTTGGAATGCAACAATTCAATTGTTAAATTTAAATGCATCGTGCAATACAATGACATGCATTTTCAAGTCATACGACAACGTGTTGAAGTATATTGATTCTCCAACAAGGAGAGAGATAAGAATATTACAAGAAGGAAGTAGAGCACCAACTCAAGTAGAGAAAAGTGTGAAAAATGACCGACGGGCTAGGCGGGGGATTTTTATAAGATAAATATTAGACCCCACCAGGCTTTTGATCAACCCCATCAGGCCCACCAAGATTTTGAATAACCCCGCCAGGTCTATCACGGTTATTGAAAAGCCCGTTGGGCCCAACGGGGTTAACCAAGATCCCAATGAGGTTTTCCAAGCTGGGCAAGTCAACCTAGTTGGTATTTTTTTTTGCTTGTCAATGACTAACAAATGGTATTAACTTGTTAACATAACTTATTAATGTAAAAACTTCACGTAATTACATAAATATTAAATCCCTGGTGGTGACAAAAAATTGACACCTTACTATCCACAAGGGAATGACTAAGCTAAAACCACAAACAAGATTATGCACTATTCTCACAAAGATGGTAGATGCATCCAAAAGTGATTGGGAGCATAAGTTATACTCTACTCTATGGGCCTACTACACCGCATATACAAGGTGGTTTTATCAATGATGGATGTCAACAACACACCTTTTCAAGTTACATTTAGGCTTGATGTAGTCATGTCAATGGAACACTTGGCTCCAAGCCATTAAATTGTAGCAAGGCATAGCCTCAACGGAAATCCTGTCACAGCTACCTTAGAGGAGAAAATATTATGATCCTTGATACGCTTTCAATTTGAGATGTGATCTCTTGGACTTCTCTAATGGTTGGGTATATGGAACAAGGGTGCGGTGATGAGGTCTTAAACCATTTTCAATAAATGCAATGTGACAATATTTCCCTGAACATCATATCTAATGGTTTGATATATGGAACAAGGGTGCAATGATATATGGAACAAGGGTGCAGTGATGAGGTCTTGAACTATTTTCAATAGATGCAATGTGACGATATTTCCCTAAACATCAAATCTATTTGTTTCTTGAAAGCATGTGGTAGTATTAGAGTCACATCCAAGGGTCGATGAATACATTATGGAAGTGTCCTTAGAAAATGAGAATTCCCTGAATTTCTATAATTTTTGGAAATTTTTCCTAAATTTTTTTAGAATTTTTTAAAAAATTTTAGAGCATTTTATGGAAAAAATGTATTTTTATGCATTTTGATGGGTTTTCCACGGAGATGCTATCAATTTTTTGCCAAAAGGGCAGCCAATTGATACACTGAGATCTCTTCCATGTGCGTGGGATTCTTTTCTCCTCTCAAATCTAAATTTTTTCTTCTATTTTCCTCTCCTGCGTGTGTGAACACCTCTTATTAGGCTTGTTTTGATTAATATTAATCATAATTAAGATTTAAATATGATTAAAATTTTAATTAATGCTTAATCCTCTTCTCTGTTAACAAAGAAGGAGGGGGTGGTGAGAGTGATTTTTGGACTGAAGAAGGAGGAGAGAGGAGAGAGGCTTCTCCTCTCTCACATTCTAATCGCAACACGCTCGGGGGGGGGGGGGAGGGGGAAGGGGGGGCTAGGTGAAAATCGCTAGCCCTCCATAAAATGTTTTTTTTAAGGTTTTAAAACCTAAGTTTTAAAAAGCTTTATTTAAAGCTTTAATTTATAAAAAACTATTTTTAAAAAAAATTAAAACTTTTCATTTTTTTTCAAAAAAGCTTAAAAAAAAGAGAAAAAGAGTGTTGAATTTTTTTCTTATCTGAAAAATATTTTCTCTGGCTTTTTTTTCTCTTGGAGCCTTTTGGCTTTCTACATTCTCGAGAAATCTAATGGCTTTCTGAATTCCGGGAAATATTTTAACCTTTCGGATTTCGAAAACTTTTGACGTTTCACATTCTGAATTTTTTTTTGTCCTTTCATTTTCTCGAAATTGTTAAATTTCCATATTTTGGGAAGACCATTGGGACTTGGATGGTTCGTATTTTAATGTGTTCGAGGTAAATTAAAAATTCTTAAAAATTCTTAGAAATTAATGAAAAATTAGACAAAGGTTATTTTAATTTTCTAGAAAATGTGGGATTGGTGATTGGCATGTGGTGTGTCCATTCGGGTGCTCGTAACCATTTAAATTCCTTTAAAAATCTATTTTTTGCCCAAAAATTAGAAAATCCATTAAAGTTATAAATTTTCATTAGATTTGAGAATTGTCAGGTGGAATTGGAAATTTCATGAACAATGGGATTCTCAGGAAAAATTAGGAATTTTCTAAATATTATTTTTATAAATCTTAAAAATTAGTATTTTTAAAATATCAATAGTATTTTGGTAAATATAATTGCTAAAAATTTTCTGGGAAAATATAGGTTGGAATGCCATAAGATAGATTTGATGGAATTCAGAATTAGCATATTTTGAGGCCCTATAAAATTAGGGAAAAAAAACAAAAAATCATGATAATTCTTTTTTCTCAAGAATTTAATATTTTTGAGGATTATTTAGTGTTGAAGTACGTTTTCACGTGCTGACATTAGATAGATGCGGGTTATTCACATATTATTAATACAAATGTACCTCATATTAGTAGTTATTTCTCTTTGGATTAATTCTAAATGATGCTTTCATAATTTTTACCATTGTTTAACTATTCTTTTTGGACATGCTCCTTACTTTCTTTAATGATGGCTAGAATCTGCATTCAAAGTGTGTCTCTCCTTTGACACTTGTCCATGATAATTTATTTTGCACTTGTTTAAGTGTGGTCTATGCTTAATTTCTTAAGCCTAAGACAAATTCTATCTAGGTTAGTTGATCTGTTTGTTTTGGTGGATTTTACTGGATGTTTTCCAAGTTTTATTTGGACTCATCAGGTTTTGCCTAGATCACTTATGTCTAGGGGTTTTTAATGAGTGCTACACACGTGTTTCACTTTTTTATTTGGAGTTTTGTTTGAACAACACCACGTTCATATACTCCAGATTGATGAGTTGGCCACCAATTTTAATGCTTCTTTTGGCATGATTAATGACCATTAGATGGCATGCATTGATTTTTATGATCAACTACGGTTTTCATGGATTCGAGGAGCTTCTATGCTTTTGTCCATGGTTTTATAAGGATCTTTTGATCTTTTGGTGGATAATATCATGTGCTTTGAAGGTAGCATTTGCCTTCGTTTTTTGCACGTAATTTTGGAGTATATTCCTTGTACTCTTGTACATATTCCAACTTGGATACCTAGTTGCTTATGTATCTAGGTGAGTTATTTTTCTACCCCAGCTTTATTGTGTTAATTGGGTAGTTATCATTAGAAAGGCGCCAATAATTCAAATTCTTTTCTAATTATATACTCGAAAAAAGTTATTCCTTGATGTGGTCTCAGGAATATAGAGACAGGTTTTAGTATGTGAAAGTATGGGATAAGACCATCTTATTCCTTTTATACATGATTTTATTAATATTTCCTAGACGGCATACAAGGGAGTTCCAAATTGGTAATACAAGGGAGCTCCAAATTGGTAAGGAATGTATGGGTGGTATCATGGTGGTATGAGACACTAGTGATCCCTCACATATATTATCTTATCGGATAATTTGGGCTCAAGATTGTTGCTTTGCTTACATCACTTGGCATGTTGACCTCAACATTCAAAGACAATCTCATTTTTTGACTTCACTTGAAGTTGTAGTGTAGGCATTCTCTTATCTATATCCTACATGTTTTGACTCAGTGTAATCTCATCGGCATATTCACTTTTTGAAATCTTTTTCTTTAGAGTTCAACGAGTTTATCTTGTTGTGTTCGGATTAAGGAATTTTGGATTCTTCCTTTGTTGGCATTTTTCTAGTTCCATCCTTTAGGTGATTTATGCAGCCCACCTAATGGTTTACGGATATACATATGTGACTCATCGTCGAGATGTTGATGACTCTCTATGTTGATATAGGTTACTCGGGATGTTGATAATTCCCTGTGTAGATGTGGGTACGTCGATCATCAATGGATCCCTGGTTCCTGCTGTCATAATGCCATGCCGTCCTTCTTTATTCCGAATGGTTTACAACAAGGAAACTACTTTGAGTATGAATTCCTTTGATCATCCGCAGTCTGATGGGAAAGCAGAGCGTGTGAATCAAATTGTGGAGGATAGAAAATCATCAAATTGGGAAAAGTATCTTTCTATGATGGAATTTTTCTATAATAGTTTTAAACATACGGCTACTGGTTTTAGTCCATTCATGCTTATGTACGGGTATCAACCCAGGGTACCTATTGATGTCAGTCTTAATAAGGACATCGAGCTTGATGCATCGAGAGATTTCTTGCGTGATATGCAACAAATGCTGATCGAAACTCGGGATTCTATTAGGAGTGCTCAGGATAGGGCATGGTTCTATGCTGATAGAGGACGCTGAACTCGGTATTTTGAGCTAGGAGCATTGGTTTATTTAAAAGTTCCTAAAGAATTTTAGACTTTGTCAACAAGAAAATGTTCGAATTTATCTCCTAGATATTGTAGTCCATTTCGAGTTATACATCGGATTGGCACGGTTGCGAATGAACTAAAAATGCCTCCACATGTTAGAGTTTATCGAGTATTTCATATCAATAGATTGAAAGGGAAACTGGGAGGTGAGGAAAACACAGTTACTCCTCAAAGAACTCGTTGAAGTTGAAGATTTATCCTATGTTCCACATAAACCTGAAAAGATACTTGAATTTAGGGAAAGGAAACTTTGTAGTTGACTAATCCTTGAGGTTAAAATTAGGTGGAAAGATAGGGAAATAGAGGATTCAACTTGGGAGCCGGTTGAGAATGTTCAGCACAGATTTCCTTCTTTTCATTGCAAGAGTGCAATGTTTTGAGAGAGGGGAAGTATGTCATATACTAGGAGGCTAACCCACATTAGGCTTGTGAGCATGGGAACAAACTCTAGTGGAGCATGGGTTAGCACTAACCTTAAGGGTTGAGGCTAGGGTCAGGCATCCAAGGGTCACACATGCAAAATGGAGAGTCAAGAGTCACTTGAGGGCCCTCCTATATATAATAGGGACATGGGGCACACTCAAAGGGGACTAGGTGATGATATGATGTTCTCTTGTATATAGGATTGTATCTACTCTCATGCCATTTCACACTACAGCTACATGTTGCTGGATTGGAGTCATACCTCTCTTGGTGGTATGGGACATCAAGGAAAAGGTATGAGGTACTTCATTGTAATTCATGTGTGCATCCCTTGGGCTCAGGGGTGGTTGGGTAGATGAGTTTATGCATGTTTATGCATGACAATTATCTATAGAGATCTTAGGGTTTTAACACTTGGGTCCTGAAATTACCACACCCAATAAGTAATTGCATTATAGAAAGAATTACATCATTTTCCTCTATAATTTTCTTATGCTTTTAACATTTTCATTTTGGTTTTTTTTCTATTATTCCTACACTTACATGCAACTTGGTAAGGGACCGCTTTGGGTCTGTCCTTCAACCCTACACTTACATGCGACTTAGTAAGGGACCGCTTTGGGTCTCTCCTTCAACCCTCATGCCATATTCTTGGACTTATAAACGACTCGGTAGGGACCTCTTTGGACCTTTCCTTTCACCCTTATCCCGTATTCTTGGACTTACAGGTGACTTAGTAGGGACCTATTTGGGCCTCTCCTCCGGCCCTCATGCCTTATTCTTGGACTTATAGGTGACTCAGTAGGGACCTCTCTCAGTCTCTCCTCTGGCCCTCATGCCGTATTCTTGGACTTACAGCGACTTGATAGGAACCTCTTTTGGCCTCTCCTCTAGACCTCATGCCATATTCTTGGACGTACAGGTAACTCGGAAGGGACCTCATTGGTCCTCTCCTCTGGCCCTCTCCTCTGGACCTCATGCCATATTCTTGGACGTACAGGTGACTCGGAAGGGACCTCATTGGGCCTCTCCTCTGGCCCTCTCCTCTAGACCTCATGCCATATTCTTGGACGTAAAGGTGACTCGGAAGGGACCTTGTTGGGCCTCTCCTCTGGCCCTCATACCTTATTCTTGGAATTACATGCAACTTGGTAGGGACCTCTCTTGGCCTCTCCTCCATCCCTCATGCTATATTCTTTTAATGCTTTAATTAATATAATTTTTTTAAAATAATGTTTCAAGCTAACATACAACAAATGACGTATTGGGAATTGGCCAATTACTCACCATCTATGTCTATTAGGTCATCCACCCCGAGTTTCCCATGGAGGTGAAGGATGTGTTCCATGTACTCCATGCAGTAGACATAGATGAGTTGGATCATCAAAGCCAACATATCATAGAAGATCCCTATCCATAGCATGTGGAAGGGTAGGATAATGGTTCCCAAGCAACACTAGCCCTAGTGTGTATTGTGCCATCTAATCCTAACCAAAGAAAATTTCGAATGAGGCAACATAACTGGCCAATGCATCCCCTATGAAAAACCCAACAAGAAGTGATACACCAAGCAATGGCCAACAGCTCTTGGCTAACCACCAAGGCTCTAAATGCCAAATCAAGCTTCCTGCTACTCCAATGTTAAAGTTTGCTTTTAATGCTCTCATGAGCATAAGCGCAAAAACTATTGTGATGCCCAGAGACATGCATGTGAGGCCTCTAAAAACATCACAGTATCATTTACTAACTCTGAGCCCAATAACTCTTCCTCTGTACGTAGAGGCAATCTGAGGCCAAAGACTCCTAGTCTCCTGGGGTAGCCCGAATAAACCTGCTCATAGCCTCTGCTGCTATGAGGTATAGTAAGGGAGACAGAGCCCAAAAGTTAAACTGGGTGGTGTGATCACAAAAAGGCCATCTGCCTGTGGCATGGCTTCAAACAAGGCATCATTATGAGCAACATCATTTCAGATATCATAACCTCATGGGTATCATCATTACACAACACATGGTCCCTATGAGGAATTCTGGCATCATGAGTATTATCAACAAATTATATTACCATGTGTAATAACATAATCACAAATCATCTTTAGATCTATGTGAATGGGATCCTTAACTTTTTAAACACTTATCATGTGAGTCGACACCTATTTGGGTTTTTATATTTTACTAGATTTACAAGCAGCTAGCTTTATACCTTCTTTGATTTACATGCAGCTTAGCTCCAAACCTCAGTGGATTTATAGGCAACTCGCTAGGGACCTCTTTGGGCCTCTCCTCTAGCTCCAAACCTATTGGATTTATAGGCAGCTAGCTCCATACCTTCTTGGATTTACATTTAGCTTAGCTCCAAACCTCACTTTATCATTCATTAGGGGAAATTTGGACTCAAACTAGGATTCTCTCACTACAAAAATGGGCTCACGGTGAAATTTTTGCAAATCAACTTGGAAGTGAGTAGAGTTTGGACATTTGGAATCTACTCTTCAAGACCTTTCCAATGATATATAGCATGATGGAAAATTTTACATATTTAAGAAGTCCCCAAATTTGGTGATGATGTGGCATGTTACGTGCCATGTCATCACCAAATTTAGGGACTTCTTGGATATGAAACATTGCCCATCATGCTATATATCATTGGAAAGGTCTCAAAGAGTAGATTCCAAATGTCCAAACTTCGCTCACTTTTGAGTTGATTTGTAAAAATTTCACCAATGAGCCCATTTTTGTAGAAAGAGAATGTGTAACAATCCTTAAAGGGCCCAAATTCGAGTATAGATTTAATCAAAATTTGAATCAAACAAAACATACTTTTTCTCTAAAGTTGAAATAGTTTCTCCACAAAGATTGCATGTCTTTCTCCTTTCCCCCATTTTGACTGGTAGTTATCCAAGTTGGATGGGTGTATGACTCCTTGGTGTGAAGAAATGAGAGAGAATGAATGGAAGTCCGAGTTGGATGGGCGGTAATTTGAGTTGGGTGGGTGTATGACTCCTTAATATGAAGCAATTAGAGAGAATGAATGGAAAGATATCATACTTGAATCATCTTGAGAGGTTAAGTGGAAGGGAACAAAGTGCCCAAAAGCATTAGAAAAATCCATAAATAAAAACACAATTGCATTGTATAACGACTTTTGTTTCTTATAGAGACTATAGCACAAAAAATATGCATAATTTAAACCTAGTCGTCTCGTTATTTTGTATAACAACTTTTGTTTCTTATAGAGACTATAGCACAAAAAATATGCATAATTTAAACCTATTTGTTGAAGATAATTTGTAGATTAGATTGAGACTTATAAATTTTCTTTTTATAGCATAACAGTCTGCTGCCTCTATGAAGAGTTATGACCTTTGCAATGCTACTGGGTTTTACAAAAAATTACAAAGCTATGCACCTTTGATTGTACCTGCTTGCAGCAAAAATAACAATAAATGGAGCTAAATTTTTCACCTAATATCTGAAGATAAGTTATATATTAGGTTAAGATATACAACGTTTATTTTTATAGCATAGCAATTAGATGCTTCTATGAAGAGTTATGCCTCTTGCAATATTCAACAGTTTTTGAAACAATGGGTTGGGACTACATCTTCTCCACTTCTTCTTTCTACATCTTTCTACATCTTCCTCCTTATAATGAGAAGTTAGGGAAGTGAAATGGGAAATCTATAAGAAAGATAAAGGTGTAGGAAAGAAGGTCTAGGACTATTAGCATAGGCTTGCTAACATGGTGGAAAACACATGCTTCTACACACATAGCCATAGAGTACATATATAATCATGAGCATGGAGTAAGAGACATAATTCAAGAACAAGATAAAGACACAATCAAAACATGATAGTGTATTCCCATTCAATTTGCATATAAGAGGGGCTTTATATAGCCATCCAACCATGTGACTCTTGGGATACCCATGTGACGATTGTGCTCCCATAACCTCCACAAGATCCTAACTTCACACTAGCCCTCTTATAACTACTTCTTGATACGACATCTTTTAATGACCAAATCCCACAACTCATTAGCCAAATGCTAATAATGCTAGGGGGTATTCACACCCAAGCTAATGCCAAAATGCTAGGGGTGTTCACACCTGTCAACACCTTCATTATGGGCTTTCCTACTACTGTGAGTCATAATGATATGATTTGGAGATGCACACTTGCTTATCAAGAAAATCATGGCTTACTCTAGGTCAGTGTTTAATCACATGATTCTAAGTTTTGTAGTCATTTTTGGACTACACTCTTTAACAACTTAAACACTAAGTTAGATTTCACAATTGTATTTTATCCAAAACAATAGTTACCAATAGTATAATTTTGGACTTAGATCTTATGTCTCATCCCAATTAGCATACTAATTGATTGGCATAGTTGATTAAGTACAGATCTATGGTTGGGTTGGATAATGGAAGCAGGTCAGTGGTGGTTAGGCAAATTTTGAGATGCTTGACTTCGAGCATCGATGGATAAGTATATAATTATTTCATTGTGTTGAGCACCCACACTATAAGAGTATGCATGCATAGCCACATCCACCACAACTACACTACAATAAAGGAAATTTAGATTTTCAAATTTCCCTTGTATGGATATGCATATGGATAAGGGCACACATATTTTTGTAGGCATCGCTGCATATGTAGCTGTGCTCTAGTCTGCACAAAAATAAATTTGGGGGGGGGGAGAGGGGAGGAGGGATGGAATGGGAGAGAAATAGATCTGCTCCCCCCTCCTTTTTTTTATAACTAACACATACATGAAAAATACGATATTTATAACATATTATAAAAAACATAAAATGCATTTACATGCATAAGCTTCATTAAAAAGTACAAACATAAATTGAGAGTTGTTCACATCAAGTTTCACATATCACTTTTACATAAGTCCCAAAAAAAGATGTTTACATTGTGAATAAAGGAAGTATGTACAAGGCCAAAATGTTGTTTTAAAATAGAGTGTAATAAAAAACAAGCAAACTAAGATAATCTTCATAAAATACAAATACTATCTTTAAATGTAATCACCCTCCTCCTCATCATTATATGGTATGTATCCTCCCCACCACCACCACCACCACCACCACCACCACCTTCATCCTAAACACTTTCATTGTCCTCCTACATTACATAATGAAAACGTATACATATTTAGTGCTAAAAAATGTTCATATAAATCTTCAAAGAACTTAAATATCATCGTCGGTGGTCTCACCACTCCCTCTTGTTTAAGCTTCTCCCAAGTTTCAGCTTCAGTATGATGTTTTTTGATAACTGTTCTCTGCTCACTTGTGGTGCAAGCTATAATTATGAACATGTAGCACATGAAATTAAATACTTAAAAAACATGACACATATTTAGCAATGCATAAAAAACCACATGTGTACTTGAATATGAGTTATATAACAACTTATGAATCTAGCGATCCAAGTTATCTTCGCTTTGGACCCATATTTTATGGCACCATACTTCTCTAATTGTGAACTGTGCTCCACATTTTGTTGTGGGTACTACTTGTCCTCCTTGACATCCGTGATCAAGTGCTTCCACTCTTTCACTTAGCACTGAGTTGATATGCGTCTTCCTTCCTTCATATATCTCTTTTTGTGCGACATCTTGTTTTTCAATATCATTACGATGCAATATCTAGCCTAGTGGTGGTGGTCAACAAAACGCATGCCATAGAGATTAGGAAACCACTCATGCATGAATTAGACAACATAGGCAAAGTCTTTATCTCTTTGTTCTCCCCATAGTTTGAAGGCATTGTTATATGTTTTATTCACCACTTACTGATAGAAACTATGGTAAAACCTCCTCCCCATATCATCCATAAAATGGCCACTATCATTACCCAAGTAAGAAAGGAAGCGGTACACAAGTAATAGCATCATCATCTATTTCCCTTCTTGGTTTAGGTACAACACCCCTTGGTTCAATGGTAAAATCGTACTGCTTAGAGCCAAGTAGTCAGAGTTGAAGGTAGATATAAAATAATGAAGGACCTTTGTGTACTAAGACTCATGACTAGGGAGGAATCTTATGGCAATGTAAGTACTATAAGCGAGTGGTGGGGGGAGTGTCTTGTTAGTGAAAAATATGTTTGATAGCATGTGAGTTCTGAAGATAATGGTTCTATTTTTTATAAAATAAATACACTAGATTAGTTATTTTGAAATTCATATAAAAGTGATACATCTTTTATCTTAAAATTTACTAAATGGGTGTACCTAGATCATAAAATTAAGGAAGTAAGTGGTTTTTGCATTACCTCTTTAACACAAGCACTATATGGGGTTTTTACATAGTGAAGTTACTTCCAAATGAGTAAAAGGATAAGACATTAGGGCCACATTTTAAGGATAATAATATTATTAATTCCACAAAAAAAAACAATTATGTGAGCATTTCAATGTGCAAGGTCTGTCACATAGAAAATGATGCTAAAACAAATATGAGGAGTTTAAATGCAAGCTAAAAATTTTAATGACATGGTTATAGTAAGGTGTAAGAAGGCTTAAGAGGAGCATGATAAATGTACAATACACTTAAGCCTCTCATAATAATTGATCAAAGAGGTGTAGAGTGTTACTTTCTAGGATGTAAAAGACGAGTAAGAGAATAAAAATTTCCATCCACTCATCATAATCATTAATAAAGGAGATGCATTTTATAGCACTTATATTAAAAACTATATATTAGGAGTACAAGGATTCAAGTTTCTTGCATTCTTGAGGTAAATTTTTTTTTCATTTAAAGATTATCATAACATCCACAAATGAGAGCTATGGTTAAAGGGTGAAGCAACTCATTTGTTGTTAGCAAGGATTTTTTAAAGGACTTTTTTTAAATATATGACACGTTTGACAGTGACACATCAATGCAATACGACCTTTTCAAATTATTTTGTCCCTTTAAAAGGATCAACAGTCATGGAGAGCAATGCTTTAGCCCTTGTAGAAGTAAGCTTAAAGAGGCTTTCCAAATAGTGTGATTACATTATCTCGTGTAAGTGTACTACCTCTAGCTTTTGATGGAAACATTTTGTTTGAGATTCCTTCTCAAAATGAAGGAAAAATGATGCATGGAATGGAAACATCATGTGGTCAACATTACTGGCAATAGTACACGACGACACATACAACCTTCCCAAGAGTGGTTAGAAGGTATTCATGCATGGGACATATAGTTTGTGCAAATAACATGTGTCCATATTTCATTTAGGACAAGAGAGAAAATGGAAAGTCAATGGGAAGGAAGGTCTACAAATGGGAGCTTGCTTCAATGTCTTCATTGAAGTTGCAAACTCAAGAGCAAGTTGTTGCATGCATGCTTTGCTACAATTTACCATTTCATTCCAAAGATATAGGGAAAATCATGCAGTCGTTACGTTATTCATGTGGGGAATTATAATCATCCCTTGGCCTCAACACAATCAATTGAACAGATAGGGAGATAGAGATTAAGGTCAAATAGAAAGTCCATGATGATAATTCTTTGAGGGGGACCAAGTCATAAACAACGAAGGATAATAAAAGATTTTATTTTTGAAGACATGCTTATAAGGGAGTCGGATAGTAATTTCATGGATAATGACTACTTGCAAGCAAAGATACAACCATTAGTGGAAAACATAAGGTGGCTTAAGTTCTCTCTTAAGTATGCATTTTGTTTGTAGAATAATATTAAAATTGTATGTTTTGACAACTTGTGTGCATATGTAGGGTTGGATGATGGGTGGAAAAGGAACATGATCTATATAAGTTAGGACCACACGACTAATTTAGTATTGTGGGGGACTAAAAAGAAGGTGCTTATATGAATACATCCATAGTGTTCTTTTCCTTGGTATGTTAGAAGATGAAGATCCAACAAGATGTCAACAAAGGAGGCAGGGTTAGTTGTGGACCTAGTTATTAATAGGATGCAACCAAGAGGTGACTTAGAAAAAATTTGGGTTTTCTTTTATCATTGTCATAGAATCAGTGGTTGGGCACAATGGGATCACATGTATATGACCAATATATTCAAGAATTACTAACAATATCAATCTATGACTTTAAGGTTGAAGGATACTAATTCTCAAATTACATTTTGGAACATGTTGAATAGTGTCATGGAAAATCAGGGACTTGGGAGGGTTCATGGAAAATGGACTAATATTCAAATTGGAATGCAGTAAGGATTGTGTACAACATAGGACTAGACTAGGAGAGATCATGTGAGTTCCATTGGGAGCAAATACTAAAGTACAATAGTATATATATAGTTTATTATAATAGCTACAAGAAAAGAGACTATGTCATCATATCATCCACTTGTTATCGTTCATGATTGGTGTGCTTAGGTAGTTTTAGGGTAAAACCATATTGTCTTGCTCTCTTGTGCAATGTCAGTGTGTGTTAAAATCTATACAAATTGACGTCACTTGCTCAAAAGCTAGAACTTGAAGCTTGAACCATTGATGACCCCAGGTGTGGTGGTGCTGGAAAGGAAAGGGTCAAAGGCACCGATTAGAGGCATTGACAAGCAAGGCTATGGGGTGGCACTATATGCATGACAATTCTCCTCACACATCCTCTCAATTTAATCCTTAGTGGCATCATCGAGACAATTGGACCTAGGTGCATGCCCACTACTAGCCCATAATGCACCAAGATCATGAGAATCCAAGCTCTATCTCCTAATATCCCCCACTCAAAGTACACGGGTGAATAGAGTTAGTATATGTTCAATGCCCTTCTCTCAGCATGTATCTCACATTGATGTATGGTGCACATTTGCATGGCCCCCATTATGAGGAGAAGCCATTGGTGCACATTTCTTTAGTGGGAACCCTAGCTTAGATGCTGGAAGGGGTCGTAGTTGTGACCATTGATGGTTAGGAGATGATGAGGGGCATAAGCGTTAGCTAGGCCCCAAAAAGGTATAGGGAATATTCTAAGGGGAATATTTCTTAGAATATTCCCTCAGATACTAATTTAATCATTAGTGGGCGGTGGTCGGGTTGGGATGCATTATGAATACGCAAGTGGTGAGCCACGTCAATGTAGTGTAGCCACCCACATCTTGGACGTGTCCATCACACTATAAATGGACATAGTTTGCACAAGCTTAGGTATCCAATGCTTGTGAGCATATATTCCCTATACTCTCAGTACACCCTCCATTCAAAGTCTATCTAGATCACCATCTAAGCTCTACACTAGAGTGTACGGGTGGACGTCACCATCATATTGTACCTATCTCTTGTTTTGTATAATCAAAATTTGAAAATTCTCTCCATTCTCTCTATTGCATTGGCTAGTGTACTTTCTCTTACTGTATCTTTTGCCACTATGCCATATTCTTACATAGAGAGGATATGAGAAGTGGTGCAGAGGGTGTCTTTCATGTTGCTACTACTAATGGCTACCATCATAGCCCATCAAACTACCAAAGCATCTACATGACCCAAGCCCTTGAGTGTCTATATGAACCACTCACACTCCTAAGCACATCTATGTTGGCTCTCCTCTCGCTTTGTCTAGAAATGCTATAAGCCATTCTACATAGTGCAATGGATCACAGGAGACCTTGATGGAAGTTCAAGGTCACCAAAGTACTTATCGATGATGACTTGTGCATATCAATGTGCCCCATCCATGGCTATGTTTTTCCCATCCGCACCGTCGATGCGTTCGTCAAGAGGAGGACAATGCTTATGTGATTGTACTTTTTGGGGTACCAAAGAGGTTAGAGAGGGTTCTTATGGGATAGTGGGCATGGGAGGAGGTTAATATCAAGTATGAGAAGAAGAAGGTGGTGTAGTCTTGCCCTAGGAGAAGAAAGTGGAGTGGTTGCATGAGGAAGAGGATGATGAGAATGAAGGGAAGAAGGATGAAAAAGGGGAGGATCATGAGAATGAATGGGAATGGGAATGAGGAGGATAATGAGAATGAGAATGGGAGAAAAAAGGTGGAGTGGATGCCATAGGAGAAAAAGGTGGAGTGGATGCATGAGGACAAGGGGGATGAGAATGAAGGGGGAAAGGATGTGAAAGAGGTGGAGGAGGATCAAGGGTAAGAAAGGATGAGAAAGAGGTGGAGGAGGATCAAGGGTAAGAAAGGATGAGAAAGAGGTGGAAGAGGATCAAGGGGAAGAAAGGATGAGAAAGAGGTGGAGAAGGATCAAGGGGGATGAGAAAGAGGAGGAGGATCAAGGGGGAGGAGACAAAGATGGTTCACCAATGGAAGTGGGCCCGCTGTGATGGAATGTGATGATGTGCTCTCCCCACAAGCTTTTCTTTCATGATCCTTCCTTCTCTTTTCCTCTATGCAAACCCTTTATTTATCCTCACAAACCTTATGGATGGGAGGGGTCTCTTTTTCTTGCACTCTTTCTACTCCTACAAGTTTTAGAACCTATTCTTAGGAAAGTAGAGATTAAAGAAAGGGTTAAAGTAAAGATAAGAATATTTAAATAGTAGAGATTAAACTAAAAAATGTTTAAAGTAAACAAAGGGTTAAAAGTAGAGAGTCTTGACTTTGAAACTCCTAAGATATTGCTTTGCTACAAATGAGCCTATATTTATGCGCTTATTGAAATAGTAGAGATTAAACTAAAGAAAGAAATAAAAAATGTTTAAATTAAACAAAGGATTAAAAGGAGAGAGGCTTGACTTTGGAACTCCTAAGATATTTCTTTGCTACAAATGATCCTAGATTTGTGTGCTTATATAATTGAGCTTGCTTGCATTTCATTGGCTACTAGAAGCATCTGAATAGATAGCTTATATTATCATATTTGATTTCATAAATTATTTTTATTTGTTGATTTATGAATATATGTTTACATAATGTATATATGACATAATATTACTAATAACAGAATGTTTACATAATATTGATAATTAAAGAGAATGCAGGAGAGAGCGAGAGCTTGAGTTACTTGCAAAACACATATACACAAGAGAGAGCAAGACATAGATGGATGGCTGAATTTTCTTCTATCTACTTCTCTTCTCTACAACCATTAATATAAAGAGATAAGAGTACATACTATAAAGGAAAGTACTCTCCCACTATAACACACAATCTTGGTCTATAGTGTGAACTTGACTACATGAGCTGACACTATAACTATGCTATAACTCTAATACTCCAAAGTGGATGTCACATAACCTGTCATCCACTAGTGACATATCAACCATAATCTCACCAACCGTGCTAGTGGCATAAGTTCAGAAGCTAGCAATGAGACACGTCGTCAATGTTCGCAACACTAGTTAAGCTCGATATCTCAACACTCCCCCAGACAGGTCATCAGTGTGGGGCCTATCCCCCAGACAGGTCACTAGATGAGCTCGATATCTCAACACTCCCCCTCAAGCTCAACTCCATCTCATGTACACCAAGCGAAGCCTTGAATCTACGAAGCTTCTCTATACCCAATGCTTTGGTGAGGATGTCAGCGACTTGATACTGTGTGTTGACATAAACAAGGTCAACGTCTCCTACCAAAACCTTCTCTCTAACAAAATGATAGTGGACCTCTATATGCTTCGTGTGCATGAAAAACTAGGTTCCTGGCCAACTGTATACTACTAATGTTGTCACAGAAAATGACAACTTGTCTATCCACTGATAGACCCAAATTTGCAAGTAGCTTCCTCAACCAAGCTACCTCACATGCTGCCATAGCAACACCTCTGTACTCAGTCTTCTATACTCAGCCTCTGTACTGGTGGATAGAGCAACTGTAGGCTGCTTCTTGCTGCTCCAAGTCCCAGCAGCACTCCCTAAAGAAAACATGAAGTCACTAGTAGATCTATCTAAGATACTACCAGCCCAATCAGCATCTGTGTACCCATGTACACATATCTCTATTCCAGTTTCATAAAATAGTCCACAATGCAAAGTAGACCTCACATACCTCATTATGCATCTCAATGCATCCAAATGCGGTTTCCGAGGAACTTGCATAAACTGACTCATCCAACAGCATAGCTCAAATCTGGCCTGGTGATCGTCATGTAGATCAAGCTTTCTACTATGCACCTATACATAGTAGGATCCTCCAAAATCTCTCCTGAAGTTGCACTCAACTTGCCATTCTGATCCAATGGCAC
The DNA here is from genome assembly GCF_041138505.1 of Cibotium barometz. Taxonomy (NCBI): domain Eukaryota; kingdom Viridiplantae; phylum Streptophyta; class Polypodiopsida; order Cyatheales; family Cibotiaceae; genus Cibotium; species Cibotium barometz. The sequence goes on along the minus strand of NC_141075.1, from coordinate 29,248,654 downwards.
TGAGATAGGCTTACAGCCTATCGTACCATACTTGGACAACATGTCCAAGCCATATTGTCTTTGCAGTAATCCAATACCATGTGGTGACATAATCACCTCAATGCCCAAGAAATATCTGAGCTCCCCCAGATCCTTCATCTCAAACTTCTGTCTGAGCAAGATCTCTGCATCATGGTCCCCCGTAATGATCAGGTCATCTACATAGATGACAACAAGCACAACCCCTCTATCACTGTGTCTCACATATAGCGAGAAATCTGCATTGGCTACATGAAAGCCAATAGTGACAACATATTCAGAAATCTTGTCAGACGATGCTCTTGGTGCTTGTTTTAAGCCATACAAGGCTTAAACCTTAACTTGCAAACATGCTCGGGGTGACTCACATCCTCATAACTGGGTCGCTGCAACATATACACCTCTTCCTGCAAATCCCCATACAAGAATGCATTCTTTACATCCATCTGATGTAAAGACCATCTCTTTGATATGCAACCACTACTATCACAACTCTCACTATTGCCATCTTGGCAACTGGGCTGAAAGTTTCCTCATAATCAATGCCATATGTCTACGCATATCCTTTGGCTACCAATCTAGCCTTGTACCTGCTTATGCTTCCATCACTGTTATGTTTTACTTTGTACACCCACTTGCATCCAATGGCTTTCTTGCCTTCAAGCAATTGCACTAAATCCCAAGTCTCATTTCCATATAGTGCATCCATCTCCTCATCCATAGCTTTCTCCCAACACACATTTCTCCAATAGCCTCATCAATGCATGCGGGCTCTACAACCTGTACAACTTTTGCCATGTATGCATAGTGATGTGCCACATAACCATCATAGGTAAACCTCTCACAGGATTCTTCACTCTCTCATATCTTCGCAGCTTTGCATTCATGGCTTCCATAGCCTTCTTTACACCAGGTGTTCTCATAGTTGGTATCCCAAGATCCTCATCAAGGCTCATCTCTGAGCCACTAGACTCTCCATCAACATGAGAATGCCCTACAGAAATGTCAGGCATACTAAGGAGCTCAACCAATTTCTCTTTGCCTTTATGTGATATACTAATCACATTTGCAGGACTGGTATTATGATGCAGCCTGCCACTCCATGGTCTATCAACTGAACCACTAGATGAGGACTCTCTTGGTCCACTCAAAGATTGTGATTGTGCTGACTTGCATTCTGTGAAACTCCATTTCCACTCACATCAGCCCCAACAGCTTCTTTTTCAGCAGCAGCATACCAGGTGGTCATCTCATTAAAAACAACATCCCTGCTTACTCTCAACTCACATGTAGCAGGGTTATAACACCTGTATCCCTTTTTCTCAATGGAATATCCAATAAACATACATTTTTCAAGTTTTGGATCTAGCTTAGTTCTCAGCTCATCTGGCACATGCACATATGCAATGCATCCAAAGACTTTCAGATGAGACAAATCAGGTTTTCTGCCAGTGAACCTCTCCTCTTGAGTTACATCATGTATGGCTACAGTTGGAGTCCTGTTCATGATGTAAACTGCTGTAGAAATAGCCTCAGCCCAATAGCTATGAGGTATATTCTTCTCTCCCATCAATGCTCGCGCAATCTCAGCAATGTGCCTGTTTTTCTACTCAGCAACTCCATTTTGCTGCGGAGTGTATCTGCATGTAAACTATCTCCGAATACCATTCTTCTTCAAAAATTCAGAGAACTCATTGGAGAAGTACTCTCCCCCTCCATCTGACCTTAGGCACTTTACATATTTCCCTGTTTGCTTTTCAACCATAACTCTGAAATTCTGAAAATGAGTGAACACCTCACCCTTCTCCTTCATGAAGTATACCCACACTTTCCTTGTGTGGTCATTAATCAATGTCACATAATACTGTAGCCTCCCATAGACATGGTCTTTGTAGGACCCCATAATACATCTGAATGCACAACATCTAGTGCATTTCTGCTCACAATTCTGTCATGTGGAAATACATGCTTTGTTTGCTATCCAAATTGGCATGCTTCACATATTTTTTGCATACCTTCAACTTTAAACTTTGGCAACCCTGTCACAATTCCTTTAGTCTACATAGACTTCATTCTCTGCACATTCACATGTCCAATTCTTTTATGCTAAATGTCTGTGTCTACAACAATTCTTGAACCATTTGCAAACATCGCAGCACTCACTTCAGGCATGTTTACATTCAATGTAAACATTTTGCCCACTCTGTTGCCTTTCGCAACCAACCTGCACTTGTCTTTAAAGTCTTCAACATAACAACCATTAGGATTAAACCGAGCCTGCAAACCTTGCTCAATCATCTGGCCAACTGAAACCAGATTCTTTGTTATGTTCAGAACATGAAGTATATCTGCAAGGTACTTCACTTTGCCATCTTGCATAGACAATGGCACATCTCCAACATGGGCAATTGAATGAGCAATGTCATCCCCTGTTTCCACAAAACCTGGTCTTTCAAGATTTTTCATCTCCTTGAATCACTCCCCATGACTTGTCATGTGGTTCGAAGCACCTGAATCAGCGTACCATACATCATCTTTATGTGCTACTTCAACATTTTCAGACATGGCATTAACAACATGCTGCATAACAAACAACCTTTCATTATCCTCATTGTTTCTGCTTGAGGATGCATAGTTGTTTTGCTGTAATTTCCCATTTTGCATGTGAGCATGCTTCTTATAACAATCTGCATGTTTTGCCAAATTTCTCATTTTGCATGTCAGCCTGCTTCTTATAGTTGTTTTGCTACAATTTCCCATTTTGCATGTCAGCCTGCTTCTTATAACAATCTGCCTGCACATGTCCACGCTTACCACAATAAAAGCATCCACGTGTATCATTATACTATCTTTGCCAATTTCCACGACCTCTTTGACTCCCCCCTGCCTCTGAATTGGCATCTTTCACCTGCGTGTTGTTGTTGTTGTGAATTCTGGGACTGTTGTTGTGCTGCTGGTGGCCATAATTCTGATTACCTGTTCGGCCACCTTCTTGGCCGCGTCCACGGCCTCCTTAGAAGGCCTGTTGCTCTGAACTGTTTTTGTTTTGTGAAGACTGTTGGTCTTCACCCAAGCTCTTCTCTTCTATTATCAACATAGACACCAAATCTGTGAAATTGGGAATGTTTTCCCGAGTCTAAATAGACATCTTGAACACCTTGTATTATGGCCTGAGACCACGTAGACAGACTTCCACCTTATCATCATTATCTACTGAAACGCCAATAGATGCAAGGGATTCCACAATACCCTTGATCTTCAATGCATAGTCATTCATAGACATACTCTTTTTCTCCACAGTATGAAGTTCATTCTTTAACTGTATCTTTCATGCCTTGGTATTCGTTTCATAGAGAGCCAATACATAACTTTTCTGGCTCCTTGGTTCCAATCCTTGAACTTTTTCACATCTGCAGAGCAGTCCAATTGATCTCCAGTATCTCTGGTGCCTCTTCATGCTCACCTTCTATGTAGTCCCAGCAGTAACCCTTTTCCATCAGGAAATTTGTCAACTTGAACCTCCAAGCATGGAAGTTGTTCTTATCAAGATTCTCAGCAACAATTTGGTTTATGCCATCATTTGTCTTGCCAGACGCACAAATTTACCAGAAACAGCACTCTGGTTTGTCCTGCTGCACAAACTGCTGTATTTTCTGCAGGCAGTAATGTACTACACTCAAATATCACAACTAGTGACATTTGGTTTATGCCATCATTTGTCTTGCCAGACGCACAAATTTACCAAAAACAACACTCTGGTTTGTCCTGCACAAATTGCTGTATTTTCTGCTGCAGTAATGTACTACACTCAAATGTCACAACCAGTGACCTCAATGTGCATACATACACCCAATGGCAATGTACATTACTGCTGTATTTTCTGCAGCTGTAATGTACTACACTCAAATGTCACAACCAGTGACCTCAATGTGCATACATACACCCAATGGCAACTGTTGACCTCCTTGCAACACACACAATGTCTGCACAACCAATCTGTCTTCCTGTAGTTCTTAAAGCAAAGTTCTGCAGAGAATCGATGACTTACCTGTCGCGGTGCTCGAAATCGTCTACTTTTCAAAAAATGGGTCCTAATGCACTCGAAACACGTTCTCAGCCTGAAAAATTTATGTCCAGTAGGACACTACAGTTGCCCTATAGCTTTATTCCTGCAAAGAAAGCTCCTCAATCAGAGATTGTTTGCCGGTGCCTCCCGTAGAGCTCCCAACAAGGGTGTAGTCACCAACACAAATAGGGAAGAGTAGTTGAAGCTCTTACCCTCGTACCGCTTCCTATGCTTCTCTTGCTCACAGCTCTCAGCCCTTAGCATGAACCAGGCTCTGATACCATGAAAAGATACAGGGGAGAAGAGATCTTGAGCTCTTGCAAGCACACACACACATCACAAAACCCTAAAAGAGAACACATAAGGTGAGAGCCTGAAAATCTTCTTCTTCTTCACTCAACACTCAACACACCATATACAAAGATAAGAGTACACACAATATGAAAAGGTACTCAACCAAATATATACTAGGGTTCTCTATAGTGTGAACCCAACTAAATGAGCTGGCGCTATAACTATGCCAGTCTCTATAATGGCTATCACACAGCCTATCATCTCACTGGCCGCATATCACCCATAACTAAGAAAGCAGCAAACGTATCTCCAACTGTTGCATACGTTCACCACACATTTTGACGATAAAATTAAAATGATAACAGGGTTCAAAGGGAAACTTCACATAGGTCATGTGATGTGGTGTAAAGGGGCCAAATTTAAGCCTTTGTTCACATGCAATGTTTTGGGACGGTTTTGAAACATTTTTTTTCGAAAAATCTCTCTAGCCCTGAAATAGCAGGCAAATATCAGCTGTGGTGGCAAAAGCCATGCATGTTGATCATTATTTTTTGTATTTTATGTTAATCCACCTTAATTATGTTGCTTAATCTATATCTATCACCATGATCAATCCCATTTTAGGATTGTTTAACACCATGTAGTTGTTTGTATCTCTATACCAGCCTCATAGAAAAGTCCATAATTAACTGTGAAATTTATGTACCTAAGAATCTGTCTAGCCATATCCAAGTGGGGACCTACATAAACTTACTCACAAATCCAATAGCATAGCTCAAGTCTAGCCTAGTAATGGTTCTATAGATCAAGCTACCCACTATGTGCCTATAAATAGTGGATTCTTTTCAAACATCAAGGCATGTGCCACTTCTATAATGTGCTTATTTTTCCTTTTAACAACACCATTCTATTATTGTAGAGTGTACCTATATGTAAATTGTCTCTTGATTTCTTGCTTTCTCAAGAAATCATTGAACTGATTGAAAAGGTACTCTCTCTCACCATCGGATTGATATTTGATATGTAAACCTTTTTCCTTCTCAACCAAGGCTTTAAATCTTTCAAAGTGAGAAAATAGCTCACTTTTCTCCTTCATAAAACAAACCCACACTTTCCTCGTGTTATCTCATCAATGAATGTAACATAATACCTACTACAACTTGCGATTTTTGTAGTCTTAGTCGATCCCATACATTTGAATTTATAACATCCAATGGACTTGCCCTCTGACATGTTTTTCATGTGGGACAATGTGTTTGGCTTGCTTACCAAGTTCACATACTTTATGCATACCATCAATCTTAAAATTTGGCAAAGCTACAATAATATTCTGGGCTTGCATAGACTTTAACCACCCTGCTCTATATTCACATGAACAATGTACTTGTGCCATATTTTAATATCTAAAATGATACCTATCCCATGTGCAAACATGGCTACTTTCACCTCATTCATGTTAACCTCCAAAGTAAACATCCTACCATTTTTGTTACTCTTTGAAACCAAGCAACACTTATTTTTAAAGTCTTCCACAAAGCATCCTTGAGGATTAAACCTCACTTGCAGACCCTAATCAACCATCTATCCAATAGAAAACTAGGTTCTTTGTGATATTTAAAACATGAAGTACATCTGCTAAGTACTTTATTTACTATCCTACATAAACAATAACACTTTGCTAGCATGTGCAATGGGACGCACAGTATCATCACCTATTTCCACATAACCTAGTTTTTCCATTTTCTATATATGTCTAAACCACTCACCATGATTGGCATGTGGTTAGAGGCACCAGAAGCCGCATACCAGACATCTCTACATCATGACACATCTCCTATTATGGAACTGGCATATACTCCATCACAACCAGCTGCTAACTTTTGTCAACACCACCATGTTTACTTGATGATGCATAGTTGTCTTGATGTAACTTTTCACTGTTAATATCATTCTAGTTTTTATATTAATAGAAGTAACAACATCTACACCATATTATCTACTGGTGATCTAATAGAAGTAACAACATCTACACCATAGCATATAATGGTGATCTAATAGAAGCAAGGGCTATCTACAAGCCCTTTAACCTTCACTAAGTAATCATTTATATTTAGCTTTCCTCTATTCATATTATATAGATCCTATTTTAGCTACATCTTATGAGCTTGCATGTTTGTGTTGCCAAGGTGTCGCAAGTCCCTCTAGGCATTTGTGCATCCTATATATACATAATCATAGAATGTAGCACACTGACAGGATAACCAATATACATCACCTTTCAGGCTTTTTTATGCCATGATTTATATACCTACATGTGCTGAGGGGTAGAATTTTCTTCAGCAATCTCTAGTTCCTTTTCATCACCTATGATGAACTCACACAAAAAGAAAATTGGTTATCCTAAACTTCCATGCTTGGAAGTTATTCTTGTCTAGCTTCTTACTCACAATCTATGATAGACTGTCAAACATTTAATTGCAGCAAACTGACCAAACAACGCTTGTAAAAAAGCTTCTACACTTGCAAATCTATAACCTTCAATAGTAGTACTATAAACCTATTATAATGTCAAGGTATGTGAACGAGTCGTGCATGTACATACATTCACCAATACCTACAACACTTAGATTCTCTGCACATGCTATCTTGCAAACAAATTTTTGCTAAAACTTTGCATCGAACCAGAAATCGGGCATACATGGTCAAAATCAACACTTCACAAAGTGCCTATAGAAAACTTACAAAACAGGACCCGAAACGTACCCGAATCACATCGAAACACGCGCATAATTTTAGTTAACTATGTTAACTCCACACAATTGGGTCTTATTTCTTCATCCAGGAGGATGCCTCAATCTAAGTCAATGACTTTCCTATCTGCCTGTCTCGTAGCTATCAAAAGATGTTTCTCCAAAATCAAAGAGAGAAAGAGATGAAAATACCCTTACATGTGCAGCACTTCTTTCCTTGCCTTATTCTTACCTCTTACTTGCCTTGAGCTTGCCTCCTTAGCTCTCACACGAACTAGAGCTCTACTAATACCATAAAGAGAATGCAGAGGAGAGGGAGAGCTTGAGTTCCTTACAAGAAAAACACACATACACAAGAGAGAAGAAGACACTGGATGGCTAAATTTTCTTCTACCTACTTCTCTTCTCTACAACCATTAACATAAAGATATAAGAGTACATACTATAAGAAGGGAAAGTATTCTCCTACTATAACATACAATGGTCGGTCCATAGTGTGAACTTGATTCTACATTAGTTGATGCTATAACTATGCCATAACTTTAGTACTCCAATCACACAACCTGTCGTCCCAGTAGTGGTATATTAACAGTCAACCATAATCTCAGTCGTCCCAGTAGTGGTATATTAACAGTCAACCATAATCTCACCAACCGTGCCAGTGTTATAAGTACAGAAGCTATCACCTAGGCGGGTCATTAATGTCTGTAGCTCCCTATCTCAACATTAATAACATATATATTTATATATTTATCAAATAATAAATATATAATCTTTTATATCTATTAATTAATAGATATATATTTTTATATTTCTATTTATTTTTAAATATATATCTATTAAATAATAAGTATATATTTTTATTATCTATTAATTAATAAATATATATTTTTATTAATTTATATATAGATATTTATTTATATATTTAGTGATATATTTACTTATTAATACATTAATATATTTTAATAAATATAAAAATACCTAATAAAATATATTTATTAAAAATGTCATTCATATATATTTTTAGTTTTTTTATTAAAAATAAATAAACTTATTTATTTATGTATTAGACTAATATATATATAACATTTTAAATATTTAATAAGATATGTATCATTTTTAGTATTTTTTATTGGTTATACAAATATATATTTACACGTATTTTTAGTTATAAAAAAAAGACGATTAGACATGCATGCATGACATGGTTCTCATGACATATGAACATGTATATGACATGGTTGGCCATGCTCATGTTTGCATGCATGCATAACATGGTTGGCATGCCATGTCAGTATATGAAAGGTGCTGATATGCAAAGGTGATAATAGTAATGTGGCATTTGTGATCAGTCGACGAACTATGAGCTAGCAAGTCAACTATGCTAACTATGCCAACATGGCAAGTTGAGGTGACAGGATGCTTATGTGAACTCTCCACATAAGCAAGTCAACTAGGCTGATTATACTAACATGGCAAGTTGAGGTGGAAAGGTGCTTGTGTAGACTCTCCACAAATGGAGGTGTTACAAAGTGTATGGTCTCATATGAATAATGGACCCAAGGCCAATGCACTATGCCCATAGACAATATTAATGATAGTGTGAAAGGGGTGGTCATGCATAGATACCAACATAGGCCATATAATTGGGGGGCAATTTTGATAATCATTTGAGTATGAGAAATTACCCTCTCTTCTCTCTAAACCTAGGCTAATCATTTGAGTATGAGAAATTACCCTCTCTTCTCTCTAAACCTAGGCTAATCTCTTTCATCTAAGCTAATCCAAGGCTTATCTAGGCTAGTTCAAGGCTAAGCTAGATGTTACTTTCTTTCATTGGTATGAGAGCTTAGTTTTGATCCATCTTCATCCTCGTTTCAAGAAAAATTGAGAGATTCTTGATTTTTCTTAGGTTTCTTGATTTACTTGGCAATGCTTGCAAAAAATTACATAAGTTACGTGTAGCATTTCTTTGAGTTTTGGGAGCATTTGAATAAGAATTGGTAATTTCGGACCAAATTGAGACAAGGGATCAAATTTTGGAGTATTCGGACCCAAAAAAAACCAAAATGGGGGAAAATTTTATGGTTCCTATGTTTTTTAGGGTTTTCATCGTCATTCCATCCCGATTGCATGAGAAGGACATGCTGTTGAGCCGGTTGTGGTGTAATAAGCGAAGGGGAAGAAGCCAAAATGCAGTGCTAGCTGTTATGGAGATCGATTTGCATAGAAATGGGATGCAGTTACTATTTTCATCCTTCAAGGCTACTTCGTGATGTCGCTGCCGCCTCCTCCATGTTTTGCCTCCTCCTAGCTGTTGCCTTCTTCACAGTGTTCTCCTCAAACCCTAAGCATCATGATTAAGCTATGTTTTAGCTTATAGAGTTTCCTTCTATTCACCTTGATGCAATTGTTTCATTAATGCACATTACATCCTCTAATCAAGTGATTAATCATCATATATTTGGTTAATTCCAAGATTAGCTATTCTTAGCTTTTCATTGATCCATGGGAAGCCCTAGGGTTGCACATATTCCTTAATGATGCTATTAACTCATGATTACAATGGTATTAATCATATTGAACTTTCCAATGTGCATTAGGAATTAATTGAAAATGTGTATAAGGGACCTTAGCCTGAGGGTCTACATTTTCAGAAATTTTTGGATTATGGTCCAATTAAGGTTCCAATGGGCCAATTGGATTAATCCAAGTGTTGGGATGAGATAAATCCAAAGAATAAAAGAAAATACCCAAAAATGAGTGTGAGTGGCTGGTTTATTTGGATCAAACCTTCAGGGTGAATAGGTCTGTTATTGCATCCGCACATGAAGAGTTGACTGAGTACAAGGTTTATTAGTTAAAAATTAAGAGATATTAGTAAACAAATGAGATATTTTAGAGAAATGATGCATTATTGACACCTTGGTAAGGAGAGGGAGACTCTTGAGGTAGGTGTCTTTTTCACATGTGTGGTGGGTTTTTTAATTCAAAAAAATGTGATATTTTTATCTCTCCTCTCTCCTAGATCAAACTAGATCAAAAAGGGAGCCAAACTGGTCCAAATCTTGTCCAAATTGAGTCAAACTGAAGCTAGAAAATTCTAGAACCCAGTTGGACTTGGTTAGTGGCCTCCCTAACCTATCCCTTATTCCTTTGTATTTTTATATTGGAGCTATACCATACTAGTATTATCTTAAAATAATCATATTTATATTATCCCTTAATTTTCCTTTTCTCTTGGGAGCTTGGAGCTTCTCTCTCTCTACAACAACTCTTGAAGTTTGCTCTTCTCCTCTTGGTGGACCAATTGATTGGTTAGGGGTTTCATTACTAATTAAGAATCAAGCCAAACTTGGAGGTAAAACTAATTTTTATGGTTTTTCAATTATCTCAATGACTTTCTTCTTCTCAACCCCTCTCAAGCTTGAGAAGATTTTAAAATGATGGTTTTAATTCAAATTAAGCTTTCCCTAAGATTCTTAATATCTAATTAGAATTAAGTTAATCTTTATGCTTATTTGTAATGCTTTCCTTAAGTAAATCTCTCTCTCAAAAAGAGTAGTCATCTTTATGGCTAAATCTTTTGGAAAAGGATGCTTAGTCTCTTATTTCAAATCTAAACTCTAGGCTCGATGAGCTAGAGAATAAGAATTGATATTTTCATGATTTTGAGTTGGTAAAAATATGGTTATTTCTTTTAGATTGTTTATGAGTAGATAAAAAGTTACTTTAGTATTAATCACATGATGCTGTATATTTTTATTTCCTAGCCTTCCTTTACACATACATGCTATCAATGGCTTGATTCTTGTAAGAGTTGGCTCTCTCTTAATTACATGGCTCAATAATTGAGGGTTTTCATCAAGAGACCCTAATTCCATGCCATTGCTCTTCTTGCAAGCTAATTGCATTGCCTTGTTGTCATCGAGCACTTTAATTGATACAAGTTTACAATGGCAAGCTCTCATTAGAGAAAATTTGGACTCAAATTGAGCCCTTTAAGGATTTCTACATATTCTCTCTCAACAAAAATGAGCTCATGGGTGAAATTTTTGCAAATCAACTCAGAAGTGAGTGGAGTTTGGACATTACATGCCACATCATTACCAAATTTGGGGACTTCTTGATATGCAAAATTGCCCATCATGCTATATATTATTGGAAAGTTCTCAAATAGTAGATTCGAAATGTCCAAACTTCGCTCACTTCTGAGTTGATTTGCAAAAATTTCACCATGAGCCCATTTTTGTTGAGAGAGAATGTGTAAAAATCCTTAAAGGGCCCAATTTGAGTCCAAATTTTCCCTAATGCATATGAGCCATTGAGCAAACCTTAGAGCAATAATTTAGGGTTTTTTGCTTCCTTGCCATTTGGATGCAATACATGTTATTCATGGTTATTTCCATGCCATTTAAATAGCATATGATAGAGTTTACATGCTCCAATGATACTCATGAATACCATAATCACATGCTTGGGATGTGCTTGCTTGATTGATGGGAGCTATTCTACATGATGGAAACATGAATCAATGCTTTGGAATAGCATATGATATGCTTATGTGAATGCTCAATATGCATATACATGGAGGTGTTGAATGCCCATGCTTTTGACATGCCTATGTAAGGGGCATACATGTATTTGATTGATGTCTTTTGAGCTATATGTGTTGCATAAGAGCATGGAAATTATAAGATTGTTATTATGATATTCACATGAGTACATGCTTGAGTACATAAACATTTGTAAGAGAATGAGTCATGCTTAAAATCAATTTGTAAGTGATCTCAACCATATATTTGAGATTCAATCACTCTCTACATCACATTGTACTACATTTTTCATTTCTATAGTCACTACTACTGATTGTGTTGTGAGTGCCGTGGTAAAGCTATATGATGAGAGATTAGGTACTTGGTGGAAAAGACATGGCCCAAATCCTTGCTCTTGGATTTCAAACTTGAGTAAGGGGACTGGAAGAGCTTGGCTGGGATATTGGCAAGCTTTGACACACTTCATCGACCTCCAAGTGTTATGAATTGATGTATTTTGATGTGGCAAAGTTTTGGCAAACAATGGGCATAGCATTGCAATGGAACTTCATTTGAGTCTAAATTGAGATGCCGTCAAAATTTTTACAAAAAGCACATATGCATGACACTTGGGGTTAGTTTTGGATGCTCTGGATCCCTAAATTGAGACTCAATTCTGTTCTGGTTCGATAGATGAAGTAAATCCCGGACAAAAATTGTTCTATGGAAAAGAACCAATGGTTGTGCCTCTCAATGAGGAAAAAAAGCGTTGGTCTCTGATCCAAGTACAATCTTTTCCCTGATCTGACTATGGGACTTACGGGTTTGGTCAGATCAGTTCTGTTAGTTAAGGCTTTTGATAACGTTAGAGAAAAGTTATCTTGGAGGAATCGCTCGTGCTTTCTGGGCAAGGGACAAAAACCTATGCTACAAATGTGGTGGGAAGTATAGCAAGGATCATTGAAAGGAGTGCAAAGCCCACAATGTCAAGATTAATATGGTTTATTCGGAGGTGGTAGATGACACTAATGATGACAAAGAATTGGAGCCATTTGAAGAGCCATGTGAGTTTGTGGATGCTGACTATTCTTTAGATCCAGATGGAGAGTTTCCTTTTGACCCCGGTGGCTCTCTTAGTGATCTTCTATTATGATGATGGCTTACCTCATACTTTGTGTGCTACAAATGCATATGAACACAATACTTCTCTTTGTTCCATATCCAATGAATCTTATGCCAGTTGTTGCAAAGGGGCAAATACATTGAGATTCAAGGCTAAGGTCAAGGGAAGAGATGCATTTGTGTTGGTGGACATCGGTAGCAAACAAAGTTTTGTGACCAACAAGTCATTAGGAAATCTAAAATTATACTCGGATGCATTGGCAATGAAAATAAAAGTTGAAGTAACAAACGGGGATAGCATGGATTGCACAATGATTTGTAGAAATGTGGAATCGATGCTCTCAAAAGAGTACACTTGCAAAGCTAAATTGTTGGTGCTCGATATGGGGCCCATTGATATGGTTTTGGGGTGTGATTGGCTATCAACTCTTGGAACCTTTTCCATGAATTTGAAACAAGGTTTTTTGAGGTTTATGCATGGCCTCAAAGCTAACCTTAATCAATAGCACACAACTCAAGAGGGAATTGAAGGAGAGTGGTTATATGTATGTTTTGCAGCTTTGTTATAAGGATGAAGACAATGAAAAAGAGATCAAAGTTACACATGAGGGCATGAAGAAGTTACTTAAAGAGTATGAAGATGTGTTTCATATGCCCAAGTTCTTGCCACCAATGAGGGATGTTGATCATGCAATTGATATGGAGCCAAATGCAAGGCCGGTCAACAAACCTCTATATAGGTTGTCAAAAGTGGAAAAAGATGAAGTGGCAAAGCAAGTTAAAGAGCTCATTAATATTGGTTGGGTGGAACCGAGTCAATCACCATTTGCATTGCCCATTTTATTAGTGAAGAAGAAGGATGGGACTTTTAGAATGTGCATTGATTATCGGGATGTTAACAAAATCACCATCAAGAATAGGTACCCAATCCCAAGAATTGATGATCTTTTGGATGAATTGAAGGGTGCCAAGTTCTTCACCAAGATTGACTTCCACTAAATAAGAATGAAAAGTGGGGATGAGCACAAGACGACATTTCATACCAAAAGAGGTCTCTATCATTTCATGGGTGATGCCATTTGGTTTATGTAATGCCATTTGGTTTATGTAATGCACCGGCCACTTTTCAAGCATTGATGAACAAAGTGCTACAGCCATTCCTCTTTAAGTTTGTGTTGGTGTTTTTGAATGATATCCTTGTGTATAGCAAGAGTGAAGAGGAGCACTTGGTTCATGTGAAGGAGGTATGCATTGAGAGCCAACCACATGTATGCCAAAGAAACCAAGTGTACATTCATGAAAAAAGAGGTGGAATACTCTGGTCACATTGTGAGAATTGATGGCATAAAGGTGGACCCCAAGAAGGTAAAACGTGTGAAGAATTGGCCTACTCCCACCAATCTCATTCAAGTGAGGGGAGTCTTAGGTCTCTCATCATTCTATCACCAAATCATTGAGAGATATGCACATTCAGAACCTATCTTGGTATGCCCGGATTTCTCCAAGCCTTTCACTATTAGAGCGGATGCATGTGGAAGAGGCATTGGTGCAGTGCTATATCAAGATCATGGAGTCATTGCTTATGAAAGCTGCAAACTTGATGACAAAGAGATGGAGACACATGTGTATGATCAAGAGATGATTGCCATTTTGCACGTAATCAAGAAGTGGCATCACTATCTTTATGGAAGAAAATTCTATATGTGAAGTGACCATATGGTTCTTCAATTCTTCCTATCTCAATCAAACCTCTCATCTAAGCAAAGAAGATGGTTGGCTACCCTTCAACAATATGATTTTGAGATCATATATATGAAGGGAAAGGAGAATGTGGTGGCAGATTCACTCTCTAGAATGTGGGCATGTTCTCGATCGGCCATCACAGAATTGCATAATGATTGGGTTGAGGAGATTCAAGAGGATTATATGCTTGATGATGAGAGGAGAGATAAAAATATCTTCATATTTTTGAGTTTAAAACTCATTCACATATGTGAATTAGGCGCCTCCTCTGAGGTGGATCGAAGCATCATAGATAGTGCATTCGGAAGGAAAATGACTCACGTGGTTAATAAGACCTCCAAGCAACACACAAACTACGTAGAGTCATAAGAGAGGAGGAAGGGATCGTAAGACCTAGAAGAGAGCATTTCCTTCCCAAACCCTAAGTAATGGCATGCCTAACACACTCATAAAAAAGGGTTGCAAGGGAGAGAGAGCGGAGAGAACACTCGATTCTATTGCAAGATGAAAATATTAGATGAGCATCTTGCTTTTTTATACTTTATAAGCCTTTTCTCACTAGGTCACCATGCCCGATGGAGTAAGTGATCCATGGGCTCTTATTAGTAGTTCTAGTCCTGTCTTATTTTCTAGTTTCCTCATTATACAAGATTGACCCCAAGATGTATATACATCCTCAAGACACTTAAAATGCTATAAAAATGTTTTTAGAATATAATCACAATTTAATAAAGACGTCTTTGAAGGAATCCAATAGAACAACCAAAGTGGTTAACATTCTTACTTCATTTTCCTTCTTTTTTTTTCCTTTTAGGTGTCGATTTAAAGGATTTACAATTGCTAAGGTGTATCTTTTCGTTTTATTGTGAGTTGCATCAAAAAGTGGCTCGATGATGGCTATAGGATATAGATTGAGTGATTTTTGCAAGTTGGAAGTGATCAACATTGTCCATAAGGCCATCGCCATATTCCCAAGGCCTTCATTGGAAATTCATCATTGCACCCAAACATTCTTTTCACACATGCCATTGTAATCTAATAGTCTCATTTTTACATAAGGTTTTTTTTTTTGGCATAAGAAAAAATATATGTTTGCTCTCTACCACAACTATATCTTATTAAATACAAGGTAACAAAATAAATATTCTAAACATCTCTCTTCTCCCTTACTAGTTTGATTGTAAATTGAAAACAAAAGGATTTTAAAAGCTTTACTTATCCATTCATCTTAAAAAGTTATAGTTTACACAAGGCTTTAACAAATACTTCGTGTGTTTACATTTAGAAACTAGTTGTAATTAAACTTGGTATATATGTAGTTAAAAACCAACAAATTGGAAAACTAGCCCACTAAAAATTATTAGTAATAAAATAAATGCCATGTAGATTTACAAAACAAAAGCAAGTCTACATTAGAAAAAATTAGCACACAGTGCTTTACATTTTGATCAATACTAACTTAGACCATTGTCAAAATGGTCTAAGTTAGTATTTTGATCAATACTAACTTAGACCATTGTCACTAACCCCATTAGAAAATATTGGCAAATAAAATAAAAAAATAGTTTTCAAAGCAGTACATAAAAATAATTCCATAATGTAGTAAAAACCAATGTGTGTATATCATATACTATTGATAAAGAGTCATTTAAAAAAGCAACACAAGAGTAAGTACAAGAAAAATGAATCGTAGGACCTACATGTTTTAAAAAGACACAACACTTGCTCTAATGCATGCTAATCATGCCTTAGCTACTAGTTATAGGACGTACATGTAATGAAAAATATAGCACTTAAATCATGTCTTAAATACTTGGTTTGGTTGTCCTTACAACTTTTTGCTTGTTCCTTGTATGATGTTTTTGCATTCACATTTTCAAATAGGCACTATTTATCAAAAGGATGGTGTGGAAAATTTGATATGCCAAGTGTAAACCATTTTGTTGCCATGACCACACGTGAACCATTACCACAATGTAGTTTCTTTTACTCCATAATGCAAGAAATCATTTTAGTTAGTTACAATAGTGAGTATTTTGTGCTACTAACCACTTCATATTCTAGGATTTCTTAAACCAAGTGTAAACCATTTTGATATGCCATGACCAAGTGAACCATTACCACAATGTAGTTTCTTTTACTCCATAATGCAAGAAATCCTTTTAGTTAGTTACAATAGTGAGTATTTTGTGCTACTAACCACTTCATATTCTAGGATTTCTTAAACGCTAATGATTCAGAAGAATTTGATATGCCAAGTGTAAACCATTTTGTTGCCATGACCACACGTGAACCATTACCACTCCATAATGCAAGAAATCATTTTAGTTAGTTACAATAGTGAGTATTTTGTGCTACTAAACCACTTCATATTCTAGGATTTCTTAAATGCTAACGATTCAGAAGAATAATGTATATACGTAAACAAGTAAGGCATTGTAAGAATGTATTACTCATGTTCTACAACTTGCAAGGAAGTAAAAGGTGTCTTTCTCATGAACCTCTTGATGATGGAATAAGCATTATGGTCGGTGAGAGTGTTTAGAAAGTATGGCTTTTAAAAAGAAGACTATAAGTTTGAACAAGTATGAAGGAGACTGAGTCATGAGCAAAAGTGTTCTTGAGGTCCCATTGAGAGTCATTGTGTCTCCTTAGAAAGTGTACACCACGCTCACCTTTATTTTAGACGTACTTGGGGAGTTTGAGGTTGGTTTTTTTCATGACACTTTTGTCTCTCAATGCATCATCCTTGCCTCCTACTCCTCAAGTGGAATCACGAGGTTCATGAGAGAGCCTATAGTCTTCAAGGGAGAGAGAGGTCTTTTCACACCACTTGAGGAGGAGACCTTTGTATCACACAAAGGGACGTTACACGTGCGTTCTCGACGGTCCCAATATGGGAGCCACACGTCATTCCGAGGTCAGTTACACGTAGTCGTGTGCGTTCTCGACGGTCCAATAAGGGAGCCACACGTCATTCCGAGCTAAATGATCAGGGCGCCGGGGCGATTGCAATTGATCAAACCTTGGTCCATCAAGCCATGTTTTGAAGGTTGCACACCGTCATAGAGTTTGTATTATATGCAGGCACTTTCGCACGATGAAATGTAGCGCTCTCTTTGCTGCGTCAACCTGCTAGCTGTATGTAACCACACACCACAGGCTACGTACACTACCAGCCGTTGTTGCTGACGATATACAAAGAGCTCCTCTTGATATTCTGGATCCTTAGAATCCCCTTGCCATTCAAGCAATCACATTACCCCCCCCCCCCCCCCCCCCCCCCACCACTTACTTGTTGTTTTCACACACACTTCTCCACCCACAAATTTTGTATCTTTCCTTTGGCTCTTGGCAGTGATGCGCTTGCGTGCACAAATATTCCCGTCGGTTGCTGGGCTCAGATGTCCTCCTCATAGACCTTTTCACACCTTAGCAAGGATTATTAAGCCTTCTTGTGTTGGCCCTTGCCCTAATGGCCATCCTTTTCACACCTTAGTAAGGATTATTAAGCCTTCTTGTGTTGTCCCTTGCCCTGATGGCCATCATATACGGCAAGGGGTAACCCCCCCCCCCCCTCTCTCTCTCTCAAAACCATGACATCCAAACCTTTTATGTATAGCAAGATGATATGTGCATCAAACCAAGATTTACACGTCAAGCTCTAGAGTCTAGGTGCCAAAGAAGACTATAATTGAGCACATCATGATTCACCACCAAAGAACCCAAAAGAGCAAAAAATAAAGGTTTGAACTCTCTCTCTCTCTCTCTCTCTCTCTCTCTCTCTCTCTCTCTCTCTCTCTCTCTCTCTCTCTCTCTCTCTCTCTCTCTCTCTCAGTTTGGGAGAAGACGGGAACTGCTTCATCTCGGAGCCTGCTGAACTTCTGTAAAATCCACCTCATCTTGAAAGGAAAAGGGAAAATGCCGCCTCTAATTTCTTTTATAAAAGTAATATTTGGATGAAAGTATTAAGAAAATGCTTATTCAAAATTACATTTTCCTCTTTACCCCATGGTGAAAAGGATAAGGATCCATGTCTTATTCTTGGCACAGATAGCATCTTATCTATGGTGATGATGCATGTCTCCTGATGGTTGCTTTTAAATTGTTGGTTGCTTTAGAACCGTGTATTTGGAGTGATCTTCAATCATGGCATTGGAAATTCTTACCAACAACTTTAGTGATAAGTTTGTTTGTGTGATCTGTTATGTATCCACCTCATGGGTTCATTTATATCACTCTTAAATTTTTTTGTTAGCATTGTAGTAAATTGTATCTCCATATTTATTTTCTCTTTGTGCTCAAATTTATTTAGCTCTCCCATATCATTTCTTGTTTTAAATTTATTCTTTAAAGACACATATACGCAACGCAACTTTGTTGTGTTTTTATATCTCATTTCACTTTAGTATACTTCATGTTATCAATTTTTATTTTGAATCCTTTATAATCCTAAAGAATTATAGTGAATCTTGTTTTAACAAGTAGAGACCTTGTTTGCCTTTATTTTGAGTCTCTCTCTCTCTCTCTCTCTCTCTCTCTCTCTCTCTCTCTCTCTCTCTCTCTCTCTTCCACAAAGTTCTGGTGGCGATAGAGTTAAGGGATGAATAAGGAGGTCATGTTAGGGGGTGTGCATGGGGTTTACCAAGGAATAGGTCCGATAGCGCATGCATAGAACAAAAGGGTTTTTAATTTTTATGGACTTATAACAACATTTTCATGCAAAAAGGGGGAGGTCTATGTGATATAGCATGTGAGATCAACAAAAGGGCATTATATTTTAATGGATTTATGGAAGTGAAAAAGTGAAAGAATCTAGAAGTTGGTCCAAAGCGGGCTAGTTTAAAATTTACAATGTTTTAAAATGTCCAAAGAGAAGTTTGAAGTAGCTTAAAATTACAATGTATTTAAAATGTCAAAAGAGAAGTTTGGAGTAGCTCAAAAGTACAAAAGGAGTGCATTGAAAATGTTAAGATTTACAAACAATGTGGTTTTTTGAATACCTCATTATAATATACAAGGTTTCCATGGAGGGACAAGGTTAAGGTTGGGAGCTGGTAGCTTGGGATTGTAGATGACAAAGGGTGCACCTCTTATGCAAGCCATGGGTTTAGACTAGCATTCCTATATTATAAACCATGCATTTTTTTGAAGCATCAAAATATAAACATCTTGTTTTATGTTCATGCCAAAAGAGTATACAACATCAATACAATAATAGAAACTTCTAAATTGAATTATAAGTTAGAAAAGGTGGAGTAGGACGTATCATTCACCTTACTTACCTAGTTTTTATATATAGGATGAGTAGCATGCTTTTAAGAAATGGAAATTATTTTAGAGGGAAGTGTTATTCACTTTTAAAGTTGAAGAGATAAAGTGGAGGAAAATATATGCACGTGAAGGATCAAGTGATAAGTGATATGTGATCAATGAGAAATGATAGGAGTTTCAACACTAGATACTTCACCTATTATGATAAACTTAAATGTGACGGTTGAAAAGTAACTAGAAAAATGAGATAAATTCTTATCTATCTTAAAAAATATCTTAATTAAGGAGAAACAAGCAAAGGCATGCAAACATGTTAATGGTAATTCCAACATGCCCTTGTTTATTACAAAGATTTTGTGGCAAATTAATCTCATAATCACATATGTAGATTTGCTAGCTTCATACCAATGATTTGATGGTATGGATTAAGTTTTCCCAAAGAAAGATTTTTTCAAAAAATAAAATAAAATTTTAGAATCTATTATAGCTTTTGGGGAAACATAAATAGTGAATCCACATATGTGGTGCATAGGCTACCCATGCCTTGATAGCCGAGTGCACTTTGCCATGTGGAGGTTCTTGATAGGGAATGTTGGTTTGCTCTAGTAGGAACATGTTGTGATGTAGTGGAGTTTGAGTTGGTAATAACAAGGTTTCTCAGTGATTGAAAATTTTTTCTTTTGACTAAAGACTAATGTTGTTTAGAAGGAACCTTGGAGGTTTGAATGGGTTATTGTTTTAGATTTGTAGAGAAGGCTAGGTGTGGTGGTAGGGCATTAGGTTCAATATAAAGAGAATGGGTAGGCTAAGCATTTGTTCTAAGGTTGTAGGGTAGGGGACTGGTTATTGTTATTAGTAAAAGAGATTTAGAAGGTCAAAGATTGGTTAGGTTTGTAGGAAAGGGAAGTGTTGAAGAGTTGTAGACATAAACAAGGATTTGTTGTGAATACTAAAGATGTAGATGTAAATATGAAAGAAAGGTATTAATTAATTACTAAATAAGTAGTTTATCATATTCAAAATTTAGGTAATAATTGTATAAATTTAAATAAACTGAAATAATATTCTATTATATATGAATGAGATATAATCAAATTCTCATACAAGATTATTATAATGTAAAAGTGTATATATAAGTTAGTAAAATCAAATTATATCAACATACATATTCTATTACCAAGATATATAAATCTGGCATTAAGAAAAAAATACTAATAGTGCTTATTTTAGCATAAATCATCGTAAATAGACATTAATATTTATCAATATAAAACATTAATACCACATAATATATATCTTAAAAATATATAAATCATTAGTATGTATTAATATATAATTAATGCATACAATGTAACAATATAATGAGGACTTATTTTGAATCACTTTCACACCACAAATAGCTTGATGTACTCTTAGATCCTCCCCATTCTTGTGCCATCGATTGCACGGGTTCGATATTTGTGGTTCAATTGATGCCCACCATATCTGCAAGGTGCAAGAGTTAAATGGCATTTCTTTCAGTAATCTCTCTTGCAATGCAACGCTTCACACTTGCTGGCTAAACGTTTAAAAAAAAAGGTGACAGGGAAAGCTAGAGGGAAGGTGTGCCATCTTTAAAACCCACTACCTTGTGTGTGTGTGTGGTGTGTGGAAGAGAGAGAAAGTAAAAGAGGGTTGACGTGTGTAGACTTTGCAAGACGTGGTGATGGTGGCGATAAGGTGAGTCCCATGGGCCTTAGGCTAGGTAGGATTATACCGTATACGTGTATATATATAAATATATTTTAAAGCGTATAAATATAAAGCGCGGCACTTTCCCGTGACGTGGCGAAGCTGCCGGCAGGCTAGACGTTCCGTCGATCTCCGTCGCTTTTTTTAGGTCAAAAGTCCGTCGTGGGCAGCGGCGGAGCGCCGGCCGGCCATGCCATGGCTTGCACTTTTTGGCCATATTATATTGTCCATATGATCATAAGACCTTTACAATATTATTCCACACTCTGGGGGCGTGTTGTCTCGTTTCTCGCTTGCTTACTACAGCTCGTCTTCTTCCCCATTCAATAACATTTTTAGGTCATTATACCCTGCAGCTTGACAGTATTTTGTGCGGTAATGGTTTTGCCAAGCTCTCCTACTGGCCCCAACAATCTGGTGTTATTGCTCTTACTATATTCACGTCTCCTTAACATCTCTTCTTATATATGCTCTGTGACTGCAGTTGCCTTCACAGTTGCCTTCAACCTCTACAAGAGTATACACCTCCCCCTCCAGCTCCATATCTTAATTAACCCTTCTTCTCCTCTTTAAGCTAAGCTTCTTCCTTGCTCTTGGAAGTTGATGTGAGCATCCACCCTGCTCAGTCTGATCCTCTTCCTTGTCTTCTCTGATAATTAACCCTCCTAATCATCCCCCGTGTTAAGCAAAAGCTTCTGTTTAATGTCTCCCATCCAATCACCCAGACGTGAGAGAGTGGTATTTAGCCCTACATATCGAAGGGAGGAGCTTTGCTACTGCACAGAAGAATTGGGTTCCGAGAGCATAAGCAATTCATGCACTGTGATTCTCCCTGCACCAACTGTATCGCAAATCAAACCAGCCCCTGGCCTAGAAGCTTGTTATAATGGTGAAAACAATATAGCCAGTTGCACATTGCCTAAGCATGGTGTAATTGCTGATACCAGTAACATTAGTACAAGCAATAACACATTGCCTAAAGGCGACTTTGCTGGTTTAAGAGAGCCCTCTTGCAGCCTTGGACGAAAGGCTACTCTATCTGCTCATCGGCTCTCCACACATGTCCGGACATTTCCTCCCCCAATTTCATCTCTCTCGAGTGACCGGCCTCTACTGAGGTCATTCAAATTCAATGGGCGGTTTGTGCTTCAAAGGGTGGACAGTGCTTCCACTAGCCCATTTCGTGCTATAAGAGAAGGTGGCCGGCTAAGGTTGGAGTTAACTTCACCTACTTGTCCATTTACTCAGGCAGTAGATGAAGATGAAGACAGAACTCATTCTCTGGTTAGAAGTTCAGCAATTGAAGTTATCCATGAAATGGGTGATACCAAAGATGTTGATCTATCAGAGACCCAGCTGAAAGAGCTAGATGAGGCCTTGTTTTCTGCTAAACAAGAGGGGAAAGAAAGCTTCTTTGACTATTATCCGGCCATGTCAGTGGTGCCAAGGACTATGAAGCTTTTTAGTTACTGGAAATATACAGCACCCAAATGCTTACCTACACATCTAGATTTCTTAGTGATGTCACAGAAGCTCAATAAAATGGCATCTGCATGCTCTTCATATGAAAGGTGGAAGCAAACAAAGCCCAAATTGGGCACCAAAATGCAAGACCATGAGTTTGATTCTTCAAAAGGCCTGCAGAAGAGCAGGGAGAGCAAAACAACAGGCTCAGCCAAAGCCCAACAAGGGTATGCAATTATATCCTTGAGACTGGGCCTCATCTGCCTCCTTTTGGAGGGGTCAAGTGTTGGATTCAAGATCAAGGATGTGTATTGCTTCAATTATACTAAGCTTATTGATGATGAAAGTGGGAAGAAGGGGAGCAAGCAACATCTAGTCTCAAATTTCAGTTGTGTGAAAGAGGAGTCCCTGTTAATGCCCTTGTATGCTGCAGGAGATGGCTTCAATCTTGTTAAAACTGTTGATTTCAGGATTGCAGCTTGATGATTTGAATCTAGTACCTGGGTAACCCAATCTCTCTGTCTAGACAACCCTTCTATGACCACACTTGAGCTGGTTGCTTTGTGTGATACCTTTCCTCTAATGCAACTCTAAATCGATGTGCAGATGAATAAATTTTCATAACCAATTATTTTGGATGAACTTAGTAAAAAGATGCACATGCAGCTTCTTTGTGGGAATAGACTATCATGTTCCAATTCAATAATTACAAAGCATACTTGTAGATCTATTGTAGCTTTATGTGTGCAAATATACTTTGTAAAAGCTCAAAGTCCCTACGGACCAATTTGATAAAAAAAATGGATGCTGAGGTGTATTGTTTATTAGCTTCTAATGCATTTAAATTTCTATCTTCTAATGCATTTTAATTTCATTTGGGATGCTAAAAAGTCACTGAAGCCCCTCCGGTAACATCTACTCTCCATTGTCTCCCAGGAGTTTAGTATATAGTGGATGATCATTATTGCTTATATTACACAAGGATACTACCATGGGTAAGATATACACAAACATTTTTGCTTATATTACACAAGGATATTACCATGGGAAAGATATACACAAACATTGGCCGTGAGTGAAGAACTAGAATAGGAAAGCAATTTTAAAGAATATTGGCCACTTGTTAGTATATAGTGGATGATCATTTTTGCTTATATTACACAAGGATAATATTACCATGGGTAAGATATACACAAACATTGGCCTTGAGTGAAGAACTAGAATAAGAAAGCAATCTTAAAGAATATTGGGCACTTGTTAAATTTTTTCCCCTTAAAAGTTTGTACTCTCTCATTCAACCCCATCTATGCTAAGGTAGATCATAGCATGGTTGTTATTTAGAAAACCCAAAGAGAAGACTATGAAGTTATAATGTGTAACAAGGTCTAGCATTCTACATGAACATGAATTAGCCTCCATATTAGCTCATGAGGCCTAGGTTGTGATAGCCTATTACAAATTTGATTCATGTTTAGCAACATGATTCAACCTCCGCATTAGCTCATGAGGCCCAATTTGTGATACCCTATCACTCCTAAAGGAGAGGCAATAACATAAGAAAAAACAACAAAAGGTGATGTGGAGGGGATGGCTAGTGATTTAAAAAAAGAAGTCTAAAATATAAGATGAACACTAAAAATTGGGTTAACTAATTGTGTTTGTGCTAGAAGGTCCATTTGCAAAATCCCTTACACAGTTAGAACACTTGAGCTTGCCTCTTCTCACTAGACATCATTGATGTTGAGAGGTCAAGGTTCCATTGTTTATGTCTCAAGTCTTTGATTAAAATTCTATTAACATTGTGTTCCTCTATTGTTTTCTTTGAGCTATATTGGGATTCTAGAGGTTTTTCAGTGACACAAAATAGGCCTCTATATTCATAGTTGGAAATGCTAAACTCTTGTATGAGAGTTACTTGTGAAGCTTGTAGGTATAATATAAATCATACTAGTGTGTGATGTTTTCCTATTTTCAATCTTTTGAGTGTAGTAGTACAATCATTGTCTTTATGAGCATGCCCAATGACAACTACTAGTCTCTATTCTATTCTTTATTTCTTCTTTACTAATGTCTTGTGATACGAAGTGATTTTGTCATGTGCATTCTAGACTCTCCTTTTTATAAAATTGTTGATCTATCTTTCATATTATAATATATTGTGAGTATGGTTTTGGGTCATCAAATTAGTGTATATTATGGAGCATAAAACCTTGATATCCTCAAACACTAAAACAAACATAAGTGTTCTTTTTTGGATAAATTTTGGGCAATTGTGTTTATTAATATGAAATTCATACAAGTTTCAAGATTGAATAGCAAATTTCCCTATCCCTTCCACTTTTGGAGTTATATGTGTTAAAGAAAGAAAAATCCATTGTAGTTTTATAAGTCTCTTTTACCCCAAAACATTAAGCATACATTTTACGGGAGTATTCATTATGACATTATGAACATACATATCTTAATGCCAAGAGAAATATTCAAGCTTCTAGTTTTTTAGCTACCAAATGATTTCTATAGAGCTAGGGGTTTTGTACCCTCTTTGCATGAGTGTGTGATTAAAATTGATAGCCTAATGATGTGATATTTCTCTTTATATAAATTGATATTCCCAATGGTTCAAGGTGCTTGCCTCATTTAAAGTTGATTAACATGGGAATTAGTGTATACTTCCCATGTCTCCACTTGAACATCAAAAAAGTGCTACATGAGAAGTTTTATAATTTTTAAAATTTTCAATTCATATTTTTTTTAAAAGTTGGACATAAAAAATGGTGTGACGAATCATAAGTTATGTTATTGTCACAATGTTTACCTTTAAACTAATTTTTGGGCTTCTTCTACTTGTTGGAATGAAATAAAATTATAATTTTTTTCCATTAATAGTTAAGTAAGTCTTCTCAATCTTGTAATTAGGAGGCCACTTGCATATATAGTCTTCTCAATCTTGTAATTAGGAGGCCACTTGCATATATAGGCTTTGCATGAATAGGCTAAGTATAGAGCTATTTCTTATGCTAATACATGTGTTCAAAATAGGGGTTTTATTTTATTATGGAATTACACATAGTATACATACATAAGGGGTATTTAAATCCATAGTATAGAGCTATTTCTTATGCTAATACATGTGTTCAAAATAGGGGTTTTATTTTATTATGGAATTACACATAGTATACATAGATAAGGGGTCTTTAAATCCAAAGTAAGCGATTTTAAAATTCTTTATACTATACCTCAACGTACTTTTATCATCTCGTGAAAAAAGTATGATTAAGTGTAGATTTTTTTTTTGTGTGGTTTATCGAAAATTAACCAGAAGGGTTTATGCATTACTTGATAGAATGTGGTAAACTTAATGATATTTTATCTTACAATCCTTGTTTACTCCCTAAACACAACATAATAAACAAATCTCTCTCTCTCTCTCTCTCTCTCTCTCTCTCTCTCTCTCTCTCTCTCTCGTTTGCTAGATTCTTATATGGTAGATTGGGAATGCCTGAAATACCATTACACCATGTTGGTAGTTTGGTATCATGGCTCAAGGGTTCACCTAAAAATATGTAAGTATACCACTTGAGTTCAAATGAAGGGGTTTTTTAATTCACAAATTTAAGGTAAATTTTCAAAAATAAATTTACAGAAGGGGTTTTTTTATCGATTTTTTAAAAAATCCCATAAGTCCAGAAAGAAAAAGGGGTCATTTTACTCATGAAAAATTTACAAGTAAAGGGGTTTTTAAAATACCCCTTGAATGCATGTGATACATAGAGTTTCTTAGTAGTGCTCCCCCCGAGTATCATGGGTGCTTCCATTATTAAATACTAATAGGCTAGAGATAGTATTATTGGTGTATGTGCATTTGGAGCCATGCTAGTGTTATTGTTTTTTTTAAATGGGTGATTCTATGTTATATAATGAGCTAGTGTTATTGGTATTTATTTTGTTATGCCTATCATTTATGGCCATGCTAGTACTATTAGTATTACGGGTGCTTTTTTGTTATTGGTATTTATTTTGTTATGCCTATCATTTATGGCCATGCTAGTACTATTAGTATTACGGGTGCTTTTTTGTTATGTATAGTGAGCTATATATTGAGTTAGTGTTGTTGGTATTTATGGTTGTGCTAATTATATACTGTCGTATTGGGATTGAGTGTGAGGCATCCAATTGCTTGTATGTAACTAACATGATTAAGCATCTCTTGAAGGTTTCGTTACATGGGGTGTTTAACAATGTCTTAGAGGTTCCAAAATATATGGCTACATTGTGTGAAGGGATTAAGCTTCAATCCCCTAAGAAAAAGCCATCATATTAATGTACTTATGTTTTCTTAATAAAAATTTGATGATTAAGCTCGTCAATCAAGCCTTCTAATTATAAGGCTTTAAAAAAAGCCTTTCTACATTGTTTGGCATGCACTTTTCATAATTGGGAGCCACTCACATCGCTCGCGCGGGGCGCCCGGGGGGGGGGGGGGGGTGCACCCAATTCTTTACCTTGAGTTAATTTTCTTTATGCTTTTGTCATGGTTGATTTATTGCATTTTTGCATCTTACATCAAATGGACTTGTTTGAACATAAGAAATCATATGCAATAGAGCTTAACTTGATTATTTGGGATTTTGTGAGATGTTTTGTTAATTTCTATCAGTATTTTATGGACTTGGAAGTGTTCATAAATATATA
Source organism: Cibotium barometz (assembly GCF_041138505.1). NCBI lineage: Eukaryota > Viridiplantae > Streptophyta > Polypodiopsida > Cyatheales > Cibotiaceae > Cibotium > Cibotium barometz. The sequence continues at coordinate 29,220,965 of NC_141075.1, read as the reverse complement.
TTTTTTGTGTGCAAGATCATAGCAATTAAAAAGATTAATTTAAGATATTCAATGGTGATAAGATAGAGGAAGATTGGTAGAATGTGGTAGTAAGGTAAATTTATGATTTTAATGGTTCAATTTTCATGGATTCTAATTTGAAAACTCATTTAGACTATCAGAAGGCCTGCTAGAGTTTAATATAGTAATGTAAGCTACTCTAAAATCATATAGTTTACAGAATTTATAAAGATGAATTTAAATGGATTAATACTGAGTAAAAGAAGGTCATTTTTCAACTATCCTAAGGTAAAATCCTCATATTGCATCCACTATGTCCTTCTAATGTTTTTCCAAAGTGTAAAACCAATCCTAGTTAGATATGGTCATCTAGGCGTAGTAATTTGCCAAACCTAGAGCTTATGCCATATGTTGACCAATTAGCTTTGGTATCGTAGGCTTAGGGGACACACCTCCTGAAAGAAAGCAACATCTAGCTTAGCCTCGAATTAGCCTAGATTAAGGAGATTAGCCTAGGTTTAGACAGAAGAGAGGTTACTTTCTCATATTCAAATGATTATCCAAGTTTCCCTCCAATTATGGCCTATGTTGGTATATATACATGACCATCCCTTTCACACTATCATTAATATTGTCCATGGACATGGTCCATTGGCCTTGGGCCCATTATTCATATGAGTCTATAAAATTTGTTACAAACCATCCCCACTCAAGAGGTTTCATCCTTGAAACCATTGATATGTACAACCACAATCCACATGGATGGAGTATATGATAATGTCAAACTTCAAGCTCATGCTCACACCATGTATGGGAAACCAAAATTGCATACATATGGTTGTAAACTACTCAAAAAGCCTTCAAATTAAGCAATAATATCTACCCCATAATGTCATAAGAGCCTTGTGTAGCGTCCAAACATTATGCATCCAAATCCCAAGGGTATAGGGCTATCCATAACGAGTTTACAAGAATTTCCAGCAATCTAATTCACTATGCTTGACCCTCATTGGACTTCCAAAATGCATTCAACAACCCTTCAAACCCTTCCAACGTAGAATCCATCATGCGTTGCATGAAGTGTATACATCGTGGTGTTCATGTTCATGTCCCCACCATCCTTAGGCATTTGTGGAACAAACATAGGCATTCGTAGAGCATTTGTCTCTTGATGTATCCCTTGATTGACATTGCCATATTTATTCTTGCATAGATCCTTGGGCATCTTGCCTTGCATCTAATGTGCCCATTTCATGCTCAATAGCTTCCTTGTAGTTTCCTTTGTTGGGTTTAGCCTAGTCCCATTGGTTAGCCAACCGCCTAGCCACTACTGTAGTGATGGGATCCAATTAAGAATTTGGTTAGCTTATCCCGGGTACTAGGGAAAAGAGTTCCCAGAACCCCTAGCCGGATATTCATGCAAACTTAAAACTAGTCACACCACTTACACACCCAATATGAAATTGCCTTTTTCACAGATTCAACAGTCTTTAAAACAATCATTTAATGAAACCATAGTGTCACTGATCATAATCCTCTAATTATCCAGTTGAATCCTTATTTCCAAACATTCCTTCATCGGTGTACCTATGGCATCATTAGCAACCAGAACGCTCACCCCCTGTCCACTTAGGGGCCTTTTCGATAGTTCCTAGCTCATAGTAACCGGCAAGTATTCACTTTAACAAAAATGGAGTCTCCGTTGAAGATCAGCAAGATCAACCAAACAGATCCATATAAAAGAGCCATGGACTCATCCGCGTTGAGGGGACCAGCAAGGTCAATCAACCAGATCCATGCCCGAGTTCAGAAAACAACTCTTACTCCTTGTTCCAATATCTTCCTCGACGTATGTGTGGGTATCTTCGGTGACCCAGAGCCCGAGCACCGTATGGTCAGCACCCTCTAGGATCCTTCGTCTCGCAGGTCACCTAGCGCTTCACTCATAGGCCGCTTCCTTCGTCCCTCATCCACTGTACCGGAAGCTAACCATTTAAATCAAACCGAGGCTAGTCAAGACCTCGGTTGACCTTGCTACGCGAGACGTACTCCGTTGACTCTCCGTCAGTAGTTGCAACTTTAAAAGATAGGTCTCCACGACCTCATTCACAAGACGGTCAAAATGCTTCCCCAGCATTCTTGACATAAAACAGTCATTTAAAAACAGATTTTGCATACAAATACAGATCCAACAATAATCCACATCTAATCGCATCATCCACACATCAAATCCACATCATCCATACGTCCATCCACATCAATCCACATCATCCATACATCCATCCACATCAATCCACATTATCCACACATCCATCCACATCTTTCATACATCCATCCACATCAATCCACATCATCCATACAAATCTACATTATCCACACATCAATCCACATCATCCATACATCCATTCACGTTAATCCACATTCATTTCATAAGTATTCCCATTCTCATCTAATCACATCTTTTTCTATCTCATCACTTATTTTCTCATTTATCCTCATCAAATCTCATCCACTTGCATCTACCCATATATCTCATCACTTCACATACATTAACATCTATCTAGTTTACATCGCATCTTATCACATCCATTTCACATCACATCTCATTCATTCACATCCCGATTTACATGCTAACACATTCATTCACGTCCCTTATCATTCATTCACATCACATCACATCCATTCACACCCCTTATCATTCATTCACATCCCGATTCCTATGCTATCACATTCATTCACATCCTATATCATTCATTCACATCCGGATTCACATGCTAACACATTCATTCACATCCTATATCATTCATTTACATCCTGATTCACATGACATCATATCTCATCTATTCATTCACATTTATCTGATTCACATCACATATCATCACATCTATTTACCTCTGATTCTCATCACTTCTATTCTCATCACATCCATTCTCTATTCATTCTCATCTATCTGATTCGCATCACATAACATCACATCTATTTACCTCTCATTCTCATCACTTCTATTCTCATCACATCCATTCTCTATTCATTCTCATGTATCTGATTCATATCAGATCTCATCACATCTATCTGATTCATATCACATCTCATCTATCTGATTCATATCACATCTCATCACATCTATTTACCTCTCATTCTCATCACATCTATTCTCATCACATCCAATCTCTATTCATTCTCATCTATCTGATTTGCATCACATATCATCACATCTATCTGATTTGCATCACATATCATCACATCTATTTACCTCTCATTCTCATCACCTTCTATTCTCATCACATCCATTCTCTATTCATTCTCATCTATCTGATTCATATCACATCTCATCACATCTATTTACCTCTCATTCTCATCACATCTATTCTCATCACATCCATCCATCCATTCATTCCCATCTATCTGATTTACATCACATATCATCACATCTATTTACCTCTCATTCTCATCACTTCTATTCTCATCACATCCATTCTCTATTCATTCTCATCTATCTGATTCATATCACATCTTATCACATCTATTTATAGAATGTAAGAGAATTCTTATTTTTTATATAAAGATTCTTTACGCATCTATTTATGCATAAGAACAACTTCAGTGGAAAATAACACTTTTATAAAAATCCGTTTATGCATCTATTTATGCATAAATTTAATTTTAAGGAGAATAACTCTTTTGAAATAAAAATAAATTTCTTTATGCATCTTTCTATGCATAAAATCAAAATTAATGAGAGACTCTTTTGAAATAAAAATAAATTTCTTTATGCATCTTTCTATGCATAAAATCAAAATTAATGAGAATAACTCTTCTGAAATAAAAATAAATTCTTTATGCATCTTTCTATGCATAAAATCAAAATTTGATGAGAATAACACTTTTGGAATAAAATTAAATTTCTTTATGCATCTTTCTATGCATCAAATCAAAATTGATGAGAGTAACTCTTTTGAAATAAAAATAAATTTCTTTACGCATCTTTCTATGCATAAAATCAAAATTTGATGAGAATAACACTTTTATAATCAAAATATTCCTAATATGCATCTTTCTATGCATAGAAATTAATTATAATGAAAATAACACTTTTATAATAAAAATATTTCTAATATGCATTTTTCTATGCATAGAATAAAAATAACACTTTTAGAATACACAAGCGGTGGGGATTACTCTTTTTGAATAATAAAAAGATAAAACTTACTTCACCAAATTTAAGAAAATTTTGCCATAACCTCCTTTGTATGGCTGACCATTTTTCAATTTTTTTCACTCTAAAATTTACTAGAAATTATCCAAGATGATTTAAATCATTCTGATCTAATCAATTTCCACTTTATTAAGAGTAAACAATATGAAAAGTTTAACTCCATCAATTTGATTACACATCTAGGATAAAGAAAGGCTGAATTCAATAATGAAGAGAAGGGGGAAAGCCTTTCCAGCAAGGCATAACATCCATTTTCATTTTAAAGAAAGTAAAAATTAGAAAATCATAAAATAGAATAAGAAAAAGTAGAATTTCTAACTTACTAGGAGTTTTGTGAGCTTTCCTTTGGCTTGATGGTTTGAGGGATCTACTCTTGTTTGCAACAAGAGTGGCCACCAATTCTTTTGAAGAGGAAATGGTCAAAAATAAATGAATTATCAATGAATTCACTGTTTTTGGCTCTAGAGAGGAGTAGAGTAACATTGCATAAAACACTATTAACCATTTACGAAGGGGGAGGCTTCATTTATAGGATAAAATGAGCCTCTAACCAAGCAATCTGATTCTAGAATTTTCTACATCAGTTTGGCCAATTTTTGACCATTTTTAGGTCGGTTTAGCTTACTTTTTGGATCTAGTTGAAGTAGGAGAGAGGAGAGATGAAAATATCTCATTATTTGTGAGTTTAAAACTCAACCACACATGTGAAATAGGCACCTCCTTCATGAGGGGAATTCTCCACATTGAGGTGTCAAAAATGCATCATTTCTTCTAAATATCTCTTCTTTTTTTACCAATAACCTTGTCCTTAGTCAACTCTTCATCTTATGTGAGCATTTACTCATTTTTGGGGGATTTTCTTTTATTCTTGCATTTATCTCCTCCCTACATTTGGATTAATCTAATTGGTCCATAGGAACCTTAATTCAAAAATTTTAGAAAATCTGGACCCTTAGGCTAAGGTCCTTTTTACCTGATTTCAATTTATTCCAATTGTACATTAGAAATTTCTTTTTGAATATCTGTTTTAGGGGAAACCATTTTAGACACTAGGATGATTTTTATATCCAAAAATATCTCAATTTTGAATTACCTCCCTCTAGATATTTTCTCTCTCTAGGTAAAAATAGGGTAAAACAATATCTTTCTTTTATTTCAGAGAGGGGAATAATGATAAGACAAGAAGGGGAGGTTCTTACACCTGCACACCTCAAAAGTTGGAGGGAGGAATCTTACATCCTACCCCACTTAAAAAACGCGAGATGTCCTCATCTCGCAAAAATAGAGAAAACTCTTTTCCTTAAGATCCAACTGATTCTCGGGTTCCTTATAGTCTAGTGAACCCAATAGAATCCTGGGATAAAGATCCCTTATATAAAACTCATCATCAGATAATATTCATGCAAACTTAAAAATAGTCACACCACTTACACACCCAATATGAAATTGCCTTTTTCACATATTTAAAACTCTTTAAAACAATCATTTAATGAAACTATAGTGTCACTGATCATAGTTCTCTAATTATCCAGTTGAATCCTTATTTCTAAACATTCCTTCATCGGTGTACCTATGGCATCACTGGCAACCAGAACGCTCACCCCCTGTCCACTCTGGGGCCTTTTCGATAGTTCAAAACTCATAGTAATCGGCAAGTATTCACTTTAACAAAAATGGAGTCTCCGTTGTTGAAGATCAGCAAGATCAACCAACAGATCCATATAAAAGAGCCATGGACTCATCCGTTGAGGGGACCAGCAAGGTCAATCAACTAGATCCATGCCCGAATTTAGAAAACAACTCTTACTCCTTGTTCCAATATCTTCCCCGACGTATGTGTGGGTATCTTCGATGACCCAGAGCCCGAGCACCGTATGGTCAGCACCCTCTAGGATCCTTCGCAAGTCACCTAGCGCTTCACTCATAGGCTGCTTCCTTGGTCCCTCATCCACTGTACCGAAAGCTTACCATTTAAATCAAACCGAGGCTAGTCAAGACCTCGACCGACCTTGCTACGCAAGACGTCCTCCGTTGACTCTCCGTCAGCAGTTGCAACTTTAACAGATAGGTCTCCATGACCTCATTCACAAGACGGTCAAAATGCTTCCCCAACATTCTTGACATAAAATAGTCATTTAAAAACAGATTTCACATACAAATACAATTCCAATAATATTTCCATCTTTTCTCATCACTCCACATCCTTTCACATTAGTCTCCATCTTTTCTCATCTTCCCACAAATTTTTTTCTTCATCAATCCCTATCACATCACATCATTCCCACATCAAATCACATCCAATCGCATCATCCACACATCAATCCACATCATCCATACATCCATCCACATCAATCCACATCATCCATACATCCATCCACATCAATCCACATTATCCACACATCCATCCACATCTTTCATACATCCATCCACATCAATCCACACGTCAACCCACATCATCCATATATCCATCCACATCAATCCACATTATCCACACATCAATCCACATCATCCATACATTTATTCACGTCAATCCACATTCATTTCATAAGTATTCCCATTCTCATCTAATCACGTCAATCCACATTCATTTCATAAGTATTCCCATTCTCATCTAATCACATCTTTTTCTATCTCATCACTTATTTCCTCATTTATCCTCATCAAATCTCATCCACTTGCATCTACCCATACATCTCATCACTTCACATACATTAACATCTATCCATCGCATCTTATCACATCCATTTCACATCACATCTCATTCATTCACATCCTGATTCACATGCTAACACATTCATTCACGTCCCTTATCGTTCATTCACATACTGATTCACATCACATCACATCCCTTATCATTCATTCACATCCCGATTCACATGCTATCACATTCATCACATCCTATATCATTCATTCACATCCCAATTCACATGCTAACACATTCATTCACATCCTATATCATTCATTTACATCCTGATTTACATGACATGACATCTCATCTATTCATTCACATTTATCTAATTCACATCACATCTCATTCATTCACATCCCGATTCACATGCTAACACATTCATTCACATCCCTTATCATTCATTCACATCTCGATTCACATCACATCACATCCATTCACATCCCTTATCATTCATTCACATCCCAATTCACATGCTATCACATTCATTCATATCCCATATCATTCATTCACATGCTAACACATTCATTCACATCCTATATCATTCATTTACATCCTGATTCACATGACATGACATCTCATCTATTCATTCACATTTATCTGATTCACATCACATCTCATTCATTCACATCCCGATTCACATGCTAACACATTCATTCACGTCCCGATTCACATGCTAACACATTCATTCACGTCCCTTATCGTTCATTCACATCTCGATTCACATCACATCACATCCATTCACAACCCTTATCATTCATTCACATCCCCATTCACATGCTATCACATTCATTCACATCCTATATCATTCATTCACATCCCGATTCACATGCTAACACATTCATTCACATCTTATATCATTCATTTACATCCTGATTCACATGACATCACATCTCATATATTCATTCACATTTATTTGATTCACATCTCAACTCATCTATTCATTCACATTTATCTGATGATTCACATCTCATCTCATCCTCATTCACATGACATCACATCTCATCTATTTACCTCTGATTCTCATCACTTCTATTCTCATCACATCCATTCTCTATTCATTCTCATCTATATGATTTGCATCACATATCATCACATCTATTTACCTCTCATCCTTATCACTTCTATTCTCATCACATATCCAGCAAACAAGACATGTCTCTTTTGCCATACCACCAAGGGCAAGTATTCCATAATACACCCAATAACAAGTGCCCACTATAGAAGTTCCTTTAACATGGAACCAAGTTTAGTTCTTCTCTATTGATGAGGAACAAGGAGCGCGGGGACAAGTAAAGAGCCAATGCCAGGGAATACCTCATCACAAAGGGATCCACAAGGGCATTCACAAAATGTGTCCTTAGCTATAGTGAGCCTGCAACCTCAAGGCCATGCTGGCATAGGATAAGTGCCATTGGAAATCGTGTAGCCCAACCGCATAAGGTAAGAGATCTTGTACCTTAAAATATAGGGTCTCACAAAACCACCTCCTTTCATTCCACCGCCATATGTAGAAGACATGCTGAGGATGGTGTTCAAAATAGAAAGGGAGTTTGTAGAGGCTCAAAGTTGGCAAAACTAAGCCAATCAACATCTCAAGGATGATGACCAAATTTAATGCAACTGGAGATCCCACTAAATATCTTGATCAAATTTGTAAAGCCATGGGACAAATTGATGATCCCATCAAGATCTTCTCATTTGGACTTTTCTTTGAAGGCAAAGCAGGCTAGTGGTTTTAGGTCTCAAAAAGTCTAGATACTACGAGGTATTGAGAAACACTTTCATAGTGGGATTCTTTACTACTAGATCCAAATGTAGCCCCTTTGTACAGATCTATAACCTTAATAGGGAGAAACCATGTGGGGCTATATATTACTAGAACCAAGTATCTCCACTTGGGATGTAGCACCCCTGTGTATAGCTCATCGATCAACTTATGATCAATCTTAAGAGCAAGAGGCTTTGTGAACATCTCTAGCCACCAAAACCATAGACAACAATAGTATTGTGCTCATTGGCCAACACCATGGAAACTATGACACAACTCATTGTTGGTACCATGGAAACTCGGCACCAGAGAAACCACTAGCCCTACTACCCATACCAAATGCTAATCTAGCACCCATTCATTAGTACCACCAATGCCTTACCCACCTTCGATATTACTGCCTTTGATATTACCACTCTAATGGGTTCCCCCTAGAACTACACTAGTACAATAGTACAATGATAAGACTTTGGGAGTCTAGAATTATAGGACAACTATTCTAGACATATAATAAATATGATTCATATTGATATCCAGAGAAACCTCTAGCCATCGACTATACCTCTCTATTTGAAGCCATGGTGCAATAAATAGAGAGAGACCTTAACAATATGGCACATAGGCGCATCTTCAATGTTTCCATTGCAAGGGCCCTCACTATGTTTATAAGTGTCCTCATAGAATCATCGCACCCCAACTCCATCTTCAAATCTCATGCCAAACCCCAATGTCATTCCATGTGGAGGTACATGTTACAAGTGTGGATTTGAACATGCCTTCAAGGATTATGCTAACACAATGACAATCACCCTAGTGTGGTAGGGGCATCAGTCACACTTTGATGAGCCTTAACTTGTTAAGTATATGAGGAGGAGTTATTTCTACAGCCCCTCTTAATGCTATCACAAGGCTCTAGAAGACCAAGTCGAGGGTAGTTGGGAAACATCCAAGGTAACGAAGAACCAAAAATCTCAAGCTTTAACCAAGAGAGTAAGAGCTAGAGGTACAAGCCCCAAAGGCTGCATCATGCCCTAAAAAGGCTAATGAACTAGATTGAGAGGTCCAGAAGAAGAAGATCTTAACGAGCTCATGAAAATGCAATGCACAATCAAGAGCAACGATGCCATGTGACGATTGAAAGTGGTTCATAAAATAGCTATGAAGTTTCCTCCCTTATGGGAGATAGTCAGTGATCTCCCACTCAAATCCAATATTCCCGTAGAAAATAAACCCATAGACTATGAACACATTCCAAAAAAACTCAAGGAGTAGCCCAACCCTGTGTTAGAAAAAGAGAGAATAAAACAAGCCCAAGAGCTTGTGAGGAAGGTACAGGCTAAACTAGAGCCAATGTTAGAGCAAGTATACGAGTAAGAACCACTAACCCTAAGCTAATCCCTAACCCTATCTCAAATCTAATCATAAAACTAATAAGTGAACCTCATAATTCACCTAAGGCCTTGGTCAAACGCGTATCCATTCTTAAGAGACCTCAAATAAAACCAGCTTCGAAGCCTCTGCCTTTGGAACCAATCCAACTAAGCCCCACATTGTTAGATGCAATGAGGGAGGACTCAGTGAGAGGTGAAAGTTGACCTTCCATGGGTCATCAACCATAGCCAATCGAATATCTTTTCTGAGGTGATTTGGAGATGACTTTATATCATCCCCTTCAAAGACTTTATATCATCCCCTTATACATTAGCATGAGCTCATCTCAAAATGAGTATGAGCCTATTGAGTGCAAATATCACCCACAAGACATGGCAGGTCTCACAATCTTCTTGTCCTCAGCAAAGGTCTGAGTTCTGATAAGTTCTCTTTTACAAGGAAATTCTCAACTTTAAACTTGATGAATGGGAATTTAAGAGCCCACACAGCTGAACCTACACTACTGGAGGAGGAGGAAGATGTGAACCATGTCCCACTTAGCACCCTCCCTTCATAGCCAAAACTAAAGGATATCCCAAAGCTCCCATGAATAATCTAGGACACTATTTTGAAAGTGTTAAGTTGGCCTTAACTCACTCTACAAAGAACACGACACCTTTCAAGGCTCAACAAAAGAGAGAGTGTAGAGCTCGCTTACAAGTCAGTGGGGGTGATGCAACACCAATCCATCTTGAGCTTCCCACACAGGAGACGCTCCAACCCCTTGAGCAAGGGCCAACGCTTCCCTTCCTCCCAATGTTCATCTCACCAACGCAGTTTATGCATCTCTTGAACGGCCCCTCTCATAGCTTGGTAGCTATGGTAATGCGAATTGAAAACCTGCTCTCACACAATAGCAAAAGATAAGGTGCATATAAGAGCTCTCATTTTTGCACAAGGAATTGCCCATTTTTCTTCATACATTTGTTATTTATAGAAACTCCTTTAAAAATGGCTGGGCACCCAACGGTGCCCAATTGAGAGAGATTATGGACTGATCCCGCCCACAGCGCACATCAGCAGCGTTACCAGCCCAAAGTGGAGTGACCTTTCCTACTAGCACACAGCTCTTCTTACCACCTCTAGGCTTCACGTGTGGCCATTTTGTAAAATAAATACCAAGTTCTTCTACACCTAATAATGTACATGTGAATTTGGGCTGGCCTTACACTTGGTCGAACACCCCTTGTTTACATTGTGTTGTGGGAAAAATATATAAAATGTTCATGATGAAAAGCTAAAAACCTACGTGGGTGATTAAATCATCTCAGAAGTGGCCCCATTGAAAAGACCTGATGATTGGTGACCATTTGCTTTGATATGCCCATCAGCTGACTGCTTCAAACACCCTAGTTTCCTTCAATCAAACTCAACTGATACCTGCAATTGTACTTGCCACTAGCATAGAATTTTCACACCTCTAAACATCCAACTAGATGGCCCTGCTGGCCCCACCTGACCAAAACATCACTTAGCTGATGCTCAGCTCTGTAAGGTCCCTCCCAAGCCTTATATGTATGTGTCTCTTTTAATATAGATTTCAATAAGGAAAGAGAGTGAACTTAGAGAAGAGTGAGACAATAACGCTAGAAACATTAGAAAAGTGTTAGAATAAAAATATTAGCTCCAAAAATCATAAAAGAAATAAGAAGATAAGTATAGTTCTATTAAGAGGAGATAAGTATCTCCAAAAATAGAAATTTGAATTTAGGTGATAAGAGGTCGTGTTTAGAGTCCATGCATACTAAAAATGTGAAAAGCAATGCGTTTCTAAAGATGGCACGTTTGCAACTATATATAGATGTTTTTACCTATTCTACCCTCAATAGCTTGTAGACTAGATGCCTTCCGGTTCTTTTGACTGGTTATATGATGATATTCTAAGTTTTTATCAGAGAGTTATGGCCGAAACAATTTGCTGATTTTGTCAGAGTCTCTACACAGGGAAAACTGTAAGAAGGCAGCAAGTAGCCTCAAGGTAATCCTAGAGCTTGAGATGTATATATCCCTTTATTCTTATCTAATATCTTAGAAAAGAAGGTTAGATTGCTATGGTCTTTCAGAGGAAGAGACCAAAACTCTATTTTTTTCTTTTAAAGAAAGAATAGTATGCCGTAGCCCTGCGAGAGAAGGCTATTTTGCCATAGACCTTCGAAAGAGAGAAAAGTCACAGTACGAGTAAGAGAAGATAAATCTTGGGGATGATCGGATGATTTCAATCGTAAGAGAAGGTATTAGAAGACTCTATTCTCATATGTCAAGTTCTAAAGCTCTTGTTATCGAGCAAAGGAAACGATAAACGATAAATTTCTATAAGGTATATACATATTTTGTTTTTCAATTATATATCATTCTTAGGGGTTGAGGTATGGCCCCGGCTTCTCTATTAATTGTTAATAGTGATCTATTTGATTGATTTACTAGTTAAAGTTTGTATTCTTTTAAACAACAGTATATGCCTTAATAAAGAATGTCTTATCTTAAGTTGAAATGCTAAAATCTTTGTGAAAAGGATTGCTTTCTTAAGTTGAAATGCTAAAATCTTTGTGAAAAGGATTACTTTCTTAAGAAGGTAACATGGATTCTAGTCTTATGGTTTAGTTGAGTAAATGGATTGTTATCTTGGTTAGATTAAGGTACAGGTACAACTCTCCCTGCCTTGACGATGGCCCGTTGATGATGGCCCGTGCTGGTGCTTGTGTAGCCGGACGGCGGAGACATTAGTAAGGCCCGGAGTTGGCCCATGGTATCCCTCATACCATTGGGAAAATGAGGTTCGCCGATTGAGGCGAGTGATTATGATGCTACGTAGTTCTGAGGGCCCAAGCTAATGCGGTGAATTAGCCCACCCTAGTGTGTAGACATCCCTCTGAGGGACAGGAGGATCGAGCGACGAAGCCTGAGAGGGCGACAGGCCGGCTTGAGTCCTCGCCACCACAGCGGTCGATGATGAGGTGTATGGTCCCGTAGGGTTTTGCCTAGCATGTAGAGGCTGGAATGCCAAATTCTAGATCATCGGTAGTATAAAGGAAAAGAATAAGAGAGCCGGTTTGGCTTGTATGGAATTGATTCATGTATAAACATTTTTTATAAATCTTGTCTTTGGCATTATTGTACTATGAAAAAAGACTGTTTTAACAAACCTTGTAAAAAGGGCCTTAATTAAGGAACATGTTTTCAATCTAATCCCCACCACTGAAACTAGAATCAGTTATGAGATGCCATGAAGTACACCTTCATGAAAGGTTTTGTTCTCTAAGGATTTCGAGAGGATAAAATGAATGAATTTTTGGAGCTAACCCAAGAAGGGAAGGCCTTAGAAGAATACCACCAAAATCTTGCTAAAACTTCTTCGATTAGCTCCAGAGATGGATGAGGTAACTCTTCTCCATCGATTCATTTGGAAGCTTAATCTACCTTTAAATAACCTCGTTAAGAATGCAAAACCATCCTCTATTTCAGAAGCCATAATTATAGCCAGAGACTATGATAAAGTTTTTTTATATAGAAAGTGTTGAGAAGAACATGAGTCCTTCCATGTTAATCAAGAAGAGGTCTCCTAATTTAAGAGGAACATCAAGCCCACCCCTGGCTACAAGGAATCATGAGCTAGAGCAAAAATTAGGTCAAGAAATAGGGATAGCAGGGTTAAAGATAACCGAATTCAAGAAGGGTTAAAGATAACTGAATTCAAGAAGGGTTAAAGATAACCGAATTCAAGAAGTATTTCTGTGAGTAAATAGAAGAGGATTGGTGCAAGATTCATGTGAAGTAATGTGCATGATGAATAGAGGTATTCTACAAGACGATACTAAGATTATGAAATTGCTATCATAGCTTAGATTGCGTAAAGGATTGATTCCCTTACGTTTTTCCATGACAAATTGTTAAGTACCATATTACATGGGGATATAGAATAAGGAATTCGAAGGTTCATATCATATGAGAGTATATGGATGCATGAAATTAGGATAATAAGGCCAATTAACTTTAGAATAATAAACACCTTTTGGAGGCACAACAAAAAGAGCCAAACACATGAAATAAGGGACTCTTTAAGAACAATGTTTAGATAAAAGAAGATTTTTACCTAGTGGGGACACCACTTTGGATGAGACAAGAGGATTTACTTAGATACCACCCTAGCTCGCGAGATGAGGACATCTCGAATCTTTTAAGTGGGGGAGATTGTAAGGTCCCTCCTAAGCCTTGTATGTATGTGCCTCTTTTAATATAGATTTCAATAAGGAAAGAGAGTGTACTTAGAGAAGAGTGAGACAATAAGGCTAGAAACATTAGGAAAGTGTTAGAATAAAAATATTAGCTCCAAAAATCCTAAAAGAAATAAGAAGACAAGAATAGTTCTATTAAGAGATAAGTATCTCCAAAAATAGAAATTTGAATTTAGGTGATAAGAGGTCGTATTTAGAGTACTTCCAAGGTAAGATGGAAGAGTCTTCAGAGAATTTGCTCTAATCCTAAACTGATGCAATGGTGCTAACACGAGCCCATGCTGCTGAGGCCAAAACTGTTCAATCGATCGCTCAATTGACCAAGTTTAAGGAATGATAATGGACCTCTATGTGTTTGGTCCTCGCATGATAGACAGGGTTACTAGCTAGCTGTATACTGCTCATGTTGTCATAGTGTATGACAACTCCATCATCACAATTCTAACCCAAATCACCAAGTAGCTTTTTCAGCCACATCACCTCACATACGGCCATAGCCGACGGCCATAGCCGCACCTCTATACTCTACCTCTGGTACTAGACAAGGAAACTGTGGGTTGCTTCTTGCTACTCCAACTCACTGTAGCACTCCCAATGTTGAACGCATACCCACTAGTAGATCTCCTGTCATATGAACTTCCTGCCCAATCTGCATCTGTGTAACCATACACATTCAACTCTTTTCCTCATTCATAAAATATACCATAATGGGTAGTGGTCTTCACATATCTCATAATCCTCCTGACATCATCCAAATGAGGCTTCCTGGGACTCTGCATAAACTGACTCGCTAGTCCCATAGCATAACATAAGTCCGCCGGCCTCGCAAGTAGATAAGACTACCAACCATTTTCTTGTACATGGTGACATCTTCCAGTTCATCACCCAAATCAGCCATAAGCTTCATATTCTGCTCCAAAGGTGTCATCATAGGCTTACAACCTATCATTCCATACTTTTCTAGCATGTCTAAGGCATACTGCCTTTGCACCACCCATATACCATGGGATGTCCTGATCACCTCAATACCAAGAAAGAATCTGAGTTCACCCAAATCCTTCATATCAAACTAAGTGCTTAAAGATGTCTTCACATCCTCAATGTCTCTCCCATGATCACTTGTCACAAATCAAGTCATCGACATAAATGACTATCACAACCAAGAAAGAATCTGAGTTCACCCAAATCCTTTATATCAAACTGAGTGCTTAAAGATGTCTTTACATCCTCAATGTCTTTCCCATGATCACTTGTCACAATCAAGTCATCGACATAAATGACTATCACAACCAATCCATTTTGTGTCTTCTTCACATAAAGTGAAGAATCTGAGTTTTCCACATGAAAACCAATGCTCATAAGATACTTGCTTATTTTGTCACTCCAAGCTCTTGTTGGTGCCTGCTTTAAACCATACAATGCTTTCTTCAATCTGCATACACGTGTTACGACCCTGTGTTTTTCCCTCTGGACAACAAGCACGTGGGCACGGGCATGGGACATAGTGTGGACAAGCATCTAGTTTGGGTATGAAAAGGAAAATCAATATGTGGCCAACCCAAGTGTGAAAGGGGACAAAAAAAAAGGATTTTTCAAGTCATAAGGTTTTTAAAACCTTTGAGGATAAAAATAATATTTGAAAAGCATGCATTTTTAAACCTTTGCTTTTTGGCGTTTTTATGAAAAACGCATCTTTCTTTATATAAGGGAAGGTGGTGGAGATTCGAAGGGTGGCAAGTTGAAGGGTGGTGAGGCCGTGTGGGAGATCGCTGCTGTGAGGTGAAAACAAGAAAAAAAGACCATGCCTCTATAGCCCTTCACCTCCCAACTTTGGAAACACTAACACCAATGGGGGCACCACCAGCCACCACCGGCTAGAATACTTCTCACAGTTCACCACACCACCCACACCAGAAAGACAGCCAAAACAGGGGCACCATAATCAAAGTAAGCACCCAGCAATTAAATTCCCAATCAACACTTCTTACAAGCTTCTTCTGACACATAAGCCTTACTCACCCACCATTACAAACACTCAAGCTTGGATTTACTGCCAAGGGAATTCGACCACGGCCTCACAGCCTCTGGAATTACAACCTTGCATCTAACGACCAAGCGTCTTCAACCACAAACACATCAACACTTTAACCTGTTCTGCTCTCGCCAGCTCTGCTCAGCCAGGTGTCGTAGGCGACCACCTCCCTGTCTTCAAAAACCCAAGTCGGCACCTCTACTCTCTGCACTGCACTGATTCTTCTAGTTTGCAGGAGTCGGTACCACCAGCCCCACTACTACTCCAGCAGCTCACCCAAGCTTTTCACCTAGGTGACTTCCCAGCCAGTTGCCTGTAGCCACGCTTGCACAACACCTTCCTTCACCGGCGCCCTTCACACGCCAGCCTCAGTCCTTCCAGTGGGCAGCTAGGCCAAATTTGAACTTGTGAGTCACTTTATGTAGGACCTGGTCCTAGGAAGCCACACTTAGATGTGCCTAGATGGATTGTCAAGTACATAAAGTTCATTATTAATTGTGGAATTTTTTATGAGGGTGGTGGTGGCAGAGACGAGGCAAAGACATACAACTACATGGGTACACAGATGCGGATTGGTAATATCTCAAATAGGAGATCTTCTAGTCAATTTATGTTCTCTTTTAGGAGGGTTTCTGCTGTGAGTTAGAGCAGGAAGAAACAGTCGACAATTTCCTTGTGGCGAGTATAGAGACAGAGTACAGGGATGCTATAATGGCAACTTGGTCTTAGAAGCTACTAGGTGACATGGGAAAGCATGGATGTTATCATTTGTTGTGATTGATGACAACTGGGGAGTAACCCAGTTTATAATACTAGGTTGAAGCACATTGAGGTCCATTATCATTTTGTGAGGGAGAAGATTTTAGCATATGATGTAAATTTTGTGAATGTCAGCACAGAGTATTAGGTAGCTGACATCTTCATGAAAGCATTATGTACAAAAAAGCTCTACAAGTTCAAGAGCTTACTTGGAGTGTAGGGTATAGAGTTGAGCTTAAGGGGGAGTGTTCAGATAATCTCAACTAGTGTGGCGGCCATTGATGACCTACTTGGGGGATATTCCACATGCTTTTGGCATATCCCCCAAGGTGTATTTGGTGAGATATCTAGCTTAACTAGTGTGGCGGACATTGATGACCCACTTTGGGGATATGCCATGTAACTATGGCATAACCCCAAGGCATGTTTGGTGAGATATCTAGCTTAACTAGTGTGGTGGACATTGATGACCCACTTTGGGGATATGCCATGTAACTATGGCATATCCCCCCAAGGCATGTTTGGTGAGATATCTAGCTTAACTAGTGTGGTGGACATTGATGACCCACTTCGGGGATATGCCATATACTTATGGCACTGGCATGGTTGGTGAGGATTATGGTTAATATGTGCCTTATGGATGACATGCTATGTGACAGCCCTCTTAGATTTTGTGTATGTCAACACAAAGGATTCGGGGACTGACATCTTCATGAAATAATTAGGTACAGAGAAGCTCCGCAAGTTCAGGAGCCTACTTAGAGCCATAGAGTAGAGAGTTGAGCTCAAGGGGGAGTGTTGAGATATCAAGCTCAACTAGTGTGTGGTAGACATTGATGGTGGACATTGATGAGACATTGATGACCCGTTTGGGGGATATGCCATGTACTTATGGCACTGGCATAGTTAGTGAGGATTATGGTTGATATGTTGCCAGTGGATTCCATGTTATGTGCTAGCCACATTTAGACTACTAGAGTATGGCATAGATATAGCGCCAGCTCTTTTAGTTGGGTTCACACTATAGATCCCTATTATATTTTAGTTGAGTTCTTCACTTATACTTATACTCTTATCTTTTTATTATGTTGATTAAGTAGAGAAGAAGAAGAGAAAAAAAATCAGCCATCCATCTCTCTTTCTTGTGTTGTCTACTCTTGTGTGTGGGTATTGTGTGAAGAAGATTACTTGTAAGGAGCTCAAGCTCACCCTCTCCCCCACATTCTTTTCACCCATAATGTATTTTACTAAGGTTTTTTCTTTCCAAACCTTAGATTAAATCCAAGACTTAGTTTTTCTCCCAAAAATTCAGCTTTGCTCAAAAGAAAAAGAAAAACCTATAATGTGTTTACTATCTCACAATCACAAGCTATTACCAAGACTAAGGCTTATTAAGTCTTATTGTTCCTCCCCCAAAAAATTATGTTAGAATTTAAAAAAGAACCCCACATTTGTTTTGTAGATAGATAATTGTATCTCTAATCTCCCTCTCTCATCACAAGTATTCTTTATCACATATATTTCTTTTTCCCTATGTTCATAGATAGGCACATACACATATAAGGTTGCAACAACAAAATAATAATAATAATATAGAACAATTTGGAGCCTAAAACTATTTAACATTGCATTGAAGATGTAGCTGGTTTATACAAACTAAAATTATAAAAAATAACATTTTAAGCTATGCATACATCTGATATACTAGCTTTGGAGAGACTGCTAAATACGTATCCACCTCTCTTATTTCTCCTAAAAACTCTACAAATTTATTGTTGTACTCATTAGCATCTGCTTCCAACAAGTCCTCCTCATTCTCTACAAGAGCTTCATTGAATTCCAATGCTTTTTACTAAAGTTCTTAGGGAGATAGCTTCAAAAAAGGAGAGGGAGTTACGAGGCTCGGTTTACGCATTGGTATATTGCCTCGGTTATAGTCAGGCCAGCCAGGACTTGTGTCTCCAAGTCTAAACACTTGATTATAGTCAGGCCAGCCAGGACTTATGTCTCCAAGTCTAAACACTTGATGACTTCTTGGTTATTGCTAGGAACTGCCATGAATGCTGGATATTTACCTGGGTATAAAGCACCGAGGAGAAGATACAACTTGTATATCCGTTGGTATTTTTGTTGGTAATGGCATAGCTATTAACGTCTATATTTATGTTAGTAATTACGTTAGTAATTTTTTCAATATATATGTTGGTATATATGTTAGTAATTACGTTAGTAATTTTATCGATATATATGTTAGTTATTTTGTTGGTATATATGTTAGTAATTACGTTAGTAATTTTATCGATATATATGTTAGTGATTTTGTTGGTATATATGTTAGTAATTATGTTAGTAATTTTATCGGTATATATGTTGGTGCTTTTATCACCTTTAAACAAAAAATATTCCTCCCTCTATACAATTTCTTATTCTAGTTAAATTAAAAAAACATAAATACCCAACCAAAAAGCTTAACAAATTTTCATGTGCACGTTTAAAAATAAGAGGGTCCTTATCATCGGATCAGCTCATATGAATGCAATAATTGGTACATGGACTTTACAAATATTAAATTTAGAACCTCTTTACTTAGGTGCAAGAGGACAGCCATTAGGGCATGGGTTAGGGATGCCACATGTTGCCCTAATACATGCAAGGCAGCCCTCTATGAATTATGGCAATCTATGGTAGCCCTAATGCATTGGATATGCAAACATACTTTCTTTGAATTGGTGTTTATTTCAAATGGATGGCCAACTCCTCTCAAGCCATGGACTGGCAATTAGCAAGGATAGCTAAGACCATCTTGGAGCAACCAACAATGTAGTGGTGGTGGTGGTACTACTGATGGTCAAACACCACCTCATTGGAGTTCTGAACCCACCCCTCCATCATATATGTAGATTGTGTGTAGAGGGATGTGGCTACACAAAAGATGAGTACTATTATACGATGATGTTTGACAAGATGGAGTGTAGGCCACAAGCCAAATTAGAACTATGTTGTCAATATAAAGTTTACAAAAGCATTTAGGACTATAAACCTTATATTCATTGGTGTATAGAGATTCATCTGTGTAGAGATTCAAGTAGAGATAGGACTAGGTCTTACCTATGAATCGTATCCTTGAATCTCTACTTGGTCAAGGTGTCGATGAATAGGAAATTTTCTCCAAGTTAAGACTTAGTGGACTATCTTAAGTGTTTTCCCTATTTTAGAAAGGGGGAACCTTACAATTGGTATCAGAGCCGATCTTAGCTCCTAGGAATTGCCATTTAAGGACTGTTTTGCAATGAATGTTTTACCTAACATAATGCTAATTAATAAAAACATCCTACTAAAAAAACAAGTTGAATTGATGTTTGAATGATTGTAGGAAGAGGAAGATGCCTACTCGAAGTTTCTAGTTTTCCAATGCATCTTCGAGACTGCTAGTCACTCCTCAAATTTCAAGTTCCGTGACACCATGGTGCTGCAGATACTGGAGAAGATGTCCCTCCCTCATTTCTCTCGTATTGAAAGAGGATGGGGTAGAGATTTCTGGAGTCATGGGCCGAGATATTTCTTCATCCGAGCAGATCGAATTGGGAACCTTACCACCGACCTAAAGCGGATTCGTTGGATTGAAAAGTTGAAGATGATCCGTTTATTTTGGTTCGTCGGTACCCCCAGGGCCGACACCCCTGTGACTATAGATGGGATTTACATACCTCAGGATTGCTGGGTCTATGACCAAGTGATGCAGGTCTTACCTGTGCTGACATAGTAGCTGTGTTGGGATCTACCCCAATCCAGAGTCTACCGCCCTCACCATCAGTTTTTAGAGTCTTAGAAACTATAGTGGAACCCCCATATTTCACCTATGTGGACCGCTCTACCCTTATGTCATAGTCAAGCTTAGGAATTTTCCTTAATGGCAAATAAGACTAATTATATTAGTCACGCAGATCTTTGTAATGAAACTCATCCTTGTAAATATTTGAAAATAAAATGATTTCAATGTTTTACTCTCCAAAATAAGCGTTGTGCAAGTATGAATCTTGTAATCTTAAAATTGTTTTTACAATGATGGCCAGGACGATCACCCTCCACTTCCCAATGTGCTTTACACTGATATCCAGGAGAAGAAGCTCTTGCTCAAGAAAATGCAACCTCCCTCCTTTAAAGGACAAGGTTCAAAGATTGAGAAGGATGCTGAAGTCTGGATTGAAGCGATGGACGATTATTTCTCTGCCGCGTCGGTACTGGAGTAGCAAATCAGTCTATGCTTGCACGGTTTCGACTCATTGGAGATGCTAAACTCGGAAACAGTGGTGCCATGACAAGGGAGTCATCGAGCATTCTCAAACGTGGGAAGACATCAAAAGCAGGCCGTGAAGGAAAGATATCTTCCCCCATCCCATGAATCCATAAAGATTAATGAGTTTTTTTGTCTTAGGCAGTGCAGCTTAACTCTTGAGGAATACTATTCCAAATTTATCACTCTTCGGAAGTATGCCCCAGCTATGACTACTTCCCAGCGAGTGGCTCGTTTCTGCCAAGGGTTAAATGAACCCTTGAAGCAATGAGGCCAAGCTCATTACATGATGCTCTCATACGAGCAAAGCCCCTTATGAAAGAATTGAGGACTGACAAACCTAAGCCTCAAAAGAGATCTTACCCTGAGGCAAATCCTAAAGATCAACCCTACAAGAAACCCCAACAGAATTTTCCCTACTACAACAGAGGGCAACAAAGCAACTCTTTTGTCCCCCGCTCGTATGCTGCTTCTTCCAGAGAAGGCCCTCTGTGTTTTGCGTGCAATGAGCCGGGACACTTTAGGACCAACTATCCCAAGATGGCAACATCATTTCCCCAAGGTGGCAGAGGAAATCAAGGCCATGGAACCCCTATCCACCAAGGTGCAAGAGGTGGTGGACGTGGCAGAGGCCGCGGAGGAGCAATTGCTAGGACCGCCTGTATTATAAGCAAAGAACCGACCTTGGAAATGGTTGAAGAAGAGCACGCCACCGTCCATGCGGCAGTAGAACACCAAGGTCGGAATAAACAATTTGGTGTAATCCAAACCCCAGCCACTTATCACAGTAAGCCATTTCAGCTTTTGATTGATTGTGGTAGTACCCATTCATTTCTTTCTCCTCCTAGGTGTTTGCAAAAATTAAACTTGGGTCATAAAACAGCTAGAAGAATGACTGTAGAGTTAGCCAGTGGGAAAGAAGTAGTATCTCACCACTCTATAGGAAACCTTGATTTTGAGCTGGGTAATGAGCGAACTCATGGCCACTTTAGAGTCTTGCCATTAGGAATTTATGATGGAATCCTTGGGATGGATTGGTTAATTGCAAACAAAGCTAGCATTCATTGGTAACCAGGGGAGTATCACTTTTGAAAATGAGCATGGCCAAGTAATATCTGTCTAGAGGGGATAACAGGAAAACCTAAATCTAGGGTAGTCAAGGCAAAACATCTTCTCAAGGGAACATGTAAGGGTCAGCAAGTTTTCTTAGTCAAGCTCAACAAAGCCATTGAACCTAGTAAGGAGACAGAACCCTCTTGGCTCCAAGAATTCTCTGACATCTTCCCTGACGAGCTTACAGGGCTACCGCCTCCTCGAGAAGTCGATCATGAAATCAAGGTGATCCTTGGGGCTCAACCCGTCTCAAAAACGCCCTATAAAATGTCCCTTCCTGAAGCCATTGAACTTAAAGAGCAACTTTCCCAACTCATTGAGCAAGGATTCGTACGCCCCAGTAGCTCTCCTTGGGGGGCACCTGTTCTTTTCCCCAAAAAAAAGGACGGAACTCTCCACCTCTACATAGATTATCGAGGACTAAATCAATTTTTTGTCAAGAATAAGTATCCTATCCCTCGCATCGACGAACTTCTTGACACGCTTCATGGGGCCAAAGTCTTCTCAAAAATAGATTTGAGGTCTGGTTACTATCAGATCAAAGTCAAAGAAACAAATATACCCAAGACAACCTTCAATACCCGTTATGGCCACTATGAGTTTACTGTAATGTCATTTCGGGTTAACCAATGCTCCTGCAACCTTCAACCGCCTAATGCAAGATATATTCCGTCCTTACTTGGATGAATTTGTGCTTGTTTTTTTTTTATGACATCTTAATCTACTCCAAATCAATGGAAGAGCATGAGGAGCATGTACGTAGAGTTCTACAAATGTTGCGTAGACACAAACTCTATGCCAAGAAGAGCAAATGTACCTTCTTTACTCATAAAATTGAGTATCTTGGGTTCATTGTCTCCAAAGATGGCATTTCAGTAGACCTTGCCAAGGTCAAAGATATTCTGGAGTGGCTATCCCCTAAATCAGTGTTCGTGAAGTTTGTGGGTTTTTGGGAATCACGAGATAGTATAGGATTTTTAACACAGATTATGCCTTGGTAGCTGCACCTTTGACGGATCTTCTTAAGAAGGATTGCAAAATAGTGTGGCTGCCAATCCATCAAAACAGTTTTGATCAGCTCAAGGTCATTATTACTTCTGCCCCAGTCTTGAAACTTCCTGATTTCACCAACCAAGGAATTTGAAGTGGTTATTACTGATGTCAGTAGTCTAGCACTTGGTAGTGTCTTAGGCCAAGAAGGAAGACCAGTCGCTTATACTTCCCATAAGCTGAAGCAATATGAAGCAAATTATGCCACCCATGATTTGGAGGTCTTAGCAATTGTTCATTGCCTCAAATTATGGAGACATTATCTCTTGGGGGGAAAATTCTAGCTTGTAACTGACCACAAAAGTCTGAAGTGGATCTTCACCTAGCCTAACTTCAACATGCGGCAAAGGAGATGAATTGAAATTCTACAAGAATATAACTTCGACATCAAATTTTACCCTTGGAAAGATAATGTGGTAGCAAATGCACTTAGCCATCGCAAATCTTTCTTAAGTGCAATTTCAATGCCAAATAATCCCATACTGGTCAAGGTGGAAGAAGTCTCATCTCATGATCCAGATTATCAGAGGATGATGAAATTAGTAGAAGAAGGGGGAAATTAAGAGAAAGAGAAGAATCTAATCAAGGGATACTCCACTCATGAAGGAAGCCTCTACTTCAATCTCACAGGCTATGTATCCCTATTAAGGATCCTGCTTTAAAGAAACTAATCCTCCATGAAGCTCATGATAGTCCTACTGTCTGCAGGACACCCATGCTATGCAAAAACATTGAATGCCATAAGAAGGAGCTTTCATTGGGCACGTTTGAAAAATGATGTCCTTCGGTACTTGAAGCAATGTCTCTCATGCCAAAGGATCAAAGCTGAAAGGGTCAAGATGCCTGGGAAACTTCAACCCTTGGATATTCCCCAAATGAAGTGGGAGTGCATTAGTATGGATTTTATCACAAGTCTCCCCACTATTCAAGGAGGATATGACTCCATTCTGGTAGTAGTGGACTTACTTACCAAAGTAGCTCATCTTATACCAGCAAAGAAGACCTTCAAAGCTTCTGATGTTGCTCGAATATTCATCAAGGAAGTCCTCAAACTTCATGGTCTCCCAAAAAGTATAGTAAGTGACCGGGATTCTGACTTCACTTCAAAGTTCTGGCAGTCCTTATTTCAAGCCCTGGGAACTCAACTTTGCTTTAGCATAGCTTATCATCCAGAGACCGATGGCCAAACTGAGAGAGTCAATCAAGTAATTGAAGACATTCTCAGAGCATATTGTGGACGGGAACTAAGAAGGTGGATTCAATACCTTCCTCTGGTAGAATTTGCCTACAATGCATCTTATCATCAGAGCATATAGGAATATCACCATTCAAAGCACTCTATCGGAAAGAATGCTTGTCTCCTCTAAATTTCTCTGATCCGACCATAAGCGTTGAGGCATCCAGGAAACGCTCAAAGAGATGGAGGAACAAACCAAGGCAATCCAAAAGGATATTAAAGCTGCCCAAGATCGACAAAAGCATTATGCTGACACCAAGAGGTCTGAAAGGATCTTCAAGGAAGGAGAGAAAGTTCTTCTATGAGTGCGACCCAAACAAAGTTCTCTATCACTTGGGAAATATAAGAAGCTCAGCCCTAAGTATTGTGGTCCCTATACAGTTATCAAGTGTCTAGGTAAAAGTGCCTATAAACTCCAACTCCCAGTCCATATCAAAGTCCACAATGTATTTCATGTAAGTTTGTTAAAACCTTATGTACCCAGTCTCGATCATATTCTTGATGATGAACAAGTTGTAATCCCTACTCAAGGAGTCCTTGAATTACAACCCAGTAGCATCATAGATTCTAGGGAAAGGCAACTCCGAAATAGAACTCTTGTAGAACATCTAGTACAGTGGAAAGATTACCCTGAAGAGGATGCAACTTGGGAAGATGAAGCTACACTCTTAAAGGATTATCCCCAATTCATGATGAGATGAGGACATCTTGATTTCTTTAAGGGGGGAAGGATGTAACATACCCATCTTCACTAATAAAGAAATGTTCATGTAATAGATAAATTTATGAGTTTTTATGGTATAAAAATCAATGATTTTATGAAATGAGTCATTTTTACTTAGAATCTTCAAATTCTAAGTCCAAATTTGGAATTTGCGCATGATTTTACCGTAATATAGGATTTTACAGCATCCAAAACGGACATCGGATCAAGCTTATACATAAATTTCAGTCATTTTTTGTTAAAAAGCGATGACCTTTAAACCTTAATAAATGCACGACCGGGCGTCCGATTGTGACGAACGGTCTGCACTCCAACGACCAGGAGAACATCCCGGATTTTTAAAAAAAAAATCACCCCTCGGGGCGGTCCAGCACGCAAATCGAGGCTAGCGTCCCAAATTTGGGAACCCCACCCCAAAATTTGGACCATACACACTTACCAGGGTGCCCGTACGATGGCCGCACAAGAACCAAAGGACGACTGCCCACTGTGTGGTCCACACGTACCGCTACGTGGACACCCATGCTGCCCCTGACCAGATAAGGTACATGCATACCACTCCTTTTCCTGTTTAACCAACACCGTACCTTTCTCCCTGAGCCATGCAGGCCACTGATCTACAGCCTTTGCTGGTACACCATCCTTTCATCCTTGCTTTGCGCAACACCCATACCCGTACCCCACAGTTATATAAACCCTCGAGGTGCTCCATGGGCAACACGCATTTCTGCGTGTAGCGTATGCTCTGTTGTGCCGCCATCTGTCCCTGTGCAATGTACTTGCTGTAGTACAGCCACCCCTCTCCACACCCCCTCATTTGTCACTTTTCAGATAAGGCGAGGCAGTGTCCTTAACTCTTCTCTCCCCCCCGTGTGAAGAGACTTACACAGCCCTTCTCCCCTTCAGCAAAACGTTTTTGTGTTAAGGACATCTCACAATCCCCCCATTTGCGTGGACTTTATTAAGAGGTTTTTGCCTTAGAGAGGGTTCATGCACTGTAGTTTTTTGCTCATACAATGAGCAAACGATCTCAGAAATTGAGATCTGACTGGAGCGTTTCGACCGCGACAGTGAGCCCTACAAGAAGACGTCCAAGATGGCCCCTTCCCGAAAACGTCAGAATGTTGCCTTGGGAGGAGCGCGCAACAACGAGATTAGAGAAGATGCTCCCAATGCAGCTCCACCAACCCTCCCTTTACAAGCTCCTCAAGGAAATGGTGGCTAGGTTAGCTTGGTTATCTTTTAAAGAAGAGTTTTTTTTTTAATATTAGTGTTAATAAATGTGTATCTTTTCCTTTTAAAATAATGACATAAAATTGTATGAAGTTACGAATTGAGTGATGTTGTATTCAATGAATTGCATTGAAATTGTTATCTTTAAAGAGTGCAAGTTTTTCTTGGCTTCGACGCTAACTCCGTTCCGTGCTTGTGTAGCTGGGCGACGTCGTTAGAGCAAAGCTCAGGAGTAGCCCAAGGTATCCCTCATACCATTGGGAGAATAAGATTCGCCGATTGAGGCGAGAGATTATGATGTTGTCTAGTTATGAGGGCCCAGGCTAGTGCGGTGAATAAGCCCACCCTAGTGCACAGACATCCCTCTGAGGGGGGCGGGAGGATCGAGCGATGGAGCCTGAGAGGGCGACAGGCCGGCTTGAGTCCTCGCCAGCGGCCGACGATGAGGTGTATGGTCTCGTAGGGTTTTGCCCAGCATGTAGAGACTAGAAGGCCAAATTCTAGATCATCGATAGTATAAAGGAAAAGAATAAGAGAGCCGATGGCTTGTATGGAATTGATTCATGTATAAACTTTTTTTTTATAAATCTTGTCTTTGGCATTATTGTATTGTGGAAAAAGACTGTTTTAACAAATCTTGTGAAAAGGGCCTTAATTAAGGAACATGTTTATTTATGTCAAACAATGTGGTAGGATTAATTAAAAAACAAATTGACGCGTGAGTAGGGTAGAAAGTGGGAGGATGGAATGCCCCGATGGTACCATCCTACGGACGGGTGGACCCGATTAGTCGGGTAGCTTTCCAACAGATTAAGTGAAAGTCCTACGCTTGATAAATAGGTTCTTGGGCAACTCTATTCTAGAAGACTAGGCCAGCGGCGGCTGTGCCTTGCATGGATGAGGAAAAAAGTGTTGCCTCTAGAAATCAAGTCTTGTAGTTGCCCAATTTATGATCAATTACCCTATCGGTGATTTGATTTTTAGAAGATCATGCTCCCCCTGCGGGATAGGACTAGGTCTTACCTATGAATCGTATCTTTGAATCTCTACTTGGTCAAGGTGTTGATGAATAGGAAATTTTCTCCAACTTAAGACTTAGTGGACTATCTTAAGTGTTTCCCCTATTTTAGAAGGGGGGAACCTTACAGCCCTGCACTTGTATTTGTACTTCATCCTCATAAAAAAGTTCAAAATCAATAGTGGTGTACCTGAGAATCCGTCTAGCCGCATCCAAGAGTGTGTCTTCCTAGGGGCCTGCATAAATTGACCCACCAAACCAACAACATAGCTCAAGTATGGCCTTGTTACATGTAGATCAAACTCCCTACTATGCATGTGTACATAGTATGGTCCTTATAGCCTATCATATCATACTTAGACAACATGTCCAAACCATAATGCCTATGTAACAACAAAATGCCATGAAGTGATCTCATAATCTCAATCCCAAGAAAATACCGCAACTCTCCCAAATCTTTCATCTCAAACTTTTGTTGCAAAAGAAACCTCACATCCTTCATATCTACATCACTGTCACCAATGATAATCAAGTCATCCACATAGCACGATCCCTATTTCTGCCTTTTTCACATAAGTGAAAAATCTGCACTGGATAACTAAAATTCAATGGTAACAAGATACTCCCCAAATCTTACTCTTCGTGCAAATCATCGTGCAAGAAAGCATTCTTCACATCCATTTGATGCAAAGATACACCCTTCGTTTACAGCCATGGCAATAAAGCTCTCACAGTTTGCCATCCTTCAATCAGGCTAAATGTCTCTTCGTAGTCAATGCCATAAGTATGTGCATATCCCTTTGCCAACCAATCTTGCATTATACCTACTCACAGACACCCACACTTACATCCAATTAGCTTTTCAGGCAAAGACACTAACTCCCATGTTGCATTTGCATCCAATGCAGCCATCTCCTCATCCATGGCATCTTTTCATTTTTTATTTACAAGTGCCTGCTCAAAACAAGTGAGCTCTACCTCCTCTATTGCTTTAACCATGTAACCATAGAGATGGGTTGTATATCCATCATATCTCAGTCTATCAATTGAGTATCTAGTCTGAGTAGACCTACGTATATGTGGATCATTGCCAGGTGTCCTCAACACAGTCCTTGTTCTCCATACACCAGGTATAGCACTGATGGAATGCCAAGATCCTCATCAAGGCTCTGCTCAGAGAGCCACTAGATTCACCATCCACAAATGAGTGACATGCTAACACATCAGTCATAATATATGGCTGATCCACTTTATCTTTTCCCTTATGTGATACATGTGTACCACAACAACATCATGCGAATTGGATCTCAACATGCCTGACACCAAGATCTATTAACAGACCTGCTAGAGGACTCTATGGGTCCCCTAGGTGATTATGATTAATGCTCTACATGTGGGACAACATCGTTGTTTCTTACATTTACATCTTCTATTTTCTTCATTGGTGCATACCAACTACTCATCTCATCAAAAACAACATCTCTACTCACTCGCAACTCACGAATAGAAGGGTCATACCATCTATAACCTTTTTGCTCCAACACAACCAAGGAAGATGCACTTCTCTACCTTTGGATCCAATTGGTTCTCACTTCATCTAGAACATGTACATATGCTATACAACCAAGGAAGATGCACTTCTCTACCTTTGGTCCAATTGGTTCTCACTTCATCTAGAACATAGAACATGTACATATGCTATACAACCAAGGAAGATGCACTTCTCTACCTTTGGATCCAATTGGTTCTCACTTCATCTAGAACATGTACATATGCTATACAACCAAACACTTTCAAGTGAGAAACATCCAATTTTGTGCCTGTAAACTTTTGTTTAGGTATCATACCATGAACAGTTGTAGTGGGGGTCCTGTTCATAATGAAAATAGCAGTTGCTACTGCTTCAAATCAAAAGTAATGGGGCATATTCTTGTCAGACATCAAGGCACGTGCAACTTCTACAATGTGCTTATTTTACTTTGTATAACACCATTTTGTTGCGTAGCGAACCTACATGTAAACTGCCTCTTGATTCCTGCTCCATTAAGAAATCACTAAACTCATTTGAGAAATATTCTCCCCCACCATCTGATCTTAGGCATTTAATCTGCATACACTTTTCCTTCTTAACCCCATAGCTTTAAATTTCTAAAAGTGATAAAGCACCTCACTTTTCTCTTTCACCATGAAATAAACCCACACTTTCCTAGTGTGATTATCAATGAATGTAACATAGTACTTGCATCCTCTAATTGATGCAGTCTTGGCCGATCCCCCATACATCAGAATGTATAATACCCAACGGCCTTGTATTTACATGTTTAGTGGGAAAGCCTATTTGGCCTACTTACCAAGTTGACATGCCTCACACATACCAAGTTGACATGCCTCACACATATACCATCAACCTTAAACTTCGGAAAACTTGCAATAATATTTTGGGCCTGCATGGACTTTAGCCACGCTGCACATTCACATAACCAATACACATATGCCATATATCAATGTCTATAAATGACACCCATTCCATGTGCAAACATGGTTACCTTCACCTCAAGGATGTTTACATCCAAAGTAAACATTTTGCCATTTATGTTATCCTTTGCAATCAGGCGGCATTGATTTTTCATCTCCTCTATAAAACATCCTTGAGGATTACACCTCACTTATAAACCCTCCTCAACCATTTTCCCAACTGAAACCATGTTCTTTGTAATATTAGGGACATGGAGTACACCTAGCAAGTACTTCATTTTGCCATCTTGCATAGATAATGGCACCTTTCCAACATGAGCAATAGGGTACGCAGTATCAACACCCGTTTCCACATACCCTAGTCTTTGCATTTTCTGCATATCTCTGAGCCACTCACCATGACTGGTCATGTGGTTTGAAGCATCAAAATCCACATAACAAATGTCTTGCGGTTCTAATACATCTCCTAAAGTGGTAGTGAGCATGTGTTGCATCAACTACTCACTTCTACCACATCATCTTGTTTACTTGATGATGCATAGTTGCCTTTGCAACTTTCCACTCTTTATATCATTCTGTTTTTTGTAGCAGCTCTTCGCCATATTTTCTCATTTACCACAATAATAGCACTCAATGCTATTGTCTATTTGCAGATTTTTTGCCATCCACCATGGCCTCTTTGGCTCCCCTGTCTCTAAAGTGATTACTTCCACGTGTATGTTAATTAGAATCATGTTGTTACTGACTATTATTTATGTTTCCAAACAACCAGCCTACACCTTGACCTCTAGATGAACATCTACCTCTGGCTCTACCTAAATCTGTGTAGAAGTCATGATCTTGTATATTACTTGAGGATGACTTATTCCCCATATTCATTCCCTTAGTGATCAACAAGGCACATAGATCTTTAAAGTTCAGCCAATTCTCCTGAGTTTGAATAGATGTCTGAAATTGGTCATACACTTTAGTTAGCGCATTCATAGTGAAAGACACTAAGTCATCATCATCCACAGGGGCTCCAATAGATGCAAGGGAATCTACAATCCCTTTCACTTTGAGTGTGTAATCACTGATGCACACAGCTTTCCTTTTGCCATGGTATGCAGCTCCTACTTTAGCTTCATCTTTTTAGCCTTGGTACTTGTGCTCTACAACTTAACCAAGGTGTCACATACATCCTTAGGTGACTCTGCACCTTGTATATGATTTATCATTGGATCTGACACACTAACAGAGAGCCAATACATCACTTTGTTTGCTCTCTCATGCAATGTTTTAAATTCCTATATTGTTGTGGAGTGGGATTATCTTCCAAAATCTTTAGCTCCTTCTCTTCACCTGTAATGAACTCCCAATATCCTTTTTCTATAAGGGATTTCCTCATTCTAAACTTCCATGCTTAGAAGTTATTCTTGTCTAGCTTGTCACAATGCAGGGAAGAGGGGTGAGCTTGAGCTCTTTTTTTCTACTCACACACAAGAGTAGACAACACAACACACACACACACACACACACACACACACACACACATGGATGGCTGAATTTTTTTCTTCTTCTTCTTTGCTCAATCAACATAACATACAGAGATAAGAGTACATGCTATATGTGAATGTACTCAAATAAATAATAATAAGGCCCTAAAGTGTGAATTTGACTATATGAGCTGGTGCTATAACTATGCCATACTCTACTAGTCTAAATGTGGTTGTCACATAGCATGTCGCCCATAATCTCACCAACCATGCCAATGTCATAAGTACATGGCCTATCCCCCATGTAAGTCATCAATGTCCACCACACTAGTTGAGCTTGATATCTCAACATGTGTGAGGTGTGTTATTGTAAAAGTACACTATAGAAGGTGTATCTAATGATCCCATAATTGAGTTGACGTAGAGGCTCTAAGTAAATCTAACATAGTGCTATTAGTTACTTTAGTCTGTAACTTTCGAATGGAAAGCCATCATGAAATCCAACTTAGTTCCTACTTGTTGAAATATACAAGTGAATAGGGTGTGTGCGGGAATAAGCCCTTAGCAAGAGGCTGTAAAAGAGAATCTGTAAATGTGAGAGAAGCTGTGAAAACCTGAGAAGTATCTACTGGGAGAGACTAAAGGGTAGCATGAGGAGATTTAGGAGGTGTGGAGATATTCTGGGAAGAGGTGGAGAGAATCGAGCAAAAGAGGTGGAGTGAATCAAGGAGAGATCAGTGGAATTAGATGCTTGGATGTAAACCCTATAAATTGAGGCATTGGCCTAATGAGAATTGGCTGGTTTTTTATTATCCATGCCTACATTAAGCTGTCAATTAATTGCTCACTAATCACATCTTAATTATCATCTAATCTCTTTTCTAATGATGTTGATTCTAGCATTTGATCCACCATAGCTCATCACATTGCTGCAAATTTAACATGGTATCAGAGCCTAGCCTAGAATCTATCAAATTTATGAGCCCATTGCTAATCACCTAGCTAATCAAGATTAGTAGATAATTAAGTTTTTTACCTCTTTTTCAATTAGCCTCTGTACCCCCAGCTGGTGGAGGAGCTCTCTCTCCCTTCATACATAAAATTGGCCCAAACCACTTTAGCCACACATAGACACAAGCCTTGTGCTTTAGCCCATCAAGACAAACCAGCAAACCGCCAACGCAAGCTGCAAAAATTTGTGTTTTTTCTAGCTCTTGTTTTCTGAAGAAAATATGAGATCCTGTCTACACCAGATACAATAGCTCTAATTTCTCTTGGCCCTAGGGGTTTTCAAGGGTGCTCTACAAGCTGGTGAAAATTTTTTATTTGATCAAGTCTACAGAGAGATCCAAGCTCTTCATCAAATCTGCAGGTGACTTTGGTAAAACAGAGATTAAGCATTCAATGTTTGGTCAAATCTTGTGTTTCTTGGCTTAATCCTCTACAAGACTAATTGCTATTGATGGCCTTGAAAGGATTTGAGCTCATTTGAACTCTAAGGCCCCAGATCTGGACTCCCCGCATACTCTATTTTTTGCACACAAAATAGAGGATTATTTTGCTAATCAATGATTAATCAGTACTACTAATCACTATATTTTGGTGCAATTGAGGGTTTAAATTAACCATTAGGTATCTGATACAGATCCCTATAACTTCATATTGCAATTCTAGTGAATTTATGTTGATAAATCTATTGTAATCATCACCTAAACACCAGATTGAGTTGTAAAAGGGTAGACACTACCCTTGAATCTTGAAATTGGATCGAGGTAAGACCCCCTTCACATCATCATGAGTACGGCACAAGAGATAGCCAAATTTAATGGGGAGCAGTTTACCTGGCAAATAAAAACCATGTATTTTCTCATGAGAAAAAATCTGTGGGGGCTAGTTGAGGGAAGAGATGAATGCCCAGAGGTGAGAGGGAAAAATGAGTGGAAGAGCAGGAATGAGAAAGCATTAGGACTTATCGCACTCAGTTTAAATGATGAAATCATTCATCACATCACAGGGATACAATGGGCAAAAGATGCATGGGATGAACTCAATAAATTATTTGGCACACTCAAGCAAAAAATTCAAAGATAAATCTATTAATGAAATTCTACAAACTGGATATGAAAAAGGAAAGTGAACTTTTAATCACACACTTGAACAAATATAAAAGCATTAAGCAACAACTGTCAGTTATTGGCAAAAAGGTAGAAAATGATGAGGCACTAGCAATGCTTCTGAAGAGTGTGGACAAAGGTGAATATGAAAACATTGTAGCAATATTAAAGAATGTACCTGAATTGAAGCTGCATGAGATAGAAGGAGCTCTACTAGAGCAAGAGACCAGAGTTAAAGAGAAGAAATGGCTGGACTCAACAGCTGGAGAAGAAAAAGCATTCTTCACCCAAGGAGGATTCTCTCGAGGACGAGGACGAGGACGAGGACGAGGAAGAGGCAGAGTAGGAGGAAGGACCTTCACTTGCCACAATTGTGGGAAGCCAGGACACATGGCAAGAGACTGCTACAGCAAACCCAGTGGAGGAGGAACGACATCGGCAAACTTCATGGAGGCTCCTAAGGAAGTGGAGTCATATCATCTTTTCTGAGAGAGAGAGAGAGAGAGAGAGAGAGAGAGAGAGAGAGAGAGAGAGAGAGAGAGAGAGAGAGAGAGAGAGAGAGAGAAACCCAACAACCCAATGTAACCTGCCCCAACAGAGTAAAACCACCTCTCAGCCACCCACCGATGATGTATGTGTGAGCACTTTAGTCAAGGTCACGGGCACTTGTAATAGCCTTGGACACATAGAGAGAGAGAGTGAGAGAAACCCAACAACCCAATGTAACCTGCCCCAACAGAGTAAAACCACCTCTCAGCCACCCACCGATGATGTATGTGTGAGCACTTTAGTCAAGGTCACGGGCACTTGTAGTAGCCTTGGACACATAGAGAGAGAGAGTGTCAAGGACTATGAGTTTAGGGACTTGAGGCACTGATCGTGGACTACCAAGTAAGAGGGAAACTTGGGATAGGGTCCAGGTGTGCTAGGATTATTCACTACTTTGAGGGGAGGTGTTGAAATATACAAGTGAATAGGGTGTGTGTGGGAACAAGCCCTTAGCAAGAGGCTGTAAAAGAGAATATGTAAATGTGAGAGAAGCTGTGAAAAGGTGAGAAGTATCTACTGGGAGAAAATAAAGGGTAGCATGAGGAGATTTAGGAGGTGTGGAGATATTCTGGGAGGAAGAGGTGGAGAGAATCAAGCAAACAGCAAAAGAGGTGGAGTGAATCAAGGAGAGATCAGCGGGATTAGATGCTTAGATGTAAACCCTATAAATTGAGACATTGGCCTAATGAGAATTGGCTAGTTTTTTATTATCCATGCCTACATTAAGCTATCAATTAATTGCTCACTAATCACATCTTAATTATCATCTAATCTCTTTTCTAATGATGTTGATTCTAGCAATTGATCCACCATAGCTCATCACATTGCTGCAAATTTAACACTACTTAGTTGGTCCACCCAGATTATGTGTGACAAGCCTTTTCTTGATTTGATATTTACATGGCAGCAACTAAAAATGATAGTTATTATATTTACCCAGTGCTTGCTAAAAATGACAGTTATTATATTTACCCAGTGCTTACTAAAAATAACAAGGTCCATCGAATTACTTTATTACTAATCGGAAAATTGTGGTGGACCTATAGTACCTGTATTCAATATCTTGATTTTGGGGTCATTACTGCCTTGTTTTTTTGGGGTGGAGAAACAAACTATAGAGGATCATTGTAGATTGTTAAGAAGGGCAGTGCCTTGTGAAGACCCTCCCTACCATTGTTGTGTTACTACCTACAAAGTCTTGGCTTCACTTGAATTGCTTAACCCTTACAAAACTCTAGTTGCTAGGGGTACAAAACCTTGATTCCAAGGGTACTTCAATACATCGGTAAAACATGGCAAATTGTGCTGGATTGACATGTGTATTTCAAGCACATGTTAAGGTTTGACGTGTACGGTTCAAGCACATGTTAAACATTGAGTTAAGGTTTGACATGTGTATGATTCAACCCTGTCCAAATAGAATCTTGATCCGACCATTGGGTTGTGGTCATCATCATATCAGACAGGGAGTCCCACATGCCACTTGTCCATGTCTGGATCTAATTTCTTGTATGGGTGGAGTTTTAAAAAATTAAACATACAAAATCATTTGTGGAGTTCCAACATGCCCTCATACCAAATTTGAGTCCAGTTGGACAACTTTATTCAACTAGCTATTTTTTGTAATTAAAACCCTATATTTAACCAAATTGAGCCTTGGTTTGACCAAACTAAGCTGGGAAGTGGCCTACAAGTATATCTCATCTAGGATTAGAGGCTGGCCATGTCAGACACCTCAAAAATCAGATATTCCTAGCACTTTGTGAAGGTACCCCCACTATCGTGAATTGCCTTGAATCTCCAATTTCTACGATTAACCCTAGTAGGGACCTAAACAACCAAAACCAAGCAAGAACTTCATGAGGCTATGAGAAGGAACCTTTAAGGTGAAGTATCCATTTACAATGTATAGAGTTTGAGAGTTGTGAAGGTGAGGAGGAATATGGGTGTGGGAGCTTTAACATGATGAAATTTAAGTCACCATTGGAAAATAAATTATTAGGGGGCATGAAGGAGAAGAGCAGATTGAGAAGCTATAAAGTTAGTAAGGTAGGGGAGAGAATGTGATCCTACTTAGACATATATATATGTCCTCTTTTGGGAGTGTTGCTATAAGTTGGAGCAGCAAGAAGCAACCCCGACGATTGCTTTGTTGAACAAGTACACGGGCTATTATTAATGAGTACAAGGCGGCCATTGAACATATGAAGTATCTTAGTTGTAGAAGTTACTTGCAAATATGGGTGAGCCCATGGATAGCGAAGTTTTTATAAGTAGCATACAGTTGGCTGGTAACCCAATGTATCATGCTAGGATGAAGCACATTGAGGTACATTATCATTTTGTGAGGAATAAGGTTCTAGCAGGTGATGTAGATTTCATTTATGTCAGTACAAAGCTTCACGTGGCTAACACTTTCACGAAGGAATTGGGTACAAAGAAGCTTTGTAGGATTAGAAGCTTACTTGGAGTGCAAGGTAGAGGGGGTGTTGAGATATTGAATATGGATGACACACTAGGATGACACCTCTGCACTTATGCCACTTATATGGTTTGTAAGATTATGGTTGATATGCTATCAGTGGTTTATAGGTTGTATGATAGCCACTTTGGTTTACCACTATTATGGCGTAGTTATAGTGCCAACTCATATAGGTGGGTTCACACTATGGATGTATGTTTTAGTAGTAGAGTTATACCTTCCCTTAAAATATGGAACAACCCCACAAGAGCAAGATTGTGGTGGGGCTGATGGAGCAAGAGTCCCAATTAGTGATCTAGATGTGTGTAATTAAGTTGAAATTTTAAATGAGATGAATATGACTTTAAATTAGTCTACTTTCAATAGGATTTGGAATACAAAGTTTAAGCATGTGATCCTTGCCAAGACAAGTGAGTTTTCAAAGTGTGCTACAACAGGAGCCATAAAGTGCCAAGAGGAAAGAAACAAGCTAATGCATCCTCAAAAACTCAACAACACAGTTGTTGCATTACAAAAACTTGGAGAGATTTGATAGACATGATTATGGGGACCTTGCTTATGGTGGGATGCCAAGATCGAGTAGCACCTTGATTATGGGGACCCTTGTTTATGATGGAAGTTCTGGGATACCTTCTTATGTAGTTGTTAACCTGAGGTTTGTTTGCAAACAAAGACATTTCAAAATTGCACACAACATAGTGATTTCAAAACACTACCACATAACCTAATGCTACAGTTGGATAATTGTGCGTCAGAGAACAAGAATTGATACTTGTTTACATATCTTTCTTTGTTGGTTGCTTAGGGGGCTTTCAAGATGATTCAATTGGGTTTTGTAATGGTGGGTCATACACATGAGGATATTGATGCAATGTTTAGTAGGTTCTTTGAACGATTGAGGACAAGCCAAATATGTACATTTCCACACTTGATGTATATGTTCAAGCAATGTCAAAATTCCAACACCATTCTTGATTACCCAACTTCCACACTTCAATCCACAATTCAAGAGATTTATTGATGGATACTTATGTGATGGCCATGATGCATTGGTGGTAAGGCACTCAAAGCAATTACAATTTTGGTTCTTTGTGCAAGATAATGTGCCAGTTATGCAATACAAGGTGCACCCAAAATCAATTCAGTGGATGCAAGATTACATAAAATATTGGCATAGTCGGTCGAATGAACAAGGGCCAGAAGAAGCTCTTCTTTGTACATGCAACCAATGATCCATTATTGGAAAAACATAATACAAGAGCTAGAGGCACCTAATGTCCAAAATGTTGGGTTGTACGCAAATTTCTAGCCAAGAACACAAGGGACAAATAGACCTAACTTGGATGAGAATCTTGATGATAAATTCTTAGGGATGGAAGAATCTGATGATCACTATTGTCCAATCAACAAAAGGCCTAAGGAAACATTTCAACCATTTCAACTCTTAGGGATGGAAGAATTTGATGATCACTATTGTGGTCCAATCAACAAAAGGCTTAAGGAAGCATTTCAACCACAATGGTTAATGTTAGGAAGGGAGAATTTGTCCTTATGTGATTGGCGGATCTATTCTTCCCAATTTGGCTAGGCATAGCTCAACATAATATCGATCTAAATAGGTCATCTGAGAACTACAAGAAATTTTACATTATTGGGCAACAATTACTAAACGACTGATGCTGAGGTTTATGCCAATTGTTGGAATAAGTATTGGATGTACAACAGGAAAGATCTAGTTTGTTGGGAAGATGTGAACTCGATTGTATTTACATGGGTCACAAAGGGAAAAAAGATTACACAAAGGATCAAAATTCCACCAAACATCTGCGCAAAGGAACTTGAGAGCATACATTTATGTGCAAACAGCTCACACAGTCAGCTAGAATAGCCTTCTTGGTGTTTTCTATTTGAGTGTAGACATAAAGTATGTGAGGCCTAAAAGGTGTTTATAAACACCACCTATAAAATGATTTTGATCAATAATTGGCAATGATACTGTATGTTGCAATTGACGATGTTTATGAGCACCATCAATTGTAGACCCAATAAACATTGTCCTTGTGTTAGAGACCC
The DNA here is from genome assembly GCF_041138505.1 of Cibotium barometz. Taxonomy (NCBI): domain Eukaryota; kingdom Viridiplantae; phylum Streptophyta; class Polypodiopsida; order Cyatheales; family Cibotiaceae; genus Cibotium; species Cibotium barometz. The sequence continues at coordinate 29,182,001 of NC_141075.1, read as the reverse complement.
CAATACAAACAAAAATACATTAATTCCAACCGTTGATCCTCATGTCAGATTTCAAGGAAGAAGTTCCATCATTATAATGAAATTACCAAAATCAATAAAATTCCCAAACTTAATGGGAGTCCCTCCATTTCAAAATTCCCAAAGTATGTGGATTTTGCCAAATTTCCTAATATGGTGTTTTGTACGCAAATTCCACTAAATGCAAGAAGTTGACCCACCAACAAGGTTCTCGGGTACAATAACCTCTAGCATATCTTCAATGACATGGTTCACCCTCTTTGTTTGACCATTTGTCTTAGGATGGTAGATGGTACTCATATCCAAAGAGTGCGTACTATACCTCAAACAAGGAATCTGCATGCAAATCACACTAACTGTTCAATGAGGCAGACCATGAAGCCTCGCTGTTTCTTTAAGATGCGAGCAATATCAATGGCAATGAATTCCTTATTTACATGTAAAATACCAGTGACCTTGGATATCAATGGCAATGAATGCATTCTTTATGTAAAATATGAACGACCTTGGTGAGCTTGTTGACCACTACCATGATGGAAGCATATCCACCCTAAACAGATGGGAGTCCAGTGATAAAATCCATGGTGATGCATTCTCATTTCATATGGAGAATGTTAAAGGGATGGAGCTTACCTAGATTCAAAACCTTTTTTTGAATCATTATTAAAGAAATGTTAAATTGAAAACATGACTTATACAAACACATCAACTACTTAGATGCAAGCTACATGCTATATTTTTACATCATGTTAGTATAATAACAACTTTTAGTTTAAGCTTAGAAAACAGCCATATTCACAACCCGACCTCGGTGACCACACTTTCCTGTGCCAAGCCGCACTCCCTTTTCTTAACCTCAACAAGCTCGTCAAATTATTTGGCTTACATTAGTTCAATTGTGTACATCAATTCTTGATATCATTTGGGATTTAATTGAAAACCATAACGGGATTTTCAACAACATGAGATTGCAATTGCATTACTTTTAATCTCCAAACTGGGAGGAACATAGGCACATCCACTTTTAATAATACTTATCCTTTTTATATACTTTAAAACTTAAGAATAAACCTTTACCCTAATTTGTTTTAAAGGAGTATGTATACATGCACCGTTAATCTAGCTTAATTACTAGGTGGAAGAAGAAGAGTGGAGAGGGGGAGAGAAGAGTGGAGCCGGATGTGGAGGTGGAGGTGGAGGTGGTGATGAATTAGTCAAGAGAGAAAAGTGGAGCCAGTGGTGGAGGTGGTGGATTAGTCAACATGAATACTTATTATTATTTCTTAAAAAATAAAAAATATTTTATATCATATTTAATTTACACCATAATCACCAAAAAAAAATCAAGCATTGTAGAGTGGCTACACCTCTTGTGGATTCAATTCCTATCTCCAATACTCTCTTGCTTTTTTCTTTAACCCGCTTAGTAATTTGTTTATTTTTTTTAAAATATTTTCCACATTTGACCAAGATTTGGGGCTCAGATATGATGCTCAAAAGTTTCTGAATTTTGGGTGGTTAGATGCCCACCCGTATTCCACACTTTCCCCAAATCCGGTACCGTTTATGGTTTCGTCACATCCGTAACTTGAAAAATATGGATCTTACAGAGTCCAAATAAAAAATTGAGCTTCTTCGGCTCGAGGAATTTTTTTCAAATGGAAAGGCCATGCATTATATTCGCATGGTGTGTCTAATAGCACCATCGGGCACATCCAAGATGCTCACAGTTCAAGTAACTATAAAAGGTTGGTAAACAAAAAGATTGAACAATGTCAAAAAGAGAGTTGAGCATGAATGTTTGCATCTCAAAGATAATTAACATTTTGGACCAATTGGTATTCATTGGTGTGGGGATATAACCATTTCAATCTTACCAGATATCCAATGCATCCATCTTAGTTGAGGACAAGTACCCCACATTCCATGTGATTATCCCCAATGTCATTTCCAAGGAAATTAAGATCAGCATGAGAGCAAAGCCTCAATGACTATAAGGGGAGAAAACGGGCGTCGGGTGCACTTGATTGGGCAGTCAGAGCTTCTTTGTGGTGCAATGCAAGTGTTAACCCTAAAGTGGTTAACATTCTCCCTTGTCGATCGGCTTCATCACCTTATGGATGGGGAAAAGCTTATTTTCCCAAAAGGTGAGCCTATGGTACATTTATCACCTGCATATCGTCATACGGACAAAAGCTTGAATGATTTCTATGCTTTCCTTTTCCCTCCTCTTCCTCCCACAAAAAATTAAACATGCTTTGTGAGGCCATTATTGACTCAACAAACCTCCAAACACATTATCCACAAACTAGAGACAAAAACAAGCTAGCAAATTGGCCACAATCTAGATGCTGGTCATGAGCAAGGTGGTCAACGTCATCAGTAGCGAGACAATCAAGTGGTAGATGTAGCTTCTGAAGATAATAACAGTGTCTTGAGAGTAAAAACTACTGCGGAAACAGAAAACATACACAAAGAAACGAGGAAAGTGTAGAAACTGTCGTCAAAAAAGGAGCTAACCTAGCACCCATTGATCACAAGGATAGTTACATGACTATCCTTGGAGATCACGATGGAAAACACACCACTACAAACACACCATGAGGTGAGGTGCTTACTGGGTTTTCCACATAACATGTCAAATCTCTTGCTAATGGATTACATATACAAGGCATATAAACTGGCATGGAAAAATTAGCTAACCTAGCACCCATTGATCGCAAGGATAGTCACAAAAATACAGAAATTCTGGAGATCACAATGGAAATACGGCATGAAGTGAGGTGCTTACTGGGTTTTCCAGATGACATGTCAAAACACTTGCTAATGGATTGCATGTGCAAGGCATATCTTCTAGACAGTGGAGTAAGGATTCAAAGTGGGCTTCACTCAGAATGGTTGCATTGTGCGTATTCACCACAGAACTGAGAGCTGGCATGATACTAATGCTTGATACAACAATTCCAAACATTACTGTAGATATGTAGCCACATTTTCTCATGGACAATGTACCTGAAATCTGGCATGCAGGAGCAGGCCAGCAACTCCAGACAGGCTGAGGCAGATGCAACAGGCTTAGTGTGCTAAGGTGGCGAAGACTCCACGTTATATATTACTTAGAAAACTTCAATGGTAGAAAGCAACAATTTGAACCAAAACCGCAAAAAAGAGAACTCATGCACTTCCACAAAAATGGTGAAGAAACATAGAAATGACATCCTTCAAATACCATATTTGAATGTTCAATGTCAGCGATACGTTTTGCTGAAAGAATGGTCAACTATTTTGATTTGTGTGTAATGTAAACCGTTCCACAATGGTCCTTGCAATGTAGCATGGAAACATAAGCCACAGACATAAGCGACCTGCAATACCTTGCAACAGTATGAGCTGTTCCTGCACATGGTATTTTTACCATGTGCTATGAATGTGATAAAATCCAATCAAGTCAAAAGTGCAGTAATGATCTTTTCATGAATGGAAGTGTCACTGAGTGCTCTAACTCTGAGAAGCCAGACCAGACCCTCTGCCATGGCGTTCCATGACTCGCCGGGTGGCAAGTGCTGCAGCTTCACTTGCTCGTAAACGACCCTCGGCCATAAGGGCAGCAAATTCACGTGTTATCTCTTCCTGCACACGCACCCTTGCTTCCCCTAGCTTGTCAGGTACAGTACTACGACTGGAGTCACCTTCAGTTTTCTCAGGCTTCTTTTCTGACGCTACATGAGTGGAAGCCACAGGTGTCGAGGCACCCACAGCCACATTTGCAGACCCTGTTCCTTTCAAAGGGAGCTTTTGGCTAGCACCATCTGTGGCAATAGCATTGGCATTGGCATTGGCATTGGCAGGAGAGGAGGGCACATCTGAAAAGGTTGAGATTTGATTGGAGTTCAGCAGATGAGCTGCACCAGCATGTGTTGGTACTTGGGGAACACCACCGTACCTAAGGATAGTCTCAAATTGCTGTATCATGGGCACTGTTCACAGTATTTATTTCTCAAAATATGTTCAAAATTCCCCAAGAGAATTATATAATAGAAACTTAAAAAGACTTCAACACAATACCAAAAATGAAAAACACTTACTGATTAGGGCACCCATAGGACTGCTCATGACTTCTTCCGGAAGCTTCAGTATGAAATCAGGAATACTGACTCCCAACAAAAACTGCGAGACTTCATCACTGAAATTATTACAGTTGTGCTGTAAGAGACTGTATGTTTGTGCCGTATATCTTGGACTAATGTCTTGTAAATAATCCTCGAACACTTCTTTAGGAACCTCTGTAAAACCCAGCTCTACAACTTTGAAGGGTTTTCCGTATGGTGTTTGGCCTTCAGGACAGCTTTGAATACCTCCTCCAAAATAATACTCGTTCCCAAACACCACTATCCCTGTATGCCTACAGAGAACAAGGACCAAGAACACGTCTCAGACTTCAGTACCACAAAGGGTGGCAAGGTTGCAAGCACAAGCCCACATAGCCTCATGCACATTAAGATGGTGATGCTCAACATATGCATCGTATGCATGGACTTGCATGTGTATTATTGTTATACTTGGATTTATGATTATGATGCTAAACATGTGCATTGTATGCATGGTGTCGCCAGCTTGACCCCTTGCTTCTTCGTTTAATGAAGTACAAGCTTGGAAGATAAGAGATTGTCCAATCAAAAGCGCAAAAGCATTAAGCATGCTTGCCTAGAAATGACTTGCATGAGAAAAACTTGTTTTTTAGTGTGGACATTGCCCGGATACAGGGGACACCGGATGCTAATGCTTGAGCCTTTTGAGGCCTATGATGTGATTTTGCAAGTGGTAAGTATAAAGTCCAACCATGTTATTTATTATGAAGGCTTTATGGATGGATGATGTGCACATGGTAGGTACACACCACATGTCACCAGCCAGACATAATCCCCCTGATCAATGGCTATCAGTGCACTCATAGAGAGTTGGACTCAGACCATCGAGAGTTGAACTGGGAGGCACATAGGGGCTTGGTTCACATGCCGAAGTCCAAAATATTTCAAGTACAAGCTTTTGAGAATGGGAGATTGACCAAAGCATGTGCTTTGCCTTCTTTTATGTTTGACTGATGCATGGAAATGAGGTGTGAACTGTTTTTACTGCTTGTGAAGCATCCGATAGGGGTCCAAGGACACCCACGGTGGTCCATGGGCATGTATCCCTGGATTGCCTAAATCTCATAAGCTTTTGTGTGTGTGAATAGGTGGTACGTATGATAGAACCTTCATTTTATATCTTAGCATGTTTTTGTGTTAGCATTTAATTTGCAGATTCACACACAACCCACCTTCATCCGTGCCAAGGGCCAGAAGTGAGCACGTCAGTGATATGCAGATCATGCAGATGATGTGAGAGCTTTATGGCCTGCCCGTGGATAGCGGCAGACACCAACTCTGTGCTCCAATCTGTCCCCGGCGCTGCACTCAGCGGGAAGGAGAAGACCATCACGCCACTCTCTGGAGTGGAAGGTCTAGAGTGATGCAAAACCACATAGATACGAATGGGGGCCACCATCTCCTTCAAAATACCAGCTCCCTCGATTGGGAGGCATCGGCAGAACTAGTCTGGCTGGCCGACCGGTGGCGGGAGTGCCTGGGCGAGGGGGCTGCGGGCCGACCGGGGGGTTGGGGGGGGGGGGGGGGGGGTCCCCATCGGGGAGTGCTGAGATAAGTGCTCGTAACGGTTCTCTAGCAAAACCGTATCCTCCCATGGCCTGCCAGACTGGTGCGCGTGGCGGCGTCGCTCTGCTCTGGAGGTCCGACCTTGGACCAGCAGTCTGCCACTCTCCTGCACACCAGGATCTCCTGAGGCTGGGCCCTGGTGCTCTGGCGCCTGTTTTCCCATCTATATGAGGGCCTCCATAGCCATGTTTGGACTCCCATAAGAAGAAGCGCCCCAACTCCATTAGCTGCCACTGCTGTACCACAGCACCGCCAAGCCCTGGTGCTGCTCTGCCAGGTGCCACCCCTCTGCTGCCAGCTGATCCGCCCTACCGTGAGTCCTTTTTTCGCCATGTTCAGCCCATCTGCGCCCTGCTGGCAACCCTCCACCACAGCTCCACCCTGTTTCTCAGCCAGCTCACCCTGTTGCCACCCTAAGTGACACTGCAGAGAACCTGCAGCTGCCCTGTGCACCACTGTGCAAAACAGTCCGCCACCCTGTTCCTCATGGCCACATCACAAGCATCTGCCAGCATGGGATCTCTCTTGCACCAGATTGGCAGTTTTCCGCTTCGGTGGTGCATAAGTGAGGGGATATTTGACATGCTTGGATATATATTGATAGACATCCCGTCTCATCTTTGGCCAATACAATGATTGCTCAAGTTTCTCCAAGGTACTGTTGATACCACGATGCCCTCAAACGACAGAATCATGAGCATCAAGGAGAAGTGCATGTTGCTTTTCCCTGAGAATGCAGAGCCAATTCTTGTAAAATACCCAGCCATCATGAATGGTGTAGTGACCTGGTTCTGACTGCAGGGCCAATCTAAATTGAGTCGCAAATTCCAACGAATCCTTGTATTGTGCCTTCATACTGTTGAGATCTTTTCCCTGTATTTCAAGCACAGTGGACTCCTGCAAATTTTGAATTGTGCCTTTTCGACTAAGAGCATCGACAACGGGGTTATTTGAGGCAGAGATGTATTCAATCATACCTCCAAACTGTTGGAAGATCTGACTCCATCCAGCTTGTCTGTCACTCCATTGGGCACTAGGCATGGTCTGTAACCATTTCAGTGCGGCCTCGTGATTTGTCTTAACGGTAAACTCTCTCCCCTAAAGGAAGTGTTTCCAATGTTTAAGTGTTGTGATCACTCCCAATAACTCTTTGTCGTAAAAAGAATAATTCGTTTTTGCATCATTTAATTTCTGGCTATAATAAGCCACTGGGCGTCTTTCCTGCTGGAGGACAGCTCCTATGACTAGATTGCTAGCATCGGTGATTAACTCGAAAGGATCATCCCAGGAAGCCAATTTGAGAACCAGAGACTCAAAGGCCACTTTTTTCATTGCATGAAATGCCTGGAGTGCTTTGCTCGTTAATGGAAACCTTCTATCGACGCGTCTTCACTCCTTAAGCAGCTCTGTAAGAGGTGCTGCAAGGTCGGAAAATTTGTCCATAAGGGTATTGTATGCTTGGCAGAGACCCATAAAAGAGCGGATCTCTTGCGCATTCTTGGGAACATCCCATTCGAGAATTGCCCTTTTCTTTTCAAGGTCAAGGCTATTGATAACATATCCCAGGTAATGGATTTCTTCTAATCCAAATTTGCCCTTCTTTGCATTAATGTAGACTATGGAGGCAGAGGCTTTGGCGGCTTGCGTAGCCTGCCACTTGGTACGATCTTTCTCACCATGCTCCACAGTGTGGCAAAAGAAACATGTGTCCTTCACCTTATACCGTGTTTGCTCTTGTGGTTGGAGATATCCACCAGTGTTGCCCTCCTTGGCCTTTTCCTCAGGTGTTTTCTTAGGCACGAAGTTTTTATCCTTCTTGCCTCCTAAAGTGCTATGGGGTTCTTTCTTATTATCTTTGCTATTATGAGCCCCCTTCCCCCATGAGATGATGACTGTTGAGTTATAGATGATTGTTGTTGCGGTTTGGAGCTAGTCTAGGGTTGCTTGGGCTTACCTCCGTTCAGCATCATTTTCTAATTTTGAGCAAGAGTGAGAACCTTGTCATAAGACTATGGCTCGAAATTACGTATAGTAAACCTAATGTTAGTATCCAGACCTCTAATGAATTGTTTCAATTTATCCTCCTCGGATATACCTAACTGTTGTGCTTGTTGGGTTTTATGCTGTGTATGCACCCAGAGGAGTGCTAGTGATCATCAGTAGGTTACTGGGGCACTTTTTACTTCAGTTAGTGGAGGTTTTTTCCCCCAGTTTAGTTCAGTTTCACTTATATGCAGTTTATAAGTGTTTTGGTCCACCCGGCACATTTATGGCCGGACATGTGAACACTTATCTTTTAGGGTCACTATCATGTGGCTATTGTACTTCACTTTTTGATCATTGAAGCATACTAAAGTCGTGTTCACTCCTCTCTTGGTTTCCACGCCTGATTATCTTCTGTAAACCCTAACCCTAACACCCAATCCCTTCAATTGGTATCAGAGCATTGAAGCTCTGCATTGCCCTGCCCGTACACTTGTTGCTGCTGCCCGTACAGCATATGTACATCCAGTCAAGCGCCGGCTTCAGCATCTGCTGCCCGTACATTCAGTACTGCACGTCGCCTTCAGTCGGGTACTGCAACAGCCATCGCAGTACAGTCAAGCGCAGCCACCTTCACCTGTGCGCCGTCAGGTAACCTCTGCGCCTGCTGCCCGTACCTGGTCGCCTTCAGTCGGGTACTGCAAGTCGTCGCCTACAACTACTATACTGCGCAGCCTTACACCTGTGCGCCGCCTACTGTACCTGCTTCGAATGATTGCGCCTGTCATCGCCTGTACCTGAAATGTACTTCTGAACCTGTAGCGCACGCGTATACTGTACCTGCTTCGAAGACTGCACCTCTGTACAAACCTGCGCAGGACAGTACTGTGGAACTCGTTACCTTGCTCCGTACAGTGCACAGTACAGTACACGACTGCAATAGTACAGTCAAAGTACATGCACAGTACAGCACCTCGACTGAGTTGCTGAGTACCTGCACAATACAGAAGTGGTAAGCATTACATATTTTGAATACTGGGCATTTTTATTTTCTCTGTGAAAATATACAGGCACAACAGGCAGATTTTCTAGCAAGGAAATATACAGGTTTTTTTGCACAGTTTGGGTGCAGCAAATTTGGGCATTTTTGGGGCATTTTGGCATTGTGTACGCCATTTGTTGCTCTACTCAGTCATTGGTGCATTGAGCTGCACATTCAGAGGATTGAGAGTGCAGGCAGATTTGGGTGAACTGTATTCAGTGGAGTACAGTTATTATCAGGGTTTCTGCTATTGGGTTTTTTGGTAAACAGGTACAACATTGTGCGTAAAGCATAATGGCAAATCAACAGCAAAGTGATGTATTCACATATTTGTCTAAGGAAGACAAATTGGATGGCACGAACTACTCCTTGTGGAGTTTTATGCTGAAAAATGTGCTTGTGGCAAAAGGTCTTTGGGATTTTGTTAGTGGTGATGAACCACGTCCAGGTCCATTGGCTCCAAAGACTCCTCCCCAAGGGGGTGCTCGTGGACGAGGACAACAGGTACAGGCTCCAGGACAGCCATTGCCTGTTCAGAGAACAAATGCTCAAAAGACATGGGATGCCAGGGATGCACAAGCTTTGTCACTCATTGCATTGTCAGTTCAGAGGTCCATTATACCTCATATTCGTTCAGCTGGCTCTTCACAGAATGCATGGGTGACTTTGGAGCAGATGTATGCTGCTCGTAATGAGGCTAGGATCTCATTTTTGAAAAGAGAGCTGGAAAATCAGAAGATGAATGAAGGAGATGATATGTCTAGCCACTTAAACAAGCTGCAGGATTTGAGAGAGCAACTCATCAATGTGGATGAGATTATTCCTGAGACACAGCTTGTGTCCACCATCTTGCACTCTTTGCCAAGATCTTACTTGGCTTTCCATACCTCTTTGAACCTCAGCATGAGGAATGCTGTTGAACCCCTCAAGTATCAGGAACTTGTTGCTCTCTTACTACAAGAGGAGCAAATGAGGAAGAATATGAATATGAACACAAATGCTGAACAAGCATTTACTACAGGTCAAAAGGGGAAAGGAAAATCTCAGCCAAAGAGTGCAAATCAAAATTCAGGTGATGGTGGTTCTTCACAGGATACCAAGAAAAGTGATGGACAGCCCAAGAAGAAGGGCAAATGTCATTACTGTAAGAAGCCAGGTCACTACATCACTGAATGTGGGAAGACGATTGCCAAAGAGAAGGCAAAGGAAGCTGGGATGTCTGTTAATGATGCTTCTAAAGCTCCTCCAGAGACTGCTTCTTTTGTTGAGGACAGGGATTACTGTTTTTATACATGCAGCTATGATGCCTCTTGGCCTTCACAGGCACTCAGTTTGACAGAGCATGCATGTACTTGGTATTTTGATAGTGGTGCCTCAAAGCATATCACATCTCGTAGGGATTTGTTTAGTCATGTTGGCCCTGCCCCTGTTGGCAAAACTGTTCAGTGTGCCAACAATGCTTCATATCCAGTTCGTGGCATTGGGGAGATTCAGCTCACAGCCATTGATGGCTCCATTCTCCGCCTTACAGATGCCTTATATGTACCAGGGATAAAGAAGAATTTGTTGTCCATTTCTTCTTTAGCACATTGTGGAATGCAAGTCCACTTTGATGATGATAAATGCATGGTCAGAGACAAAGCTAATGCCTTGACCTTGATGCTTACTGGTACACTATGTCATGGACTTTATCAGTTGGATGCATTTCAGCCAGTGGATCAGTCTGCTTATCATGCATTCACTCTTACTCCAGCTATGGTTGATGCGGAGTTATGGCATGCTCGCATGGGGCATGTAAATTTTGGTAGTCTTATGCTTATGCAGCGACATAATATGTTTACAGATCTACCTCTCATGGAGAAGCCTCCAGATCACATTTGTGAAGGATGTATTTTGGGAAAGATGCACAGGTTTTCCTTCCCACGTGATCAGGCTCTAAGAGCAACTGCAAAGTTGCAACTTATACACAGTGATCTTTGTGGTCCCATGCAAACGAAGTCATTAGGTGGTTGCTTCTATTTTGCAACATTTATTGATGACTTCTCTCGTATATGCTGGGTCTATCCTTTGACACAGAAATCACAGGTATATGATGCATTTTTGGCCTTTGTAGCACTTGCTGAGACAGAGTCAGGATGCAAGGTAAAGACTCTCCGTTCTGACCGAGGGGGGGAATATATGTCACATATGCTGAATTCTTTTCTTGGGAGTAGAGGTATAAAACATAAGTATACTACTCCTTACACTCCACAGCAGAATGGGGTTGCAGAAAGGAAGAATCGGTCACTCATGGAGATGGCCAGATGTATGCTAAAGGCAAAAAGACTACCACATATCTTTTGGGTGGAAGCAGTAATGTGTGCTTGTCATATTTTGAATCGATGTCCCACAAAGGCATTGGTTTCTATTACTCCTTTTGAGGCTTGGCATGGCCGCAAGCCTTCTGTATCGCATGTTCGTATCTTTGGGTGTCTTGCATATGCACACATACCCAAAGAGTTGAGGAGGAAGCTGGATGATAAAGCCACAAAATGCATTTTTGTTGGGTATAGCCGTGAGAGCAAGGGCTACAGGTTATATGACCCACTATCCAGGAAGATATTCATCAGTCGGGATGTGATTTTTGATGAAAAATCAGAAATATCCATGGCTGGTTATGAGGCAAATCAGGCTGAAAATGATGTGTTTGAAGGTCTATTACCCATGGAGTTTCATTCCACAGTTGGTGATCCAACTCATGAGGGTACTGGACAGCCAGCAAATAATGTAGGTGGTGCAGAAATTCAGCAGCCAAATGAGCCAGAAGCTGAACCAAATATGGGACAGCAGGCACCACAGGTCAGACATATACCTAGATGGTATTTGAGGACATTACAGGACAGCCATTTAGAGGGTCCTCTTGCTGGTCGTACTCGTAGGGAAACAAGGACCAATGAGCATGCACACATCATGGATTTGAATCTGGTTATGGCAGCCAGTTTACAGGATGATGATGAGCCTGATTCATTTGTGGATGCACGAGATAATGTGCATTGAAACAAAGCCATGCAGGATGAGATTGATTCTATTAAAAAGAATCAAACATGGGATTTGGTTGATCTGCCCAAAGGCAAGAAAGCCATTGGTACTAAATGGGTCTATAAGTTGAAAAGACATGCACATGGATCCATTGACAGGTACAAAGCTCGTCTAGTTGCAAAGGGCTATTCACAGAAGAAGGGCATTGATTATGAGGAGACATTTGCTCCTACATCCCGTATGTCGACACTTAGGTGTGTCATTGCATTGGCTGCACATCGTGGTTGGGTTGTTCACCAGTTAGACATAAAGACTGCATTCCTACATGGGGACCTCGAGGAGGAAGTTTATGTATTTCAGCCCATGGGATTTGCAGAACATGGTCATGAGGGGAAAGTATGCAGGCTGAAAAAGGCCTTGTATGGTTTGAAACAAGCTCCACGAGCTTGGTATGCAAAAATAGATGCTTTTCTACTCACTCAGGGATTTGTGAACAGTCCATCAGCGGCCACTCTGTATGTAAAGAAAGAAGAGACAGATCTGCTGGTCATCAGTCTTTATGTGGATGATCTCTTGCTCATGGGATCGAATGATGACAAAATTGCAGCTTTTAAGGAGATACTGCAACAGACATTTGACATGTCTGACTTGGGCCTTGTACATTACTATTTGGGCATACAGTTTGTGCAGGATAACAGAGGCATTGGGTTGTTGCAATCACGCTATGTTGCTAAACTTCTGGAGAAGTTTAAATTTCAGGATTGCAAGCCTATTAGTACTCCTATGGAGCCTGGGATGAAACTGTCACTACAAGATGACAGTGTTTCCTTTGATGCCACTACATATGCTCAGGCTGTTGGGTGCCTCATTTACTTGTGTAATACAAGGCCAGATATTCAGTATGCAGTCTCTCAGTTGAGCAGATTCATGCACAGCCCACGGTTGTCACATTGGCAAGCTGTGAAGCGTGTATTCCGTTATTTGCAGGGTACCTTGTCTCTTGGGTTGCTTTATCGTGAGGGGGGTGACATGCAGTTACACGCTTACAGTGATTCAGATTGGGCTGGTGATTTTGATACCAGACATTCCACTAGTGGAAATTGTTTCTTTCTTGGCTCTTCATGCATTTCTTGGCTAAGCAAGAAACAGACCACAGTGGCCACTTCGTCTTGTGAGTCAGAGTACAGAGCAGCCTACACTACTACTGTTGAGTGTGTTTGGCTGCGTCGTCTCATGACTGATATGGATATTTCAGTGGAGGAGCCTACACCTATCTATACTGATAGTCAGAGTGCCATTGCTGTGGCCAGGAATCCTGTGTTTCATGCTCGCACGAAACACATTGAGATTCACTATCATTTTGTTCGGGAGAGACTCCAGGCAGGAGATATCAGTCTGATCTACTGTCCTACAGATCAGAATGTGGCAGACATCTTCACCAAGGCATTACCACGTCCGAAATTTGAAGCATTCCGCAATGCTTTGAATTTGTTTCCTTTTGGTGGATGATGTACAGTGATCACATATCACTCCAGGGGGGTTTGTTGGGTTTTATGCTGTGTATGCACCCAGAGGAGTGCTAGTGATCATCAGTAGGTTACTGGGGCACTTTTTACTTCAGTTAGTGGAGGTTTTTTCCCCCAGTTTAGTTCAGTTTCACTTATATGCAGTTTATAAGTGTTTTGGTCCACCCGGCACATTTATGGCCGGACATGTGAACACTTATCTTTTAGGGTCACTATCATGTGGCTATTGTACTTCACTTTTTGATCATTGAAGCATACTAAAGTCGTGTTCACTCCTCTCTTGGTTTCCACGCCTGATTGTCTTCTGTAAACTCTAACCCTAACACCCAATCCCTTCAGTGCTGACGTGATTACTTTATTAGAGTAAGCCAGCACGGGTGACCCATTTTGGGAGAGCTTGTAAAACTCATCCTCAAGGTTGGTTATGTACTGTGGAGGGAGAAACCTTTTCTTTAGGTCAGACAGAAAGGTGTCCCATACATACTGTGGAGCCCCTGTGAACGGGTCTACAAGTAGACTCGACCAATGCTGCCACCAAGTGACCGCTTCATCGGAAAGGTGAGGTGCCGCCAGGTGGGCTCGATCTTGTGGATCTAAAAGCTTAGCCAATGGAAAATATGTGGCAAATTGATGAAGGAATTGTAATAGTGCAGCATGATCACACTTACCATCATACTTATTGAAATTTGGTTGAGCTCATATGGCAGTGGTGGTTGCGGTGGTGGAGGAACTTGCTCCTTGGTTTGCCATTGTAGGGAGAAGAACAACACATGCGCCTTCATAGCGACTATCAACTACTGATTTTGGAGTTGCATAGCCTCACGGTCATCTCGAGTAGCTTGGTCTGCCCGCTTTTGGTCTTCTTTAACCCTGCGTTTAGCATCCTCGGTCCTTCGTTCATCCTCACGGTGAGCTTCTTTGACTTGTCATTCTTTGTGCTGTTGCTGCTCCATGAGAAGGAATAATTTTTCCAATTCTGATAGCTCTTTTGGCTTTTCTACTTTCTTCTTTGGCTTTTTCAATTGTTGCTTTGGCTTTTCAACCTCTTCTTTAGCTTTTTTTTCTTGTGCAACTTCTTCTTCTTTGGCTTCAATTTGTTGCCTTAGCAACCTGTTTTGTTCCAAGAGCAATTTGATGAAGTCTTCATTGCTTGGCGGAAGTGTTTTTGTAGGAGTTGTCTTCGTTGTAGAACTCTTCTTCAATATCTTACAAACTTGTAACTTGGTGACGATGTCTCTCCTGACATTGTGGAGGCTTGGGTGGTTTTTCCTCACTTTAGGGTAGCCAAGTTGGGTTGCAATTTGTAGCTTTGATACCAATAGGTTGATCGTCGTAATGTGCAACAAAGCCTTCTTTATACCCATGAGTATGTGCAATTCTACTTAGAGAGAGAATAGAAGAGAGAGAGAAAGCAGATAAGAGTTGACACAGTATTGGGTCCCAATTTACACACCGAAACCCCCCCCCCCCAATTTACACACAGTATTGGGTCCTATTTGCTAGCATTCAATGTTGCGCATGATATTAAATCTGCCAATTAATGTTGGCCGACTCAACATATGTTGGCCGATTGGTGCTAGGTGATGGCCGACTCGTGCTTGTGGGCCTCTAGTGCTGGCCAACTGTGATAGGGGGCACCTGTAGACTGTCGACTAGCTACCTATGCCCTCTATGGACAAAGTATTGCCCTTATGGGTTGGCCTAGCTATGGCTAGCCCATAAACCTATCAATGCATCTACATGCAACTACTACAAGACCTAAGCTAGGGAATTGACATTCTACATGCCCTAATTGATGAATTCTCCAAGTGGGTAAGAGGACTGACACATGCAGACTCTCTATGGCTGTGGAGACTGACCTACGTAGCTCGTGCCTGACAAGTCCCGGACTAGGGCTCACAATGGGGCCACGACATACGACAAAATATTCCTAAAAAGGTAAATCCTATTGATAAATGTTGCAATGATGAGAGCTAGTGTGTCACATAGCACTCCAGTGCAGGGTACCTGTGACAATTGCGAATCTTATGTGGACCGGCCACCACAGGCATAAACCAAATCAGTTGGTAAAAGGCCTTCGAAACATGGAACACATAAGTTGTGATTACGAGCACTTATGTGTATTATGTTTGATGTTTTAGAAAATAGAAAATGATGAGCAAAGGAGATACTTCGCATATATGGAAGTTAAGAGAACTATGAAATAATAATACCTTCTTGCTCTTTTGGTAAAGAACCAGTTGCAGCCAATTGTCACGTGCACCCATGCACTGTGGTACGTACACAATGACAAACCGGCTCATCAACAGTGCAAGAATCATGTACAGAAGTAGTACCTTTTAGGATATTTTGTCGTATGCCGTAACCCCTTTGTGAGCCCCAGTCCGGGACATGTCAGGCACGAGCTACATATGTCAGTCTCCCAGCCATAGAGGTCAGTGTCAGGTCAGTCCTCTTAACCCACTGTGGAGAATTCAGCCTTAACCCACTGTGGTGAATTCAGCAAGTGTTCATCATATAGGTGCACGTAGATGTCAGCCATGCAGTAGGATGCATGGTAAGCATTTATTTGCATTGCATATAGAAGGGGCCAGCCCCAAAAATGGGCTAGCCTTGCAAGGGGTGGCAAGCACCCCTAGCCATCCCAATAAGACTAGGCGGCAGGCCATACGGCCTTTATAGGCAGTCGGCCAGATCCATGATGGCCTAGAGAGCAGTCGGCCAGGGCCAAACTATTGTTGGCCAAGCCAATCGACCAGCAACCCAACCAGCCCAAGCAAGCCGACCAGCATTTAATGCTAGTCGTGGGCATTTTCTGCAAGCCGACAGGCTATTAAGGCAGCCAACTAGCATCCGGGCATCATATAAAAAGGCAATTCATGTTCAGTCCCATAAATCATCAGTTATAATCAGAGATAATCAAGCAAAGTCAAGCATGTATGCTTAGGCTCCAGCCTTTGCATAGCTACAGCCACTCTTGAAGAAGCTTAGTCTCTTTAGGTGTATTCAGTGCACCAACCCTCACTCTTGGGCCGCTGTATTCTCTCGAAGATCGCTTCACAATCGCCTACAGCTTATGCACAGTTCTACCCAACGTTTGGTCGCTTTATCCTTGCGTCTGGCGGTCAGTCAGTTTGTCCGCTCAGTCTTGTGGACACAGTTCAGCTTGTATACAGTTCTCCAAAAGAAGAAATAAAGCAAATACTCTTGCTTGCAGAGGGGAAGAGGGGGGGGGAAGAGGAGTGGGGGGGCCTTCAGTGGGTAATTTGGGAACCCATCTAGTGTCGTCTCTACTACATCTCTTTCAAATTCATGTATATTGTTTTAAAGGATAGCTAAAGACTCACTAAACACAGGTTTGAAGGAAGGCTTCGTTGTTTCACATGGTCCTAGCTCAACGCACGCTACATTGGTATCAGAGCTTGGGACGTGATTCAACCAAGCAACCTAGGGTGAGGGCATCTTGTGGATGGTAAAGCTGAGATCGGGAAAAACCACTCGCCCATCCACCATGGCATCAAGCTGCGAAGACATCACTAAAGAAGAAGAACCATTCGAAGAAACCCTCGGTTTGGGCCGGTGTATTCTCTCGAAGATCGCTTCACAATCGCCTACAGCTTATGCACAGTTCTACCCAGCGTTTGGTCGCTTTATCCTTGCGTCACGCGGTCAGTCAGTCAGTTTGTCCGCTCAGTCTTGTGGACACAGTTCAGCTTGTATACAGTTCTCCAGAAGAAGAAATAAAGCAAATACTCTTGCTTGCAAAGGGGAAGGGGAGGGGGGGGGGGGAGAGGAGTGGGGGGGCCTTCAGTGGGTAATTTGGGAACCCATCTAGTGTCGTCTCTCCTACATCTCTTTCAAATTCATGTATATTGTTTTAAAGGATAGCTAAAGACTCACTAAACACAGGTTTAAAGGAAGGCTTCGTTGTTTCACATGGTCCTAGCTCAACGCATGCTACATTGGTATCAGAGCTTGGGATGTGATTCAACCAAGCAACCTAGGGTGAGGGCATCTTGTGGATGGTAAAGCTGAGATCGGGAAAAACCACTCACCTATCCACCATGGCATTAAGCTGCGAAGACATCACTAAAGAAGAAGAACCATATGAAGAAACGCTTCTGCAAAAAGAAGACAAAGACAACTAGAAGCTATAGGAGCATATACGGCAACTCCAGATTCAACTCGAAAGAGTGCAAATGGAAAAGAATCTGGTAGAATTACATGCAACCTTGGCCCAGCAGGAGACACCTAAAGAACAAAGTTCCTCAATGGAACAATGGTGTCGATGGATAACTGAAAAAGAAGAGCGAGACCGTGAGGCAAGACTCGGTGAACAGCTAGTAGAGAAAGCCAAAAGCAAGGCCAAAGAGGAGTGATTGCGGGCGGAGCTCAAAGCGAAGGCGAACCACGAGCGATAGACCCGAGAAGACTTAAGGGACCAATTCCAACAGGCATTCCAAACTCTGGTAACTTCTTTCCACCTTTCTCAACCGTCCACAGTCCCAACCATAGCCTCAACAACAGTTATCCGTGCCTCACCGAACTTCACCAAGTACGACGGTAAGTGCGACAATTCGGTAGTGACTCAGTTTATTCACCAGTTTGTTGCCCACTTTACGCGTTCCAAGATCATAGAGACCCAAGACGAAGTCCATTTGGCAACTCCACACCTCATAGGTGATGAAGTCACTTGGTGGCAACATTGGTCCCATTTGCACACAGATCATAGCTATGGGAAATGGGAAAACGGAAACAGAGACGGAAATGGAAACAAAAACGGCAATTTTGAGGATGGAGGCAACGGAAACGCCACGTCATCCCAAGTTATCCTAAGAGGGGGGTATGGAGAAAGTCTATAGTATATATACTACACTGTACATTTATGAATCGTGATTTGTAACTTCACAAATTTAAACTTTAAAGTTGCATGAGAAATCAAAGCATTTAGAAGTTAGAACTTGGCACAATCACAAAATAAGCTAAATCCATCACTCAATCAAGAGTCAAGACCAAGTCCTTAGTGACTAGCCATTACAAGAAAGAGTAAAATCAAATGTCAAAGGAAGCTACTCTCTAGAGTCTAGACTCTAGATTCTAGAGTCCTGAGTCATGACTCCTCAAGACTCTTCTATGCTATAGAAATAGCCTTCTGCCTCCTCAACTACATCACCAATGATGGAGCCCGTGTCTATCTCCGATTTATGAAAACCAATGTATTTATCAGACATGTACACATGCTGCATCTTTGTTAGCAAACGCAAGTTTGCATTAACAAAGACGAGCTCATCCGCTTTCTTGCTCCCAAGGCGATTCCTCTTCTTTGAGTGTATGTGACCAAAGGTACTCCATAAACGCTCCAAAGCTGATGAAGAGTACACCTGCCCCAAAATACGAATGGCCAGGTGTTGAAGCTCTGGCGTTTCTGCACACCAGTCTTCCCACCAAATGACAGCACCAACATGAAACCTACAACATGACAATTTGAAAAACCACAATTACACTTCAAACATGAAATAAAGATTCATATGACATAGATTTAAATAAAGGTTTAAAATTCAGCTTTCAACCTGTCATGTTGTGCGTCACTGCATCCAAACATTCCCTCTTTATTGCGATAGTTTGCAAGCGGATCCTTTGTCATATGCACAGTGTGTATCTACCGTGTGCTACACACACACAAGACTAGCTTCAGGTTTGGGAAAGCTTGGAGCTAGGCAGGCCGATTGACGAGATGAGTTAGGAATAGACTAACAGGCGAGCACCCAAGTGTGGACGAGCGGGCACCCAAGTGTGGACGCCCGATGACCGGCCAAGAGCCTATAAAAGGGTGGCCAAGGTTAGTCATTAGTGATACAGAGTCTCGCATGTCTTTGTGAGAGCTCTATGGTCAGGAGCCTGGATCTAGTGCAAACGTGCACCTGCTAAAGGTATAAGTTCGAGAAGCTTGCTGTTTTTTCAGATTTCAGCATGTTATATTTGCATCGCTGGAACCCGTGTTAGGGGTTTTTGGAATTGTAAAGGGTCAATTAGTTGCTTGAGAAGAGCTTTTTGATCGGAAAGGAGAGAAGCAAGAAACTGCTGTGATTCAGCAAGTGAAAGAGAAAAGCAAGGATCAAGTTGGCTGTGTGAAGAGCATGAGAAAGAGAGAGATGAGGCGAAGAGATTCGTGTAGCTGGCTGAGCATGTTTGGCGGCTGTGTAACCTGCGCAGACCATAGGATCTCCACGAATCAGTCGACGGCGAGTAGGTGAGAAGTTTCGCTTCGAATCGGCGATCGCCGTACTGCAGAAAAAAAGCGGAAAGCGTACATCAAATGGTTGATGTGTGGCGGGCAGCCGTCGTATGCTTTTTGACGTTTTTAGCCTTGCGTTTTTTAGGCCTTATGCTTTCTGTTTTTTAAAACGAAACCATCGTTTTTTTTTACACGTTCATGTGGGTTTTAAATAAACGAAAGCAATATTTTTATAAAAAAAACTCTATAAGCGTGTGTTGCTTTAGAACAAAGCATGTAGATTTTTTTTTTACTTCTATGTGACTTGTTTTCTCTAGCTTATGTGTTTTTTTTTTAGTTTTCTTTTTTACCTAGCTTTATGGGTATTTTTTCTTTTTCTTTTTTTTTTTAAGCCCTCAAGCATGGTTTTTTTTTTTACACAAAAGCAAAGCTTTAAAGCTACACATGCATTTTGGGAAGGCCTATAAAATACGCCTCAAGTGGGCTTCTTGCCACACTCCTCCTCGTACTCTCTAGCACTCTTCCTTGTTCAAAGCCAAGCTTTTCTCTCATCTTGCCCTCTTCAAGATGTCAACCCAAGAATCCGAGTTGGAGCCCTTTCTCGAACGTGAAGACCTGCCGGCTACGGAAGCCACCGATGCCGATCTTTTCGACGATTATGTGTCAAAATCACATTTCCAAGAGTTTAAAGTTGCTCTCGAAGCTTCTTCCTCGGAACGTCAAGCACAAATCGCCGTGCAGATGCAAGCTTTACAGAACTCCATCTCTTTGTTGACCACTTCCCTATCTACTCTTTCGGGTATGGATACCTTGGCATCTGCTTTAGGCCCCAATATTACTCCGGAAGAGTTTGGGGCCGAGCAAAAGCAGCGTACCGAGGAGATAGTAGACACTTGGCTACATAAGTGGCAAGTCCATTTTCAGTTCCATCCATATGACGATGGAAAAAAGATCCAATTAGCAGCAGGTTTCCTCTCAGGCAAAGCTTTGCTTTGGTGGAAGGAACTCAACCCTAAATGTAACTCGCGGCGTGTGCCCGGGGGACTAGGGCCTTTGACACACTTGTTAATACCATCAATGCATATTAAAACATTTAAACATGGCAACATCCTTAACACATATCCATCATCACTCTGCATAAAACATAAAGCTGGACAAAACATCCACAAATGCTGAAAATGGAGCTTGCACGTGTGACACCGCATAGAGGCCGGAATGGGCCGACCCCCCCCCTTGGAGTATTTTATTACCCAAGGAGAATAATATCATGTAAAAGCTTTGAGGGCCTTACTCTCCCCACAGGAGATGCCGGATTATCCATATACAAATGCCATAACACAGCCCAACACGAGGCTACCAAGCCGCAACATAGGCTGTAGAAATGCCGAGCCAACAATATGATCCATATACCTCCGTGTGGGTACTGATTCTTCCCCCAAAAAAAACCATGGGTCTTCATGCAATAGAGCTGGTACAATAAGTACAACTCTCCATTCAGTCGGTACAACAAGTACAGTGGCAAGTACAGCAAGTACATTGGTTGATATAGCCAGTACAATGGGTGGTACAGCCAGTACAATGGCTGGTACAGCAAATACAGTGGTTGGTACAGTAAGTACGGTGGCTGGTACAGCTGGTACAATGGATGGTACAACAAGTACAACAAGTACAAGGACTAGTACAACCAGTACAGTGGTTGGTACAGCACGTACAAGGACTTGTACAGCAAGTACACTGGCTGGTACAGTCGATACAATGGGTGGTACAACAAGTACAAGGGCTGGTACAACCAGTATAGTGGCTAGTACAACCAATACAATGGGTGGTATAGCAAGTACAACAAGTACAAGGACTGGTATAGCCAGTACAATGGCTGGTACAACAGGTACAAGTGCTTGTACAGCCATTATAGTGGCTGGTACAACAAGTACAAGGACTAGTACAACAAGTACAATGGCTAGAAATCATAATAAATGATTAAATACCCTTGCCTTCAGTATTTCTTCGCGATGGAAGCCTCCAAAAACAGTCCTCAACACACGGTATTCTTCATGGGCAGCCTTCAAGAGAGAGAGGGAAAGAGAGTAGCCATGATTAGGGCAGCCTGTAACGGTGGTAGAGGCTAGTGTGCAACAAGAGAGCCTCCATTAATGAAGAGAGAGGGCTCCAATTTATAGATTTGGGCCTCCCATAAGCTAAAATGGCAAGAGAAGGCTACAATGACAAGTGGAGAGCCACACAATAGCTGAAGTGACAAGTGTGAGGCCACTTATCTCACTTTGATCCACTTTCTAACAAGTGTCAGGCCACTTGTCTCACTTTGATCCACTTTCTTGCCACATGTCCCAATCTAAGAGATGGGTCCTTCCATAAACTTTATCTCTAAAAATATCCCAACTGGTAGACATTCTATCATAGGCACTTTGCCAACTCTTGGTATCTGCTCAATTCCAGATGTAATGACGCGAACAAAATTTCCATCGGAGTCAGGCCAAAAATAGCAACTCTCCTAAATTTTAGGAGTGTGGTCCTTTGTATTCTAGGATAATCCCCCATTCCCAAAGCTTGTACTTTCCAAATATTCAGACATCCTCGAGTCCACCAGACCCCTTTCATACTGGGAAATGTCCAAGCTAGTGACATCTAAACCAACGACTTGGGCACAGTTCGAAGACATCTTCAAGAAAGAATTCCTCAAGAAAGAGAATGACTGATGTTGTTGCCCAATTTACTACTTTGACCATGACCTCGCAGAACCTCACTTATGAGGTCTATCTCCAGAAATTTAGGGACTTGCAGATGAAAGCTACGAAGATGGATTCCACAACTCTTTTGGGTTTCTTCGTAGCCGGTTTACCCGACTCATACCGTTTACAGGTTAAAAACAACAAATGCAAAACTTTGGACGAAGCCATTCATTCCGCTCGTATCTATGATGATACAATGGTCTCTTCCAAGTCTAAACCCGTTATCGAGCAGGAGAACAAGCACAAAAGGAAGTTCTCCGCACCGATGACTAGCACAACAGAAGGAAAATCTTCGGACCAACCTTCGAAGAATTCAACTTCGACCCCAGCGAAGAAAAAACGTCTCCTCAAAGCTTTGAAGCTCAAGAAGGAGGGACGTTGCTTCATCTGCGAAGAAAAAGGACATATGCGTAACGAGCGTCCGAAGCAAAAGGGTGTAAAGACCAACTTAGGACCCAAGCCAAAGACAGCTAACCAGTTGTCTTCGACAGGTACGTCAATTACTGTACTTTCTCGCCCTAGTACATGTTCTGATTGTCTGTTCAACTCTAAAGTTTTTGGCTTGCATGATTGTCAGGTGCATCCGTTCATCCCAATGCTCATAGACATGTATATTCTCATTGGCAAATATATGGGTAGATTTAGGGGCAGATTTAGAGCAGATTTTGCAGCCCTACAAGCTCCCGGAAGTGCCCAAGACATAGCCCAATGGTTGGGACACCTTTTGGGCATAGTTTGGACACAAAATATGACTGTTTGGACAATGTTTTGTGGGAAAATAGGCAAAACCGACTAGATTACGAATTCATTCCTTTTTCCTATAAATAGGATCATTAGGCATTCATTAGAATCATCATTCAAAGATCAAGAGGATCCATTTGTCAAAGTCTGCAAGGCAGCAAGGACACAATGGTGGATCAACAGGAGCTTCTCTTGTTCGATTGCAAGTAGAGGGTTGCAAGGATCTTTGGTATGCATCATGAAGCTGTGAATCAGCAAGATCATTGTATATATAACATGTTTTGGCAACATACAGTAGATTAGGTCTCTCTCTCCCTCTCTTTTGTGTCTTTGCTAAACATAGGATTAGCGTTATCTTCTTTGCTTAGCGTTAATCATAAACACGCTTCCGCAACGCATGTTACATTAGTATCAGCGCTTAGGTCATCCTAGGACAGCTCTTAGCTTATATTTGGAAATGCTGAATTAGGGTTTCTGAAATTAGGGTTTCGGTTTTAGAGTTTACGAGCAAGATTAGGGTTTGCGTTTTTGCGTTAAATCTGCGTTTTTGCATCAACTTTTTGCTCATTTTCAGCATAGTATAGTGCTAGAAAGTCTAGTTTTCAGCCTAGCATGATCCTAGGGAGTTTAGTAGAGTTAGGGTTTTTGGGCTGATTACAACAACAAAAACAGCAAAATAATATCATGAGTTCAGAGACAATGGACGATGACTTTCTCACGACTTTGCAGAGTCGTCGGAGACAGGAAGATGAACGATACAAAAGGGAACAAGAACGCTATGCTCAGTATGAACAAATCATCGTTGGGGCCAGGTTTAGGAAACAACTCATAGAAGAGCTTTAAGAAGAGATGGGTCAAGACCCACTTCTATACGAGCAAAGATGGACACAACTCAAGGAGACGTGGGCACAATTCATGGCAGCATCAACAAAGGCCAAGAAGGAATCACCTAGGGTTGTAAAGCAGCCCATGACCAAGAGCGTTTACCCAACGAAAAGAGAGCTTCTAAGACAAGAGTTCTCGGGAGACGTGATCACAGAAAGAGGTGTTTCCGAGGAGGTGCCATTACCCGGGATGCACATGCCAGAACCAGAACCAAAGCCAAAGCTAGAGCTAGAAGCCAAACCAAAACCAAAACCACAGCTCGCGCAAGTGGATCTTTCCAAATCCTATTTGGAGGAGGATGAGGTCAACCCGATAGTTCCCAAGGAGGTGGATCTCTCCAAATCCTATTTGGAGAAGGATGAGGTCATCTCGACAATTTTAGAGGAGTTTTCAGAAGATCTAAAGACCAAGCCAGAGAACTTGAAGACCAAGTTAGAGAGCTTGGGGATTGAGCCGATGGATATGAAGTGCAATCTTCAATTGGACCAGAAGGAAAACGGAGCAAAGGTGTATGGATTACCCCAGTGCTCCAAGCTTAGCAAAAGGGGATGTCATGTGCATCCGTTCATCCCAATGCTCATAGACATGTATATTCTCATTAGCAAATATATGGGTAGATTTAGGGGCAGATTTAGAGCAGATTTTGCAGCCCTACAAGCTCCCGGAAGTGCCCAAGACATAACCCAATGGTTGGGACACCTTTTGGGCATAGTTTGGACACAAAATATGACTGTTTGGACAATGTTTTGTGGGAAAAATACGCAAAACCGACTTGATTACGAATTCATTCCTTTTTCCTATAAATACGATCATTAGGCATTCATTAGAATCATCATTCAAAGATCAAGAGGATCCATTTGTCAGAGTCTGCAAGGCAGCAAGGACACAGTGGTGGATCAACAGGAGCTTCTCTTGTTCGATTGCAATCAGAGGGTTGCAAGGATCTTTGGTATGCATCATGAAGCTGTGAATCAGCAAGATCATTGTATATATAGCATGTTTTGGCAATATACAGTAGATTAGGTCTCTCTCTCCCTCTCTTTTGTGTCTGTGCTAAACATAGGATTAGCGTTATCTTCTTTGCTTAGCGTTAATCATGAACACGCTTCTGCAACGCATGTTACATTGGTATCAGAGCTTAGGTCATCCTAGGACAGTTCTTAGCTTATATTTGGTGCATGCTGAATTAGGGTTTCTGAAATTAGGATTTCCGTTTTAGGGTTTACAAGCAAGATTATGGTTTGCGTTGTAGGGTTTACGAGCAAGATTAGGATTTGCGTTTTGCGTTAAATCTGCGTTTTTGCATCAACTTTTTGCTCATTTTCAACATAGTATAGTGCTAAAAAGTCTAGTTTTCAGCCTAGCATGATCCTAGGGAGTTTAGAAAGCATGTAGAACTCTAGAGTTAGGGTTTTTGGGCTGATTACAACAGAAAAAACAGCAAAATAATATCATGAGTTCAGAAACAATGGACGATGACTTTCTCACGACTTTGCAGAGTCGTCGGAGACAGGAAGATGAACGATACAAAAGGAAACAAGAACACTATGCTCAGTATGAACAAATCATCGTTGGGGCCAGGTTTAGGCAACAACTCATAGAAGAGCTTCAAGAAGAGATGCGTCAAGACCCACTTCTATACGAGCAAAGATGGACACAACTCAAGGAGACATGGGCAAAATTCATGGCAGCATCAACAAAGGCCAAGAAGGAATCACCTAGGGTTATAAAGCAGCCCATGACTGAGAGCGTTTACCCAACGAAAAGAGAGCTTCTAAGACAAGAGTTCTCGGGAGACGTGATCACAGAAAGAGGTGTTCCGAGGAGGTGCCATTACCTGGGATGCACATGCCAGAACCAGAACCAAAGCCAAAGCTAGAGCCAGAAGCCAAACCAAAACCAGAACCACAGCTCGCGCAAGTGGATCTTTCCAAATCCTATTTGGAGGAGGATGAGGTCAACCCGATAGTTCCCAAGGAGGTGGATCTCTCCAAATCCTATTTGGAGAAGGCTGAGGTCATCTCAACAATTTCAGAGGAGTATTCAGAAGATCTAAAGACCAAGCAAGAGAACTTGAAGACCAAGTTAGAGAGCTTGGGGATTGAGCCGATGGATATGAAGTGCAATCTTCAATTGGACCAGAAGGAAAACGGAGCAAAGGTGTATGGATTACCCCAGTGCTCCAAGCTTAGCAAAAGGGGATGTCATGTGCATCCGTTCATCCCAATGCTCATAGACATGTATATTCTCATTAGCAAATATATGGGTAGATTTAGGAGCAGATTTAGAGCAGATTTTGCAGCCCTACAAGCTCCCGGAAGTGCCCAAGACATAACCCAATGGTTGGGACACCTTTTGGGCATAGTTTGGACACAAAATATGACTGTTTGGACAATGTTTTGTGGGAAAAATAGGCAAAACCGACTTGATTACGAATTCATTCCTTTTTCCTATAAATACGATCATTAGGCATTCATTAGAATCATCATTCAAAGATCAAGAGGATCCATTTGTCAGAGTCTGCAAGGCAGCAAGGACACAGTGGTGGATCAACAGGAGCTTCTCTTGTTCGATTGCAAGTAGAGGGTTGCAAGGATCTTTGGTATGAATCATGAAGCTGTGAATCAGCAAGATCATTGTATATATAGCATGTTTTGGCAATATAAAGTAGATTGGGTCTCTCTCTCCCTCTCTTTTGTGTCTTTGCTAAACATAGGATTAGCGTTATCTGCTTTGCTTAGGCGTTAATCATGAACACGCTTCCGCAACGCATGTTACAATGATCTTCTCCGAGTTTATGGAGAAGTGAATGGCCATAGAATCCACATTCTTCTAGACCTTGGAATCTCACACAACTTTGTTAATTACAAACTTGTGCAGAAATTGGGTCTTGATACAACGCCGAGCGATCATACCTATGAGGTACGCCTACCTGCGGGTCGGCAAGTATGGGATCGAAAGGTGGAGATGCTACCGATCCGGATTCAGGACTACAAAGATACTCTGGAATGCTATATTATGCACCTAGAACATGTAGACTTGTTATTAGAAATTGAGTGGTTTAAGACTCTTCAAGTCCAGATAGATTGGTCTAGTCATATTTTTTCTTTTGAACATAGGAACACCCAGGTGATTGTATACATCTCTCTCAGGGACCTCTTGTAAATACAATTGATTTTGGTAATATAATGGATTCTTCTTTGTATATTGCTTTCCATTGTGTATTGATTCCACTTTCTTCATTTCTCATACCTTCTATGGATGTCAATGAATTAAGTGTATTTGAAAGCAAAGAATTACAGAAGATACTTGATTCGTTTCAAGATGTATTTCCTAAGGAATTGCCATTGGACTTACTACCTGAAAGGACAGCAGATCATCGTATTGACCTGATCCCTGGTGCTCACCCTGTTAGTATTCCACCTTACAGGATGAGCCAAGCTGAGGAAGATGAGTTGGCCAAACAACTCGAAGATTATTTGAGGATGGGACAGATCCGTCCAAGTAAATCACCTTGGGGTGCACCTGTGTTGCTTAGAAGAAAGAAGGACAACACCTGGAGAATGTGTATAGATTACAAGAGATTGAACAAGCTGACAATTAAGAACCGTTATCCTCTGGATACAGATTCTTGGCTCGCTGAAGCTCCCGCCTTCACCCTGCGCACGCTACTCGCTGCTCGCCTGCCCTCCCTTGCGCCCCCTCTCCTTCCCCCGCCTGCCTGCCTTCGCTTCTGCGCCCCCCCCCCCCTCATCTCGCCATTGCGCCCCCCCCCCCTCTTCCCTGCTGCGTCCCCCCCCCCCCTCCTCGCCTGCTCGCCCCCCCCCCCCCCCCCCCTCCGCCTGCTCGCATCCCCCCCGCCTAGCCTCTTCGCCTATCTTCAGCAGCGCCCCGCCCCCCCCCCTTCCTTGCGCGTTGCTGCCCTCCCCCCCCCTTTTTTTTTTCTTTTCGCGTTGCGCCCCCCCCCTCCTCGCCTGCTCGCCCCCCCCCCCCCCCCCCCCCCCCCCCCGCCTAGCCTCTCCGCCTGCTGCTGGCCCCCCCCCCCCGCCTAGCCTCTTCGCCTTTCTTCAGCAGCGCCCCGCCCCCCCCTGGTTTTATCCTTCGTCTTTTCGCCCACTCCCCCCCCCCCTCCTTCGCGCTGTTTTCCACCCCCAGGGGTTTTGTGTTTTTTCCCTTTTCCTCCGGTCTTCCGCCTCTTTGTGTGCAGCCCGTTTCTTGCAGGTTTTCCGCTTTCGCCTCGCCTTCGCCTGAGCTTCAGACTCTGATGGAGACTCCTCCCGCCTCGTCTCAGAGGGACTCATCCGCAGCCCCCTCGCCCGCCCCCGAGGTCATCCCCATCAGGCTTTCTCTTTCGCCGGAAGAGGAAGCGAACCTCACCGCAGAGGTGGAACGCCTCCAGGCTCATTCCACTATCTGCCGTATAGTCGGCACTCGCCCCAGCAGAGGGGAGATCAGGGATCTTCTTCAGGCCCGCCTTCTTGCAGATGTGGGCAAGATCCTGGATGTACAGCTCCTGGGCCGGGGCCATTATCAGATCGAGTTCGAGGCCGCCCAGAGCGTTGCCAAGGTCCTTGCCATGAGTCCTCTGGACATCAGGGGTGCTCGGGCTTTCTTCAGACCTTGGCAGCATGGATTTGACCCAGCGGCGGCGGAGCAGGGAGAGCGCCTCTTCCATATTACAGTTTGTTTCCCTGGTCTCCGCCGGGAGTATCTTCCGCTCCTCTCCAGGCTCGGAGCATTGGTGGGCTCGGTACTAGAGACGGGCCCCTCTGCTGCTTCAGTGGTGGCCAGAGCAGCGGGGCTACCCTCGGTCAGAGTGTTGGTGTCTGACATCTCCTCCCTTCCTAAGGTCATTCAGCTACCTAGGATAGGGGGGGGTGGATAGATCAGAGAGTGGAGTTCTCGGGGCTCCCAAACCAGTGCTTCATTTGCAGGCAGGTCGGTCATCTGGCCAAGGCCTGCCCTCGCAGGAGACCTCGACCCTCACCACAGCAGCAGGCTACTGATGGCCCGCCCACAGATTCGGCTCGGCAGGCTGCCTCAGGGACGCCTGCTCAGGCCACAGAGACCTCGGAGTGGCAGCCTGGACAGGGGCGCCGCCGAGGGAGACAGCCACAGCAGCACGCCCAGAGACCGCTGCAGCAGCAGCCACAGTCTCATCCTCACTGGGTTCCCGTGAGGAACAGCTTTGCTCCCCTTCAGGAGGAGACCCCTGCAGCGACTGAGGACCAGGAGATGCCAGCTCCCCCTCCTTCACCCCCCCCACCGCCGTCCCCTCCCACCGCCTCGCTTCCACCATCGCCTCCTCCCGCCCCCGCTCCGGTTTCGGCAACGGCTCCCTCTCCACCTCCCTCGCCTCCCCCTCCTCCCCCTCCGCCCACCTCACCTTCCCGGGAGACCCTGGCAGTTCCCTGACGCTCACCTGCAGTCCGGAGAGCGCTAAGCACGGACCTCGCTCGAGCATCACAGAGGAGACCTATGTCGATTAGGGCCTCACGGATTTCATCTATCCGCAATCGGCTGAGTCGCCTTGGCATTAGACAGCGCTCGGAGGCCTTTGACTATACCTTCACACGGCTTTTTGGAGCAGAGGGCCCCCATGAGCCAACACCCATTCGAGTTCATGTAGTGATACCTCCGGCCCGAGGGGAGGAGGCACTAGACTCAGCGGTGGCCTTCTCGTTCCCTCTATGTGGACCTTGTGATCGGGAGTGGACTCTTGAGCTCGCTCTCAGCACTTTGAAGACTCAGGCAGTTGAGTTTTCTCACCACATGAGCGATCTGGAGGTGACAGATGTGATAGGTCGACTTTGGGAGTTGGCTCATTTTTTCTTGGATCCCGGGAGTGTGGATATCTCAGGGATTCGGCATTTGGTCGTGCGCATAGTGGCAGACTTGGCACGCGACCCTGGATATGTGAGTATACACGAGGTTTCTCTGTCAGAGCAGGAGGCAGTCGCCATGGGCCACAGCCACTGGCGCCTGATCCGGGATTCTTGCAGTACACCGGGTGGGCAGATTCGCAGCCGCTCGGATGGGGACTACTCTCCATCCAAGCCGCTTGCGAAGGCCCGCCGTACGGCTGAGACAGCATCCACCTCAGCAGGGCATCCATGAGGATCATCTCATGGAATGTACAGGGCCTTGGCGGAGCACACTTTATACGCTATCGAGGTTGCTTGAGGCAGGAGCTTCAGAGGTGCCTGGTTGGTGGCAGCATTGACATTTTGATGATGCAGGAGCACCACTTGGGTGAGAGCAGGATCTGGAGATATGGTTCGGTGATGCCTGGCAGATGGGACACTTTTTGGTCTGCAAGGTTTGGTCCTTTGGGTGGACAGGGAGGAGTATGCATGGTTATTGCAGATGTATGGCGGCAGGCCATTGTGGATCGAGGGGTCATTGTGCCTGGTAGAGCACAGTATGTCATTCTGAGGATGCATGATGAGCTATTGGGTGTGCTCAACATCTATGCGCCCAATCATGCTAGTGCCAGAGCAGAGTTCTGGACTCAGGTTACAGATGCATTGCCAGAGGCCGCACATTGGTGTGTTGGGGGAGACTTCAACATGCTTGAGGACCCGGTAGATAGGGTGGGAGGCAGTCATGTTACAGTGCACGGCATGGAGCTTGCAGCTTGGGACCGGTTTTGCATGTCACTGAGGATCACTGATGCATGGCAGCATGGGGCTTTCTCCCGGTCTCAGGACAGTCTTAGTTTCTCTCGGTCGGATCGTCGGCAGGGAGGGACTAATCTATCACGGATTGATCGCTTTTATGTGGGCGATTGGTTAGGGGAGCGAGGGGGCTCCGTCGGCATTCTCGCTGGCACCTCATTTTCAGATCATGCGCCAGTTATATTGACATTGGAGGAGGGGACACGGGAGCCCAGCTTGCAGTTGAGGATCCCAGAGAGGGTACTTGCAGATCCCAGTCTCGCTGAGGACATTGAGAGGATCTGGCATGATAGTCAGTGCTCTGACCAGGATGCAGCGGGCCAGTGTGCCCAGGGACTCATTGATCTTAGCTCTTTTCTGCACGCTGCAGCTTTGACACGACTGGGAGAGATTCGTGAGCGGGAGCAACGGCTGAGACGCAGCCTTGCTTCGCTACAGCGCCTTCAGGAGCAGCAGCTTGCATGTGAGTGGGTGGCGTCCCAGCTGAGCCAGGCACGCCAGGAGGTTAGAGAGGTAGAGGAGCAGAGACATGAGTTTTATTATCGTCGTCAGGCCTCTCAGTGGACGCAGCTTGGTGATAGAGTGACTGGGGAGTTTTTTGAGATCACTGGACCCCGTCATGCGCGAGCAGGAGTCCGCCAGCTTGGCAGACCGGATGGATCGGTAGCTACTGAGCTCGGGGAGATCAGAGCCATTGCCACTGCTTTTTATAGTGACCTGCTTTCAGCGGAGCCTGCCACTGAGGATCGAGATGTTTGCAGACAGACTGTGTGGGCCCATGTGCAGAGGAGGGTCACAGACCATATGCGTACAGTTCTAGGTGCGCCTCTGTCAGAGATTGAGCTTGCCGAGGCCTTGAGGGTCCTGCCGCGACATAGTTGCCCAGGGCAGGACGGACTGACGCCGGCCTTTTTTATGCGCTATTGGGACCTTTTGGGGCCAGGCCTCCGCAGGGGCTTTCAGCATGTTTTGGACACTGGGGTGATGCCGCAGAGCTTTTCAGAGGGCTTGATCTATCTTATCCCCAAGGGGGAGGGAGTATCAGATGACATTCGGCATTGGAGGCCTATTACGATCCTCAATACTGTCTACAAGGTCTTACCAAAGGCCTTGAGTTTGAGGATCCAGCCCTTCCTGGGGGGAGTTGATTCATGCTACTCAGACAGGATTTGTCAAGGAGCGCAGTATCCTTGACAACATCTTTACTTTCTGGGAGGCGACGGCCCGAGCTAGATTTCTTGGCGAGGACTTGGTCGTGATGCTTCTCGATTTTGAGAAGGCATACGATAGAGTTGATTGGGGATTCTTAGAGGGCACTATGCTTCGCCTGGGCTTTGAGCCAGGATGGATCAGAGGGGTGGCAGCTCTGTATTCCACAGCTCGCAGCCAGGTGCTGATTGCAGGAGGACGGGGGCCGAGTTTTGAGCTGACCAGATCAGTCCGTCAGGGGTGTCCTCTCGCCCCTTTCCTTTTTCTCTTCTTTGCGGAGGCTATGAGTATGTATTTGACGGCAGAGGAGGTTGGTTTGAGAGGACTTCAGCTCCCAGTCCGGGGGGAGGATTTGCTTGATGCTGAGTTTGCAGACGACACGGGCTTATTTTTGCATGGCCAAGAGGCCAATCTTATTCGAGCTGAGCAGTCGCTCCAGGTTTTTAGTGCAGCTTCGGGAGCATTGATCAATTGGCGCAAGACAGTGGCCTTCTGGATCAGTAGTGCTCCCACTCCGGCATGGAGCCCGTACCCCGGTTTTAGATGGATTCCTCCAGGCACAGCAGTGCGGTATTTGGGATGCCAGATTGGCCTCGATTTGTCACCTGAGCAGCAGATTGCCTCGCTTCTTCTGAGCATTCGGAAGAAGCTATTGTATTGGAGTACAGCTCGACTATCCTTGGCTGGGAGGGTGGTGGTGGCAAATCAGGTGCTGTTAGCGACCATGTGGTACATTACGTCTTGCTAGATTTTCTCGAGCTCTTGCATCAGCCAGGTACAGAGGCTGATCAGGAACTTTCTGTGGTCTGGGCGGGACGGTCAGCCAGCTCGGGCAAAGGTTGCATGGGCAGTTATTACACTTCCGCTGGCTCAGGGCGGTTTGGGCATTATAGATCCAGTCGATCAGAGTAGAGCCTTATTGGGGAAGCTCATTGTTCGGGGGTTGCTTCCAGGCGCTCAGCCTTGGAAAGAGCTCCTCTTGCAGCGACTGCAGGCTCGGGCGCCCCCTGCAAGGGGTACTTGGGCACCAGAGATTCGCTGGATCTTCATAGAGATGAGGAGGACAGGCCTCAGTAGAGGATGGGAGGACAGATTTGCTTTGAGTATCCTGAGAGCTTGGGAGCTGCTAAGACCGGGGCTCTCTCAGCGGCCTCCTTCTTGTGTTGAGGAGCGGGCCAGGCAGCCGCTCATCTGGAGCCCAGCGGTTCGTACGGAGCAGGGTCATATGCTGGGTTCTCGGCCTCGTCTAGCCTGGGGACCTTTAGCGGCAGGCCTAGCTCGTAGTTTTGAAGACTGGCAGGCTTTCTGCAGTCTACCAGAGGAGATCCAGGTGGAGAGGCTGAGTCACTTCAGAGGGGGGTTGATTATGAGGGATGATATTCAGGAGGCACTTACAGAGGAGTGGTTCACACCTCTCGAGCCAGTGGCCCCACGGTGGATGGGAGCCTTTACACAGTTGGAGATCCTGATTGCTGTCAGAGCTAGCACTGAGGATGGCAGATGCCTCTACTATGAGATTCAGGATGAGGGCAGACTCCAGAGAGTGGAGGTGGAGTCGCCTTTAGTTGCAGAGTGCACCTTTCAGAGGATTCGGGTAGTGGCTGCCGCTTCTCGAAAGTGGCATATTGACCCCGACCCTGCTGATGTGCTCCCGGATTGGCGCATATGGGCATATGCAGCGCGCCCCTTGGCCCGACTACAGTGGGACCCCGGGGAGTACGAGTGGCATGATCCTTATGCATCCCTTGAGGCCACAGAGATCACCTTTTTCCAGTATACTGTTCGGCTGGGACGGCATATTTTGACGGCGAGGAGGACGGTTTCTCCAGCGGCAGCGGGGCATTGGCGATTGCAGGGACTCTCACAGGAGTTCCTGGAGGATTTCTGGGTTCGGCTCTGGGCTAGTCGGCAGGCCCGCAGGATCTCGGCTTTTCAGTGGCTGGTCGCCCACAGGGGCTCAGCAGTTGGCACTTGGCTTGTTTACAGCGGTCTTCCGGCGGCCTGCGTCCGATGCGGCCACCCTATGGAGACACAGAGACATTGCCTTTGGGACTGCCCTCAGGCACAGCAGATTTGGCTGCGGATACTGCGTATTCTGGGCCCCCTCTCTCCAGAGGGTGTGTTTACGTGGGGTGCCGCTGCTTGGTCGACTTCGTCAGGGCCTGCTATGGACTATGAGATGGAGCAGGGCAGTCAGGCCATCAGATTTATTAGGGGCCAGCCTCGCCTGGTTCCGGCACCGGATTTCTCGTCCACCAACTGGACACAGGAGAGGGATTTACGATGGGAGCTCCTCAGCAGCCTCACCATCTGGTTCACCTGGAGGGCCCGGTGCTTTACGGCCTTTGAGGGGAGATTGGAGCCACCAACAGAGACTGTACGGGGGATTTGGCAGGAGTTGATCCACACCCTGCGAGGACAGTACGACCGCATCCGGGGAGACTCGGATGAGGCGATCTTACGGCGCCAGGCCTTTCACACCACTTGGCGCTGTGGCCCGTTCTACACCTTACACACGGGATCCCCCCGTTGGCACTACAAGCCACCTGTTTGGCTCTTCCCCCCCCCTATTGTATGATTTAGCCGCTCAGTTCTTTATACTGATGCTTGTATTTTGCAGCACCTAGGGAGAGTCTCCCGGGCTGCCATGATGTATTCACTGCTCTTCTCTCTCTTAGGAGCAGAATAACGATCTGGATATGGCCTTCAGACTTTTGAAAGATAAAGTCAAGGAAGCACCTATCTTAGCATTACCCGATCCTAGTCGGCCTTATGTTCTTGAAACTGATGCCAGTGACCATGCCATCGGGACTGCTCTATTTCAAGATGGTAGACCTGTTGCTTTTGAAAGTAAAAAGCTAGACGACACTCAATCTCATTGGCCACCCCTTGAGAAGGAGCTTTATGCTGTGATTCACGCTCTCAAGGTTTGGAGACATTATTTATATGGCTCCAAGTTTGTGGTATTGACTGATCCTCAGTCAATCAAGTATGTGTGTGATGCGGATGATTTGAGAGGAAGGAAAGCTCGTTGGGCTGAGATTTTGAGATCCGCTATCGGAAAGGGTCCATGAAAAGTGTTGCAGATGCGCTTAGTCGAATTCGAGAGGTGAATACTTTGTCGTTCACCGAGATTTCTACTGACTTATTTCAGTCATTGAGAGGGCTTTGCAGGACTGATAGTTATATTGGTCCATTTTGACAGAAGATCCACGACGAGAGCTCATTGATTGACCAAGACTCAATGACTGAGCAGCCTACCATTCAGGCTACAGGAGACCAGTGGATGATTCGGAATGGTTTACTATTCCGTAATGACAAAATTTGTGTACCACACATCCCGGACATTAGGTCCAAGATTCTTAAGGAGTGTCACGACGCCCCTTCTGCTGGACACCCTGGGGTACATGGGACATTATCGTTAGTGAAACACACTTTTTATTGGCCAAAGATGAAAGGATATGTAGAAGATTATGTTCTCAAGTGTCAAGTTTGTCAAGCAAATAAAGCTAGGTAATAAATGGGAAAGTATTTCCATGGATTTTATTACCGGATTACCAAGAACACATCAAGGCCATGATTCTATTTGGGTTGTGGTATATCGCTTGACAAAAATGGCTAGATTTTTACCAACCCGGAAGACCATTACAGCTACGCAATTAGCAAGGCAGTTTATCGAGCAATTGTTTAGACTATACGGGTTACCGCAAAACATAGTCAGTGATAGGGACTCTAAGTTTATGAGTGATTTTTGGAAACTTGTTTTTGAGAAGTTAGAAACAACTTTGAATTTGAGTTCCTCAAATCATCCTCAATCTGATGGCCAGACTGAAAGAGTGAATCAAATTTTGGAGGATATGCTTCGAGCATATGTATCCAAAAGACAGAGTTCATGGGAGGATTATCTTCCTATGTTAGAATTTGCATCTAGCAGTACTAAGCATACGAGTGCAGGTTTTAGTCCTTTCATGCTTCTGTATGGTTTTCAACCTAGATCACCTATTACAGTGGGATTCTCAGGACTTCAGCATGATGCAGCACGTAATTTTTTGCAAGATATGCAAGAAATGTTACAAGTAGCGAAGGAATCTATTAGAAGTGCTCAAGACCGAGACAGATTTTATTCTAATAGACATCGTTCACCGAGAGAGTTCTCTGAAGGCACGATGGTGTATTTAGGAGTTTCGAAAGATTCCGAGACTTTACGGACAGGTCGATCTCTGAAATTATCCCCTAGATACTGTGGACCATTTCGTATTACACGACGGATTGGTTCAGTTGCATATGAATTGGATTTTCCTCTCTCTTGTGAAAGTTCATCCTGTATTTCATGTCAGTAGACTTAAGGAAGTACTGGGTGGAACATACCAGTTAGTTACTCAAGAAATCACAGATGTCAAGGACATGACATTTGTTCCACACGAACCTGAAAAGATTCTTGGATTTCGTGAAAGAAGATTACGTAATACGCTTATCACGGAATACAAGATCAAGTGGAAGGATCGTGTTGAGAAGGACGCTACATGGGAGACATTGACTACTCTTCAGAGAGATTACCCTGGCTTTTTAGTGAGCTCAAGAGTGAGCTCTTAGAGGAAGGGGAGTATGTCATGTGCACAGTGGGTATCTACCGTGTGCTACACGCACACAAGACTAGCTTCGAGGTTTGGGGAAGCTTGGAGCTAGGCAGGCTGATTGACGAGATGAGTTAGGGATAAACAAACGGGCGGGCACCCAAGTATGAACGGACGGGCATCCAAGTATGGACGCCCGATGACCGGCCAAGAGCCTATAAAAGGGTGGCCAAGGTTAGTCATTAGTGATATAGAGTCTCGCGTGTCTTTGTGAGAGCTCTATGGTCAGGAGCTTGGATCTAGTGCAGACGTGCACCTGCTTCATGCAGCCGAGACCAGCAGCAGTCTCGAGGCCTGCAAGGATAGCTTCGTGGCGGTATGGGTCATCACGAGGTAGAGATTGGTCGGTACGTTCATCTAGTTAGCTCAGCTCGTGGCTCGGTGGGGACAGCCAAGACTTGTGGGCTTGCCCACGACTGTCAAGGTTGGTCGGTACGTTCATCTAGTTAGCTCAGCTCGTGGCTCGGTGGGGACAGCCAAGACTTGTGGGCTTGCCCACGACTGTCAAGGTTGGGAGGTGAGTCAAGCTGCACCCCCGTCATGTTTGTTTCGTTTGTTTGCAGGTTTCGAGTCTTGTACCAGGACATTCTACGAGGAGATCCTATGGGGATTTGACATCCTTCACCTTGCGTCTTTCCTCTAGAGTACCAACCAACCTTTGCAAAGTGGCATTCCAACCACATACCACCTCACCGTCTGCTTGCTGTTGTCTCCCCTTGTGTTAAAACTCTAGATCAAGCACATAGACAGCTGTATGTAGTGGAGAATCACATTGGTTCCATCTACTCACTGCAAAATCCTCCAACTCTTGTCTTCTATCTGCATCGGTCTCTATCAAACGGATGTTCTCAACCATCCGATCCATGGCCTCATAAATCTTCCCAATGTAAGGCACATCTCCATCCACATGCTTCAAAACCTTAACAATCGGCCAACATAACTTGAGAAGATGCTCTACACAAGGCCAAAACTCATCCTGTGTAATAGTAGCATAACAAAGCTGCCCAAGTGCTTGCCTATGAGTAGGCCACGACTCCCAATCAGGGCATGCCATCATCTGCTTTAGGGCTGGTCTCACATGAAAGAGACAAAGAAGCATCATGAAAATGTATGCAAAGCGGGTGTCGGAGTACTTCAATAACTCTTTCGTTTGCAAACCTGCGACATAATGCAAGAGAGTAATGGTGGCGGGTTATGAAAGAAACAACCTCTTTGCCTGTGTCAATGGTGGCCTTTACCCAATGCAACTTTCCAATGTGTTTACGCAAGTTATTGAGACAATGTGCCATGCATGGACTCCATGTAATGTGTGGGTACCTCTGCTCCAATAAGGCCCCTGCTGCCTTGTTGGTACTCTCACCATATGAAACAAATTGAACCATATTTTGTGGACCCACATACTCAACAACCTCAATCCATAACTCACATAGCACAAGAGCAGTTTTTTGTCTCACCCCAGCTTCTGTAGACTTTATGTAGAGTGGATTTCCTCTACATGCTGCAAGAACGCCTTCTAATGAATGGCTGCGTATATCACTCCACCCATCAGCCATTAAAGAGACCCCATACGTGCTCCATTTCTCCTTTACGAGTGCAATGGCTTCATTGATGGATGTTATCTTATTCTAAAGCACTCTCTCCCTCAAGGCATCATAAGAGGGTGGAGTGTATCCACCACCAAATGCTGCAATTTCAGCCACCATCTCTTTGAAGAATGGTGAGCAGGCAACATTAAAAGAGATCCCACCAGAGTAGAAAAAACGTGCTACAGCAGCATCAACTTGTGCCTTTCTTTGTGGATGCCATGCTGTGTGAAGAGTGGTCTGCCTAGCCTTTCCTTTCGGAGGAGATGTGTAGGCATATCAAATGAGCTTCCACCACTCCCTAGAGACGATGTAGTATGCAAAGAAGTGGGTGGATGGCCAAATGTAGCACTTACAGGAGTTCCATGAGAAGCTGAATGCTGAGTTGGAGCACTTATTGTATTCTCCTTGCGCTGAGTATTTGGTGGAGGGGGAAGAAGTGAAGCTTCGCGTTCCATTCTTTGTGCATCTACTGGAGCAATCTTCTCGCATTTACCTGTGCCAAACCCTGGCAAGGCAAGCAAATGGGCTTCAACCCGCTTTGGATAGCCACTTCTTTCTAGACCACAATATCGGCAACGAAATCTTCTTGCCCCACCTCTCTTGGAGTCATATTTATTAACAATGTCCACCTGCTACCACCAATAGTCACTCTGGGTGAATTCCTTCTCATTCTCTCTCTCAAAATGTGGCTGCCTAGATGCCATGAATGATGAGAGTGACAAAGAAATGCCTGCAAGAATGGGGATGGAAAAGAAAAGGGCAAACACAAGAATGGGCACAATGTGCAGTGTGCAGCAAATTGCAAGAAAGGAAGAGGGAAAGCAACTTGTGCCTTTCTCTGCAGAGGGAATGGAAGAAAGAAAGGAAGGAAATGGATTGCTAGTAGCTACAGAAACTTCAAAGTTCAAAGAGAGAATCGACACTGGACAGGCACTGCTATGCGCAACCAAGTGGAAAAATGAGGATTTCTTTTTGCTATTTTTTATCTCCACACGTGAGCACCAAGTTCGATAATGATTTGGGGCTTTTTTTTCAATCATTCGAAGACTGAAGTGCAAACCATTCGAAGGGCGTTTTTTTAATCCTTCGAAGCGCTTTTTTTTATCCACCCTTGCCACCACCCTTGCCACTGCCCTCGATAAAGATTTAGGGCTTTTTTTTATTCTTTGATCTGCCCGCCCGGTCCCTTTTTGCTCATTTTCGTTGGGTGTCGCGGATCGCATCGTCCAGGGGCTGTTTTTTTTTTTGGCTTGCCTGCCACGTGGCTTGCGACCCACGAAACGGCTCATTAATGGCCTGGGAAAAGTCACCCTGCTTGTTTCGTGTATGGAATCTCTAACTTCTCCAGGATATTATTGATACCTCTATGACCTTCAACAAGAGAGTCATGGGCATCGCCCCGACACTACACGAAACGGCGTTCTTCTCTCCAAAATGGGCGTTTCCAGCATTTCCCATAACTATGGTGTGAACCCTCTGAGCTACGAGGTCCAGAGGATTGGCAGATTGGACATGCATATGTACAAGCCATGAATGGCCATGATGTATTCAGTTAAACTCTTCCATTTAATGTGAATAAAGAAATACCCAAAGGGTCGCCAAGCCAACAGGTGTCATTGTTCTTTTTGTGTAAGAGCACTCTAGCTCCCATTCTGTCCGTCTTATTTACTGGATTACAACTATGTTTGGGTGACTACTAGTCTACCACACTTTGGTTTCTACCAGAGGCCGGTTTCGCGTACAACATGAAGATTACTTTGACTCATAGAGGGAAAGAGCACATTTTTGATGTAAAGCTTAAAGGGAAATCTGTTCCTATTGTATCGGCTTCGACCATTTCATGAGTAATGAAAAAGCATCTTTCAAGGTACTTGGTTTTTGTTAAGGATGCAAAAGATGATGAATCTCAATCTAATTTGTCTATGTTAGATAAAGACAGGACTGATTTCCTACGTGAGTACCAAGATTGCTTTTCCAAGTCATTGCCAAGAGAACTTCCTCCGGAAAGCCTAGAAGATCATGCTATTGACCTTATTCCGGGGAGCACCCCACCAAATAGACCGCCGTACCGTGTTAGTGCAACCCAACAAGAGGAAATTATGAGCCAAGTACAGGAGTTGTTGAAAAAAGGGCTAATTCAGCCAAGCTCGTCACCCTTTTGCTCACCTGTGCTCTTAGTGCAAAAGAAAGATGGTTCTTGACGCATGTATATACATTACAGGGCGCTAAACAAGAACACCATCAAGAATCGATTCCCTATTCCGAGGATCGATGACATATTGAACCGCTTACAGGACTCCATAGTCTTTAGTCGGATAGACTTCAAAAGCGGATATCATCAAATACGCATTAGACAAGAGGATGTGCATAACACAGCATTTCGGACCACCTTTGGGCTATAGGAGTTCTTGGTCATGCCTTTTGGCTTGACAAATACTCCCGCCACCTTTAACAAGATGATGGACAAAAATTTCCGATCTCATAGAGCGTTTGTGGAAACATTCTTTAATGACATGATTGTACATTTGTAACATGCAGCGGAAGTATTCGTATTGGAGGATCCTCGTCTAGGCATACGGCTTCGTGGGTGCCTCGATCTCGGAATTTCGTATAGAACTGACGTATCCGTCGATCGGAACCATGCTTCCAACGATGAAGAAGGATCTGCTCGGGCTCAATGACTTCTGCTTCGTCTA
Organism: Cibotium barometz; assembly: GCF_041138505.1. Taxonomy (NCBI): domain Eukaryota; kingdom Viridiplantae; phylum Streptophyta; class Polypodiopsida; order Cyatheales; family Cibotiaceae; genus Cibotium; species Cibotium barometz. The sequence continues at coordinate 29,141,290 of NC_141075.1, read as the reverse complement.
CCACGTCTGGCTGCTGTTCATCTAAAACATAAACACTTCAGGTCCAACATATGGTTTTAGCCAAGAAACATGGAAAACATCATGCATCCTCCAGCTGTTAGGCAACTTTAACTTCATGGAGACATCACTTAACTTTTTGACTATTGGGAAAGGTCCAAAACTACGGAATGAAAGCTTGGGACAACGTTTGCCTACTTGTTTCAATCTTTGTTTCATGATACACAGATAGACCCAATGCCCTTCCTTGAAGTGGATATCTCGTCTAAACTTACTTGCTTGTCTGTGAACTGAATAATGGCCAGGCTCAAAATTGAGGGGCAAACTGGGTTGAGTACAAAACTATGCGGAATCGACATACTGATCTTCTATGTTATTTAAGTCTTTTCCAAAGATGTTGAGAATGGTAGACTCCTGACTAGTCTGGATGCTGGTCTTTCTACTAAGAGCTTTTGCTACTGGGTTATGCTGACCAGGGATGTACTTGATCATTCCTCCAACTTGGTGGAAGAGCTGACCCTATCTAGTGTGCTGATCACTCCACTGTGCACTTGGCATCGTCGGGAGCCACTTAAGTGCTTGGTGATTTGTGGTGACTGTGAAAATGCGTCCATAAAGAATAGGTTTCAAATGTTTGAGTACTGACTGTTGTTCTAGCTTGCCTTTGAAAGTCTTGGAAAGACAAGAGGAAAACTTGCTAGGAGGTTCTGCCCTAGGGACCAAATCGATATGGTGATCCACAGGACGAGAGGGTGGGATACTGGGTGGGAGATCATCCTTAAAAATGTCTGAACGAGAAAGGAGATCTGCCAACAGAGGGATTGAAGAAGATGAGACAGTGGTTATTAATGAGATAGAAGCTATCTGAGAATAAATCAATGCTCCTTCTACTCCCTTGCGGATAGCTCGTCGGGCCTGGAGATGAGAAATCATAGGAATGCCAAGAATGCTCCTATCTTCCCGAATCATGACAAGCTCAGGATAACCTTTAGAGATAATAAAGGTGTCTTGTCCCCAATTGGGAATAGGTTTATACTGACGAAACCACTGAATTCCTAAGATCATGTCAACACCCAAAGAGAGGCGAGACAATGAAATCTCGTTGGAATGAGGCCTTCTAAACATCAAAGGCAAATTGCTGTGCCTTCTGAGAAATCTGGGTGCAGAGACCAGGTGTAAACCCGTCCACATCCAAATGATATGGGACTAATGTGCAGTTCATTTTGTTAGCCAACTGGGGAGAGATGGCGTCCTCAGAACTACCCATATCGAAAAGGACTACAAATTGTCGGCCCTTGGCAGAGCCATAAGCTCGGATGAGGCCTTTCTGTGCAGCATCGCTCTCACCCTCCTCCTTAACATCAAATACCACAGATGGCATAGGATGCATAGAAAGTAAAAGTTGAACCGCATTGGTGGTAGTAGGCGGGGCTAGAGGAGCTGGGGCTGCTGTGGCAACTATGGCAGAAGGGGCTTTAGCGGCTTGTTCCGCTTGCCCTTTGTGGCAATCCTTCTTACCATGCCCTATGATGTGACAGAAAAAACATCTGTTTTCTGACTCATACTTCTTTTGCTCCTCTGGAGGAAGATAACCTCCAATAATGCCTGCCTTTAGCCTTTTCATCGGAGGGTTTTCTTGGGCATAGATTCTTTATCTTTCTTACCCCCTGAACTGAACCTATTACTGCAGTCCTCCTTAGCACTTTACAAGATGCATTACCTTTCCCTAGCTGTGCAGTGGATTGCTGCTGCTGGGGTTTGGTACTCGACTGAGATGACTGCTTGGACTTGCCTCCGTTCATCTTCATTTCTTCATTCTGAGCGAGCGTCAAAACTCAGTCATATGTATTGGGGTTCAAAGGTTACAAACTGTGAACCGAATGTTAGGATCCAATCCCACGATAATTGCTCCATCTTGGCCTCCGCAGATAGCCCTAACTACTGTGCAAAGTAATAACCTTGCCGAAAAACTGGAAGCACTGGGGATCCGTTCTGTCTGAGTCCATATAACTCATCTGCCAGACCGGTCATATACTAGGGCGGGAGGAATCTTGTCTCAGGTCATGGATAAATGTATCCCAGCTAAAAGTTGTGACACCTATGGTCTGGTCTGTATAAAGATTAGACTAATGCTGCCACCAGAGTGACTGCCTCACCAGTGAGATGGGGAGCTGCTACATGGACTCCATCCTGAGGATCTATGATCCTAGCTAATGGAAAATGAGCAGTAAATTCATGAATGAACTGATTAACTGCTAGATGATCACACTTACCATCATACTTACTAAAATTTGGTTGACTACGAATGACGGTAGTTGATGCTAAGGACTGTTGGCTGGTGGCACCTAAGGCGGGGAATCTGAGAGAGGTGTTGGTATCTAAGATGAATGGCCTCCTTTTCCCTTTGGTGCTCGAGTAACATACTTTCTCGATCAAGCTCTCGTTGGTGCTCTCGAGCGACGATTTCAGCCTGACGCCGATCTTCGTCGATCCTGCGTTGGGCTTCCTCATAGTCCCTGTCTTTCTGCTTTTTCTTGTTGTTTTCTTAATTCTGCTTCTGCTTTTTCTTCTCTCTTCGGGCCTCGTCTTCTCTTCTTTGTTGTTCCATCTGAAAGAAGAGGGCGATGTAGTCAGGGGCTGCTGGAGGCGGAGGAGGACGTGCTGTTGCTGCCTCCAAGAGTTAGAGACGCTCCATGAGCAGCTGGTTCTGAGCTCTAACAACAGCTATGGTGTCTACGGTAGTCGGAAGAGCAAGGTCTTCTCGGGGGAGACTTCTTCCGACTGATGGGTACTCTCCTCTGTAGACATGATGCTGAAGTCGGTGGTCGTGCCGGAACGCAATCGGACCATCCAAGGATGCCCTCACGCTAGGATACGATGTGTGTGGACAAGCTGAATCTGATACCAATGTAACATGCAGTGGAAGTATTCGTATTGGAGGATCCTATCACACAAATACTCACACCGTCTTCTGTATCCTGAGTTTTCGCGAGTTTAGCAATCCACTTTAAATACTTCAAACTTTAAGAGATAGAGAGAGAGGAGAGAGAGAGAGAGAGAGAGAGATAGAGAGAGAGAGAAAGAAAGGAAAGAAAGATATAATAAACATCTACGAGAGGCAAAGTCGGCCTATGAGACAAAAAATAATACAACTGTGTTCTTCCGGTCATCGAAAGAAAAGAAAAAGAAAGAAAAGAAAAAGTGTGCATGTGTCTAGATACAACTGTGAATCATCATGGATCGGTGGAGCCCATATACAAACAATATAAAGGGGGGGTGGGGATGTGGATGGAGTGCTAAGGCAAGATGCATCTCTATATGCTGAAGGGGTAGTACAAGCATGCTATGCAGATCTATGTCTAGCTCCATCCAGTGCCATAAGAGGGATATAAGATATCATACATCACCGATGAGAACTGTACACCGTATGGGGTCCCGAATTACCCACTGAAGGGCCCCCTATCCCGTTACCGAGATAGTATTTGCTTTATTATCTTTAAAGAGACTGACAGTGTGACTCACGATAAGCCAAACAAACCCAAGTGTTGGGCTGAACTGTACACTGCTATAGAACACCAAAGATGTCCAATCTCGAGCCTTCCCAATGGAATGAGGGAGGGATGCAAAGCGGGGGCTGAGAGAGGGGTTGTTTTGGGACTGTTCTAGACTGAGTAGAATGCTGCGTTTTACCTTCACCAAGTGGCTGGAGCAAAACAATGATATGATGAATGCTGAAACTGTATGGATGCAGAAAACCCAAGCTTTACTGAATGGCTGAATGCTGAGAACTGCTACATTTGCTGATGTAGCGCTGAATGCACAAGCGTTGATGCTCCTCTAGCTGTAGGATGACACGCTTCTCCAAAATGCATAGGGCTGAGATGAATGCAAGGCTGAAATCTGATGCGCCTGAATGTTTGTTGGCTGAATATAATGGAATGAGAGAATGATTATGCAAGGACTCTATTTATATGGACACATGGAGACAGTCGGCTGGCTACTGAGTTGGCCGACTGCTCATGTCCAATCATAAATGCATAAATGTGTATGAATGCTGTTAAATGAATATGAATGCTGCGTTTTACCTTCACCAAGTGGCTGGAGCAAAACGATGATATGATGAATGCTGAAAACTGTATGGATGCAGAAAACGCAAGGTTTACTGATGGCTGAATGCTGAGAACTGCTACGTTTGCTGATGGAGGGCTGAAGGCACAAGCGTTGATGCTCCTCTAGCTGTAGGATGACACGCTTCTCCAAAATGCGTAGGGCTGAGATGGATGCAAGGCTGAAATCTGATGCGCCTGAATGCTGTTGGCTGAATATAATGGAATGAGAGAATAATTAGCAAGGACTCTATTTATATGGCCAGTCTGCTGGCTACTGAGCTGGCCGACTGCTCATGTCCAATCATAAATGCATAAATTTGTATAAAATGCTGAAAATGATGGGAAAAATACCCAAAAAATTCTAGTAAATATCCTGATAAATACTGATGATATCTGGGGTTCATGCAATGGTCTAGTTGCTATGCATGAATGATGTGCAATATGCAGGATGCTTTCTAATGCAAAACCCTAAGGTTTCTACCGACTGTATATGCATGAATGCATCTCTTTAAGTGGGTTAAGGGACTTATTAGACTGATTGACTAACTTGCTATGGCTGAGAATGACCTACACAGCTCGTGCTTGACTTATCCTGGACTGAGGATTACAATGGGGTCACGGCGTACGACAAATATCATCCTGAAAGAAACTAATACTGTTACAATGTTGCACTGATGATGATGAGCCAGTTTGTCACCATGCACTACAGTGGAACATGCATGTGACAGCATTCACGCTCATAGGAGGAGCATAGGGAACATTTGGCCACAGTGTTTGAAGAACTCCGGAAGCATAGGTTGGTCATAAATGGCAAGAAGAGTGAGTTCTTCTTGGAAGAAATACACTTCTTGGGACACATCATGTCTAAAGATGGAGTCCGTATGAATCCTTCGAAAGTAGAAGCAATTCTCATTGGCCAGATTTGACAACCGCGCATGATGTACGCAGCTTTTTGGGATTGTGTTCCTATTACAGGCGGTACATACGATATTTTGTTGAGATTGCTTCGTCCCTTCATGCTTTGACAAAGAAGGGAACTCCGTTTCGATGGGCTGATCGAGAAATTGCAGCCTTTAAGAAGCTTAAAGAAAAGCTTACTTCGGATCCCGTATTGATACTACCGGATCTCCGAAAGGCTTTTGTCCCAGTGTGATGCATGTGGGACTTGGACAGTTCTCATGCAGGAAGGACATGTGATAGCCTATGAGAGTCATATATTACAGAATGCCAAAAAGCATTTACAAGTCTATGAGAAAGAGATGTTGGTTGTAGTTCAAGCTCTTTCTACATGGAAGCACTATTTGCTTGGGGCTAATTTCACTGTGCAGAGACAGATCATCAGACCTTGCGTTATTTTCCTCACGCAAACTAAACTTTATGACAAGCATATGAGATGGGCCAACTTTTTGTCTATGTTCCACTTTTAGATTGTACATGTGGAAGGCAAAAAGAATGTTGTGACAGATGCTTTGTCACGCAAGCCACAGGTCTCAACAGTTTTACTTGATGATCATCATAAGCTTGATGAGATGAAAGAGCAGTATGCGCAGGATGAGGATTTTGGTAGGTTCTATGATCAGATGTCTAGGGTCAACGGCATGATCATTATACTCTCAGGGATGGCTTTTTGTTGATGCATGGTAGACTGTGTTACTAGACAGTTGCGGCTCAAAGTTATGATTGAAAAGTCATGCTCCACCATATGCAAGTCATAGGGACATTGAGGCCACGGTAAAGGCAGTTGAGGCTTTCTTTTATTGGCCGACCTTGAGAAGGGATAATGATGCTTTTGTTAGGCAATGCATCATATGTCAAAAGGTGAAGTTTGACCGTCAGAAGACACCAGGGTTACTTCAACCTTTACCTATTCCAAATAAACCATGGGAGAGCATTGCCATGGATTTTATATTTGATGTTCCGAGGACACAAACGGGGAATGATGGCATTTGGACTATCATATGCAGGTTCAATAAGCAAGCTCATTTCATTCCCGTGCGTAAGCAGGCTCATTTTTCCGTCCCCTGGGGTTTTCTTTTTGCCTTCCGCCTTCCCCCTCCGTCCTTTGTGTGCAGCTCGGTTCTTGCAGGACTCTCCGCATTCGCTCCGCCTTCGACATAGCTTCAGACACTGATGGAGGCTCCTCCCGCCCCACCTCAGAGGGACTCTCCCGCAGCCCCCTCGCCCGCCCCTGAGGATACCCCCATCAGGGTTTCTCTTCGCCCCAGAAGAGAAAGTGAGCCTCGCCGCAGAGGTGGAACGGGCTCCAAGCACATTCCACCATCTGCCGTATAGTCGGCACTCGCCCCAGCAGAGGGGAGATCCGAGATCTTCTCCAGGCCCGCCTTCTTGCAGATGTGGGCAAGATCATGGACGTTCAACTACTGGGCTGTGGACACTACCAGATCGAATTCGAGACAGCCCAGAGCGTGGCCAAGGTCCTAGCCATGAGTCCCCTTGACATCAGGGGTGCTCGGGCATTCTTCAGACCTTGGCAGCATGGCTTTGACCCAGCAGCGGCCGAGCAGGGAGAGCGCCTTTTCCATGTTACAGTTTGCTTCCCTGGACTCCGCCGTGAGTACCTTCTGCTCCTTTCTAGGCTAGAAGCATTGGTGGGTTTGGTGCTAGAGACTGGCCCCAAAGCAGCTTCAGTGGTGGCCAGAGCAGCTGGGCTACCTTCGGTCAGAGTTTTGTTCTTGACATCTCCTCCCTTCCGAAGGTCATTCAGCTACCTAGGATAGGGGGGGGATGGATTGATTAGAGAGTGGAGTTCTCGCGGCTCCCGAACCAGTGCTTTATTTGCAGGCAGGTCGGCCATCTGGCCAAGGCCTGCCCTAGCAGGAGACCCCGACCTTCACCGCAGCAGCAGGCCCCTGATGGCCCGCCCACAGATGCGGCTCGGCAGGCAGCCTCCGGGACACCTGCTCAGGCCACAGAGACCTCGGAGTGGCAGCATGGACAGGGGCGCCGTCGAGGGAGACAGCCACAACAGCACGCACAGAGACCGATGCAACAGCAGCCAGAGTCTCAGCATCACTGGGTTGCCATGAGGAACAGCTTTGCTCCCCTCCAGGAGGAGACCCCAGCGCCGACTGAGGACCAGGATATGCCAGCACCCCCTCCTTCACCCCCCCCCCCCCGTCCCCCCCTACCGCCTCGCTTCCACCTTCGCCTCCTCCCGTCCCCGCTCCGGTTTCGGCAACAGCTCCTTCTCCACCCCCCTCGCCCCCCCCCTCCTCCCCCCCCCCCCCCCCCCCCCCCCCCCCCCGCGGCCCGCCTCAGCTCCCCGGGAGGCCCTGGCAGTCCCCTGGCGTTCACCTGCAGTCCGGAGGGCTCTGAGCACCGACCTTGCTCGAGCACCGCAGAGGAGACTTACCATGCTGATTCGGGTGTCATGGATATCATCTATCCGCAGTCGACTAAGTCGCCTCGGCACTAGACAACGCTCGGAGGCTTTTGATTACTCCTTCACACGGCTTTTTGGAGCAGAGGGCCCCCATGAGCCAGCACCCATCAGAGTTCATGTAGTGATACCTCCGGCCCGCGGGAGGAGGCACTTGATTCAGCGGTGGCCTTCTCATTCCCTCTCTATGGCCCATGCGACCGGGAGGGACTCTGGAGCTCGCTCTTAGCACTTTGAAGACTCAGGCAGTTGAGTTTTCTCACCGTGTGAGCGATCTGGAGGTGACAGATGTGATAGGCCGACTATGAGAGTTGGCTCATTTTTTCTTGGATCCCGAGAGTGTGGATGCCTCAGGGATTCGTCATTTGGTCGTTCGCATAGTGGCAGACTTAGCACGCGACCCTGGATATGTATGCATACACGAGGTTGCTTTGTCTGAGCGGAGGCAGTCGCCATGGGACAGCCACTGGCGCCTGATCCGTGATTCTTGCAGCACACCGGGTGGGCAGATTCGTAGCCGCTCGGATGGGGACTATTCTCCATCCAAGCCGCTTGCGAAGGCCCGCCGTACGGCTGAGACAGCATCCACCTCAGCAGGTCATCCATGAGGATCGTCTCATGGAATGTACAGGGCCTTGGGCGGAGCACATTATATACGCTATCGTGGTTGCTTGAGGCCGGAGCTTCAGAGATGCCTGGTTGGTGGTAGTATTGATATTTTGATGATGCAGGAGCACCACTTGGGTGAGAGCAGGATCCGGAGATATGGTTCGGTGATGCCTCGTAGATGGGACACCTTTTGGTCTGCAGGGTTTGGCCCTTTGGGTGAACAGGGAGGAGTATGTATGGTCATTGCAAATGTATGGCGGCAGGCCATTGTGGATCGAGGGATCATTGTGCCTGGTAGAGCATAGTATGTCATTCTGAGGATGCATGATGAGCTCTTGGGCGTGCTCAATGTCTATGCGCCCAACCATGCTAGTGCCAGAGCAGAGTTCTGGACCCAGGTTACGGATGCATTGCTAGAGGCCGCACATTGGTGTGTCGGGGGAGACTTCAACATGCTTGAGGACCCGGCCGATAGCATGGCAGCATGGGGCCTTCTCCCGCTCTCAGGACAGTCTTAGTTTCTCTCGGTCGGATCGCCGGCAACAGGGAGGGACTAATCTATCACGGATTGATCGCTTCTATGTGGGCAACTGGTTAGGGGAGCGAGGGGGCTCCGTTGGCATTCTCGCTGGCACCTCATTTTCAGACCATGCCCCAGTTATTTTGACACTTGAGGAGAGGATACGGGAGACCAGCTTGCAGTTGAGGATCCCAGAGAGGGTACTTACAGATCCTAGTCTCACTGAGGACATTGAGAGGATCTGGCATGATAGTCAGTGCTCTGACCAGGATGCAACAGGCCAGTGTGCCCAGGGACTCATCGAGCTTAGCTCTCTTCTGCACACTGCAGTTTTGACACGGCTGGGAGAGACTCGCGAGCGGGAGCATCGGCTGAGAGGCAGCCTTGCTTCGCTTCAGCGCCTTCAGGAGCAGCAGCCTACATGCAAGTGGGTGGCGTCCCAGCTGAGCCAGGCACGCCAGGAGGTTAGAGAGGCAGAGGAGCAGAGACATGAGTTTTACTATCGTCGCCAGGCCTCTCAGTGGACGCAGCTTGGTGATAGAGTGACTGGGGAGTTTTTTGAGATTACTAGACCCCGCCATGCTCGAGCAAGAGTCAATCAGCTTGGGAGGCCGGATGGATCGGGGAGATCAGAGCCATTGCCACTGGGTTCTATAGAGACCTGCTTTCAGCGGAGCCAGCCACTGAGGCTCGGGATGCTTGCAAACAGACTGTGTGGGCCCATGTGCAGAGGAGGGTCACAGATCGTATGCGTACAGTTCTGGGTGAGCCTCTTTCAGAGGTTGAGCTTGCTGATGCCTTGAGGGTCCTTCCCCGCCATAGTTGCCCAGGGGAGGACGGATTGACGCCTGCCTTTTTTATGCGCTATTGGGACCTTTTGGGGCCAGGCCTCCGCAGGGGCTTTCAGTATGTTTTGGACACTGGGGTGATGCCACAGAGCTTTTCCGAGGGCTTGATCTCTCTTATCCCCAAGGGGGAGGGAGTATCAGATGATATTCGGCATTGGAGACCTATTACGATCCTCAATACTGTCTACAAGGTCTTAGCAAAGACCTTGAGTTTGAGGATCCAACCCTTCCTGGGGGAGTTGATTCATGCTACCCTCCTTCTTGTGTTGAGGAGCGGGGCAGACAGCCGCTCATCTGGAGCCCAGCGGTTCGCACATATCAAGGTCATATGCTGGGTTCTCGGCCTCGCCTAGCCTGGGGACCTTTGGCGGCAGGCCCAGCACGTAGTTTTGGAGACTGGCAGGCCTTCTGCGCAGTCTCCCAGAGGAGACCTAGGTGGAGAGGCTGAGTCACTTCAGAGGGGGGTTGATCATGAGGGATGACATTCAGGAGGCACTCACAGAGGAGTGGTTCACGCCTCTCGAGCTAGTGGCCCCACGGTGGATGGGAGCCTTTACACAGTTGGAGATCCTGATTGCTGTCTAACAGCTTGCACTGAGGATGGCAGATGCCTCTACTATGAGATTCAGGATGAGGGCAGACTTCAGAGAGTGGAGGTGGAGTCGCCTTTGGTTGCAGAGTGCACCTTTCAGAGGATACGAGTAGTGGCCGCCGCTTCTCGAAGTGGCATATTGACCCAGACCCTGCAGATGTGCTCCCGGATTGGCGCATATGGGCATATGCAACGCGCCCCTTTGCCCGGCTCTAGTGGGACCCAGGTGAGTACGAGTCGCATGATCCTTATGCATCCCTTGAGGCCACAGAGATCACCTTTTTCCAGTATACTGTTCGGTTCGGGCGGCATATTTTGACGGCGAGGAGGATGGTCTCTCCAGCTGCAGCGGGGCACTGGCGGCTACAGGGACTCTCACAGGAGTTCCTAGAGGATTTTTGGGCCCGGCTCTGGGCTAGTCGACAGGCCCGCAGGATCTCAACTTTCCAGTGGCTGGTCGCCCACAGGGGCTCAGCAGTTGGCACCTGGCTTGTTTACAGCGGTCTTCCGGCGGCCTGCGTCCGATGCGACCACCCTATGGAGACACAGAGACATTGCCTATGGGACTGCCCTCAGGCGCAGCAGATTTGGCTGCGGATGCTGCGTATTCTGGCCCCCCTCTCTCTAGAGGGTATGTATACGTGGGGTGCCGCTGCTTGGTCGACTTCGTCAGGGCCTGCTATGGGCTATGAGATGGAGCAGGACAGCCAGGCCATCAGATTCATTAGGGGCCAGCCTCGCCTTGTTCCTTCACCGGATTTCTCGTCCGCCAGCTGGACACAGGAGAGGGATCTACGATGGGAGCTCCTCAGCAGCCTCACCATCTGGTTCACCTGGAGGGCCCGGTGTTTCAGGGCCTTTGAGGGGAGACTGGAGCCACCAGCAGAGACTGTTCGAGGGATTTGGCAAGAGTTGATCCACACCTTGCGAGGGCAGTATTACCACATCCGGGGCGACTCGGATGAGGCGATCTTGTGGCGCCGGGCCTTTCACACCACCTGGCGCAGCGGCCCCTTCTATACCCTACACGCGGGGTCCCCCCGTTGGCACTACAGGCCACCTGTTTGGCTTTTCCCCCCTCCTATTGTATGATATAGCCCTTCAGTTCTTTGTACTGATACTTGTACTTTTCAGCACCTAGGGAGAGTCTCCCTGGCTGCCTTGCTTTGTTCTCTGCTCTGTTTTTCTTGTGAGCAGGAGAGGATCTTTTGTAGCCCTACGGGCGTTTTTTATATAACTAATGAAAGGATCTTTTCTCGGGGGGAGGGGAAGATCAAAGTTGATCACATGGTGAAGTTGTTCATAGCGAACATCTTCAAGTGTCATGGCATTCCTTCGTCTATCATTAGTGACCATGATCCACGGATGACGAGTTTATTTTGGAAGGGTTGTTTGACAACATGGATGCAACTCTCAAGTTTTCATCATCATTTCATCCACAGACAGATGGGCAGTCGGAAGAGGCTAATTCCACAATGGGCGGTGTCAGACGCACACGGGTTCAAACTCCTCTTTCTTCCGGCTCGTGGGTTGTTCGGGAGTATCTCTCCTGGTCCCTTGTGAGAGGAGGGATTTACAGCCTAAGGGAGCAGAAACAGGAATAAACTTAGCATGTTTTTGGAAGAGTTTACGGGCTGATATATCGCTATGTTTTTGGCTATGTGCATGTGCCAATTGGATGTATTATCTTGGCAGATTAAAGGTGAATAACAGTGTGGTGTTTTGGACACAGGGCTATGTAACACCTCTATGCCATGAGGTCCAGGGGACTGGCCGTTTGGACATGCTTATGTATAAGCCATGAATGGCCATGATGTATTCAGTCAAACTCTTCCATTGAATGTGAATAAAGAAATACCGAAAGGGACGCCAAGCTTTGGGACCAACAGGTGTCGCTGTTCTTTGGTGTAGGAGCACTCTAGCTCCCTTTTGCCTGTCTTATTTGCTGGACTACAACTGTGTTTGGGTGACTGCTAGCCTACCGCACTTTGTTTTCTACCAGAGGCTGGTTTCAACCATTGTGGACCAATTCAGTAAATTCTGCATGTTGATCCCATGCAAATAAATGGCCACAACAGAAGACATTGATCGCATATTCCTTCGACAGACAGGGATCCCAAGTTTACTTCAAATTTTTGGAGAGCATCGTTCGATAACTTTGGGACCAAGTTGCATTTGTCCAGTGCATTCCATCAGCATACAAACAACCAAACAGAAATATACAATCAAGACAATTTGTCCCCTCCTCTATCTACCTCTCCTCTTTTCTAGGTATTAGCTCAGTGATAGTTAGCAATGTTGATTGATGATACTTAAAACGACCCTTGTTAATTAATATTCATAAGCATGGCCATGACCATATCCATGAGCATTGACATGGGCATGGCTATAGGTATGAGCATGGGGATGGCCTTAAGTATGGGCATCAAAATAAGTACTTAGTGTGGCAGTATGCATGACTATAAGCATGGCCATGGCCATGTCCATATCCATGAGCATTGCCACGAGCACGACAACATGAGCATGGGGATGGCCTTAGGTATGGGCATCAAAATAGATACTCACTGTAGGAGTCTCCATGGCCTTGGGCATGGGAATGATGGGCATGTCCTTGTGCATAGATATTTCCTTGGGCACGAGCATGGACTTCAATAAATCTTAGAGCTCCCCAAACCTAGCATATGGAAAAGATTGATCTTGTGTGAGTCTTTAATACCTATCCATGTAACATTGTGGATCTAGTTTATGTTGCATTGCCACATGTTTGATAATCCATTGCAGTGAGATTATGGCCAGTGTTATGACTTAATTCTCATTAGTTTCTATGTTCATAATTTGACATTAACTACTAATATCTTTTGGCAAAAGGGAACTTGGTTAATTGGTGAGGAGGGTTCTCGAGGGAGGGGGGGCGGGGGGGCGGTCATCAATATGTGAGTGTAGCACATGCGTTCAATAGAAGGTATTCAAGTTTACTTCAAATTTTTGGAGAGCATCGTTCGATAACTTTGGGACCAAGTTGCATCTATCCGGTGCATTCCATCCGCAGACAAACAGCCAAACAGAAATATAGAACCAACTAGCTTTCGATGTTCTCAAATCGTATTGCCATGACAGGTAGTCAAAGTGGGAGCATTAGCTTCCTTTAGTTCAGACCATCCTCAACGACACTCATTCATCTAGCATTAGTCGAACTTTGTACAAGGCAACGTTTGGTTGCCGTTTCTCGTCCCTTCTGATAAGAATGGTACCACCTTCCAACAAGACCACCGAAACATTTTTAGAGATCATTGAGTCTATCAAAGAGCGCCTTGCCAAAGCACAAGAAGAATACACCAGGCAAGCCAACAATTCAAAACGAGATGTCAACTTTAAAGAAGGGAACTGGGCATATCTCCGGAGTCCGGATTATGAAGCAAAGACTGAAGCAAGTGAGCAAACATTGTACAAAACTCTCCTTTCACAACTTTGGGCCCTTTCCTATCATTAAAAAGATAAATGATGTCTCTATGAAGCTTAAGCTTCCAGATAGATAGTTGGCCTATGCATAATGTTTTCCATGTTTCTTGGTTGAAGCCCTACATTGGTCCAGCTTTGCAAGATATTACAAATGAGCAACAATCGGACATGGTGGACAAAGCCGAAGTTATTGAGACTGAACAGATTCTCCTCCAGCGGTGGAAGCATGGATCTGGTCAAAGACAAAGACAATTCTACACGAAATTTCGAGACCAAGGTACCCATGTGTTAGCACATTCATCCCCAGTTTCTGCCCATTTGTGGTGTCCTTTTGGTCCCTTTTGTATGGCCCTTGATTGTGGGCTGGCCACCCCTATTTTTCTGGGATTTTTCCCAGCCCGTATGGTATTTCCCAGTCGGCCAGCCTATTCAGCTCCAGAACGCCAGCTCTCCTCACCTATACATAGGTGGGGCTGGCCTCTCACTTTTCATTCAGTCTTGTACATATTTTGCTCCCTTACTTATGAGACTATTTGTCTCTTGCTTGGGACTGTTTTGCTTCAGTATATTCAGCATAGTTGCTCCATCTCTCTCTCTTTTGCAACTGTTTATTCAGCACACTCTAGTGCCCCTTTGCTTCCGCTCAATGCACTCTTTCATGGTATCATTGCTCCCGGTTCAGAGACTCCTCTGCTGCCCCAGATTCAGCCCTATTTTCAGCACCCTCTCCTCTGCGTTTTTCTCAGATTTGCAGCCTCTTTGTTGCTGTGTTTTCTGGACAGCACCTGCTGATCACTTTCTCTTCAGATTGGCTTCATCGCTTGCAGCCATCAGGTAATTTTCTGATCAGCGTTTCATTCCACGTGGAGTTTGGACATAGGCGGCCAGTTTTTTCAGGACAGCAGCCCTCTTCTGGCCGGGTTTTCCTCTCCGGTGGTCATTCCATTTTGCAGAGGGGGTTTGTGGTGTTTCGGGCTTTGGTGGCACCCTTGGTACCTGTGAAGGACACTTCTTCTTCTGAGATTGTGCGTTTTTTTCTTGACGAGAGCCCAACCTAGTCCTAGTTGATGCCTTTCCCTCTTGCACCCTCTTACAGCATATTCCCAAGCCCTATGTGGCTGCCTTTTCTCTCTATATCAAATCTACATTTTTTGCTTCCCTCTTCTGGTGACCTCAAGGTTGGAGGTACAGTTGACAGAAGCTTTTGCGTTTTTTGCTAGAGGAGGATTTTTCGGGTGCTGTCTAGCCTCTTAGGGCTGCATTTTGGTGGGAGGAAGGAACCTACATCAGCGTTTTCTGATTTGGACACTTTTATCTTATGAGGTTTGGTCCTATTGGTTGGATCAATGATGACAACTTCAGATTTGGCTCCCGTACCACTTTCTTGTTATTTCCTAGATGAGGCAGACAAGTTGGATGGTGGTAACTTTCAGTCATGGAAGTTGCAGGTTACTTCTATTCTCAAGGAGTATGGTTTGATGGAGTTTCTCTCGTACAAGAATCGGTGCTTGCCGGACTTTGCCTCTGCGGAGGATGTGTGTCGGTGGAGGAAGACTGACGGACAAATCTATGGATTTTCTCCTCCTGAATTGTCAGGATTCGGTTCTTCGACACTTCATCTATGCTCCTGATTATGCTTCTACTTTCTATGTGTGGCAGTTGCTTTGTGACCTGTACGGTGATGCCAGTGATCAACAGATGGTTACTTCTTTTGGAGATGTTCCTGCAACGAAGGATAGTGGGCCAATTTTGCTCCCTACATCTAAGGAGTTTGTTTCTCCTCTTGCCTTGCCTTCAGTTTCTGTGCATAGTTCTCCTTGCCAGGATGATACATCTGGTAATGTTTTTGAGGAAGATAGTGGGCTATCTTTGCTCACAGCTTCTGAGGGGGATGTGTCTCCTATTGCTTTGCCTCCGACTCTTTCTTCGTCAACCACTGACCAGGATGTGTTGCTGGTCCCTTTGCCTTCTATGGAGGAGCCTGCTTCTACGTTGTGATGCTATTGAGGAGGCTACTACTACTTCAGTTACCACTACTGTGAATGTTCCTATTTCCCTTACTCTGTGTGAGGATTCTGGATTGTGGTCAGGTGTGTCCGTGACCGTGCCTGTGGCACAGTGGTACTTCCAAGGCTTGAAGGATTGGGATTTGGATTTGGTTGGGCCTGTGGTGTCCCGACATCAGTTTTCAGAGGGAGCAATTGAGTTCTTACATCTGGCGATACTGACCTTCGAGGAGGATGCTATTGTACAATATTTGGCTACTCTCAGTACAGAGTTGAAGCAGATGGACTCTATTGTACAGTATTTGGCTACTCTCAGTACAGAGTTGAAGCAGATGGACTCTATTTCTTTTGAGGGTATTATCTTCTTGGAGCTACAAGCTTCTAGGAATTTTTGTGGCACTGTGTTTAGATTTGGATTTGGCACCGATATTTGGAGCAGCACGACGAAACCTACATGGTTGTTTTCTTCTAGAGGAGCAATGTACCTCGCAGCTTGTTTTCTTGCTTTTGTAGCTGAGTTGCTGTGGAGCTTTCCTGGTACCTATTGTTGCTGCATTCTTTTGTCTTTGACAGAGGAGGACTTCTTTGGCTTCTCGGAGTTTGTTCAGCATCTGGTACTGAGGGGGTGTTACAACATTCATCTCCAGTTTTTGCCCATTTCTGGTGTCCTTTTGGTCCCTTTTGAATGGCCCTTGATTGTGGGCTGAGTATATTCAGCATAGTTGATCTATATCTCTCTCTCTTTTGTACTCTCTATTCAGCACACTCTAGTGTCCCTTTGCTTCCGCTCTATGCACTTTCACCATGAAGCAGTATGGCTCAACGAAGAGTTCTTCCCCGAGTACTGTTGAAATTCACGGATCAAGCTCCCTAATAGCAATCAACTATCTAATTAGATCCTATCCTAATCTAATTAACATGTGATTAGTACTAAGCTAAGGTAGGGTGAATGATACCTAATAACAAACATAATGGATGAACTAAGCTAATTTAGCTTAAGACTCAAGCTCAATTAAGTTACAAGATTGAGACTTGTACTCATAGACAGGCTTGAGATCTTGCTACATTTTTCATTGCTTGAAAATGGTCCTCTTTTATATGAGGAGAGTACAACAAAGCTATAATAGCTCATGTGGGATAACTTGGCTAGGTGACTTGGCACTCTAACATCACTCATTTCAACACCCTCCCTTGATGCTAGATTGGGTACAATTTTTAGGCTTTCACTCTTCCTAGGCTACTTTGGCCTTATGCTACTTTGGCATTATATTTTCTTTGGCTATGAATTTCAACTTGAGTGCATCATATGGTCTCAGAAGCTGATTACATCACACTTTTTGTAGAGACAAGAGGGGTGAAGTACAATGGTTCTTTCTCTAGAAGAGCACGTCTTCAGCAGGGACAGCTTTGGCCTCAATGTAGTTTGCTTGCTTCTTTTTTTGATAGCAATCTTCTTCTAGGTGACCAATTTTTCCACAATAGTTACAAACAAGCTTTGGTTTATCTTTATTGCAACATTCATTCTTAGCATGACCAAGTTTTCCACAGTGATAGCATCTTGGAAGTTGAGATGTTGATTGATTTGTCCTTTGAAACCTCCCACCCTTTGTTAAATATAGTATCTCATGTGACATTGAGTCGTAACAAAGGAGTCGGCCATTCACAGCATGAGGGTATAAATACCCATGCCCACCATTGTAATAACCAATCTATTCATTGCTAATAAAGTCGAGCTTATTCGGCTCCATCTCTCTCTCTCCACGTGTGCGTGTGTGTAACGCTTTCGCAGGTAGATTCCTGACATGGTATCAGAGCTGAGTGCTCGTTGATTCTTGGGCACACGGAGGAGTTGGAGAAGGTGGCTGCTGCAGCGACTGAGGTGGCGCAGGAAGTGAGGCTGGTGCAGTGACGTGGCGCACGTGTCAACAGCACATTGCGTGTTGAGCAACAGCAGAACTGTGGCTTAAGAGCTCAGGCGCAGAGGGCGGCCTGGGGATCGTGTACAAGGTAGTGCTGGGCAGTGGGCTGCCGGTGGCCGTTCGACGGCTGGGCGAAGGCTGGTGTTGATTGACACGGGCAGCATCAAGCCCCTGCACCACGTTCTGCTGGGCGTCGGGGTCTTCTCCTACCTCATCGCCCTTCCGCACGAGCGCCGACACCTCGCTCACCTTGAAGAGCAGGCCAAGCACGGCAAAGGCCACGGGCATTGATCCAATTCCAGGAGTCTCAACAAAGGCGGTGCCCAGCGCTCGAGACGGAAGTTCAAGCCATCGCCCGCGTCCGGCACCCTAACGTCGTCAGGCGGCAGAGCAAGAGGAGGCCAGTGGCACCGCTCGTGCAGCAGGAGTGCAGCCGCAAGAGAACCGCCAGCTGGGAGAAGAGAAGGCGAAGGGAGGAGACGTGTGTTATCGAAGACCGGGTCGACTGAGAAGAGGTGGACGGAGTTTTCGAGATGGGACTCCCGTGTTCGAGCAAGGATGACAAACTGAATGGAGACAATTATGCGCATTGGAACTTGATCATGAGGCTATGGTTTAGCAGAAAAGGCTTATGGGACATTGTTGATGGCTCGGAGGAACGTCCCCGAAGGGATAGCAATCGGTTCACACGTCTTCAGGAGGAGGAGTTTCTCAAATCTCTTGTGGATTGGGATGCTCACACTGCGAAGGCGATGTCGGCGATTGCAGAATCTCTCACCAAGGAAATTTCCCCTGCCATTCAGACTTTAAAGACTGCCAAGGAAATGTGGTCAAAGCTTGCAGGAATGTTTGATCGAGACTCAACAATGCGAGCAGTAACCCTTCTCGGCCAGTTGTTTTCCATCAAGTTTGAAACCGGGACCTCTATGCAGTCACTTCTAATGAAGGCAAAGGTTATCCATGATCAGTTATCGGCTATGAATAGTGCATTAACTAGTACCCAGTTAGCTGCCTTGGTTCTTACGAAGTTGTCTGAGGAATACGAGATGGTCTCGAGGGCATTACGCTTACAAGTCACGAAGGAAAAGCTGGAATTTGATGATCTCAGCTCTTTTCTCATTGAGGAGGAAGCAGTGCTCATTTCCCAAGGAAAGATTCGGGTTCCGAAGGATGTAGAATCGGCACATGCTGCATCGGAATCCAATAAGAAGTCTAGGAGCCGTTGTTATAAGTGCGGAAAGCGAGGGCATTTGGCTCGGGATTGCAAATCCAAAGCTAAAGCTCAAGGCTCGACAAATGACAAAGGCAAAGGCAAAGCTGACGAGGATGACAGTGACAGTGATTCTAAGAGGGATGCTACGGCATCTGCCGGTGTGGCGAGGACTTCACTGGCACATACTCCAGCATTCTAGCTTGGTGGATGGATGCTACCACGTGCTTCAGCCAGAGAGAGGCATGTGAGTGGCAGAGAGGGGCAGTCTGTGCTCCCGTTTTGGTGATTTGGACCCGTGTGTCGGAGTTCAAGGCACATGCATCTGGCATGGAACAACTTGACAAATCTATGGACGTGATGTGTTCGTAGTTCATTGGTAGTAGACTATGGATGGGATGAGTTCCTTGTTCATTGTGTAGCAGAATTTTGGGCGTCGTGTGTGACAGTTCAAGCATTCAGAGATTTTTGGACGTGATGTGCTCTCAGTTCAACGAATGGGGGATCATGAATGTGGAGTTGTCTGCAATTCATTATTCTATGTGGCAGCTAAAGCTCAAGATGGCATTTTCTTGTGGAGACAGGTTGATTGGTGCATTATCCGAGGTGTACCTAGCAAAGGCCACGCTAGGGTGTCCATGGTTGCATCTACATCGACTTGGTTTCTTCATCTATGCCCACTATGAGCTACAGAGAGGGTGTTAAATATAGTATCTCATGTGACATTGAGTCGTAACAAAGGAGTCGGCCATTCACAGCATGAGGGTATAAATACCCATGCCCACCATTGTAATAACCAATCTATTCATTGCTAATAAAGTCAAGCTTATTCGGCTCCATCTCTCTCTCTCCACGTGTGCGTGTGTGTAACGCTTCCGCAGGTAGATTCCTGACACCCTTTGTATACAATGCTTGCTCACTTGAATGTGATTTGAATGATTCTTTATCTTTGAATTTGGATTCTTGTTCAAGTAGAGATGATTCTACATCTTGAAGTTTAGTGTTGGGCACATTTTCAAGTGTAGCAACAATTGATTCATAAGGTTTTTTGTCAACACTTTTTAGCAATACAACAATAGATTCATCTTCCTCAATGACTTTCTTTAATGCACTACGTTGTTGTTTGATACCTTTAAATCTACTGATGTGTTGTGCCATGGTCTCGGTCTCCTTCTTGTCGAGCTTGTAAAACTACATGAGAAGGTTGATCTTTGAGCTCTTTGAGTCGATGCCGAAAATCTTGTAAAGTTCCTACCATGCCAACTTGGCATCCTTGATGCCAGCAATGTGACTAATTACATCATCATCAAGATTTTGAGCGATGAGACCCAATGCTTTGTTGTTTTGAAGTGGCTCAACCTCCACTTATTCATCCTCAATAAGGTGCCAAAGTCCCTTACGCATAAGCAAGTACATGGTCTTGCTTTGCCATGTGAAAAACCATCACCATTAAATCTTGAAACAACTTCAACACGCTCCATACTGAGAAGGTCTTACTAACAAGCTTTTATTTTACTTTGTTAACAGTGTCTAATCTCATACAAATTTGTAGTGTGAAGGTCGGGAAGATCTTTGCATGTGATAATGATTCACGGCCAGTGTCTAGTCCCAGTACAAGGATGATAATGAAACAAATTCTCTTCAATTGAGTAATGCAAGAGGATGCAATGAATTTTGATGTAAAGGAGAACTTTCCATAGTGAATTTACACTCCAAGTTTTTGATTTTGGACTTAACTTGACCCAATTTCTATTGATACAGCACTAATGACAGTGATTAGTGCTTAATTTTTATGATTAAGTGAGCTGATTCTTGGAGGATGAAATTGGGCATGTGGAAGCAACCATTGAGAGAGCTTTTTGCATGAGGGTGTTACCCTAGATAAGAGCAAGAGCCCTATATAGAAAAGATAGCTCAAATCTTCATAAAACAGGCAAAAATCGTCGACTTAATCTGCCTGGTTATTTGCTTACTGTGGTCGCGTCCGATGATGAAATGAGTCAAGATTGCATTTGTGGGTAGCTTACACTATTGCTAAGGTAGCCCTAAAGTGGCTTGGACTAATTGTTAGCAGCCGTAGAGAAATCAGCAAAAGACCAGTCGTCGTTTTAGCGCCGTTTTCGGTCTGTAGTAGGAGATGATTTTGACTAATTCTTCTTAGCCACTAGTTAGCATTTAGTTGCTAAACATGTACACAAAGTTTGGACATAAATGACTAGAAGAATGGTCAATGGCAAGCTTGTGAAATTTAGGCCACAAAGAGGAAGAAAGGATAAGATGAGATTAGTAGCTAATTAAGTTATTAATGAAGAGTTTAGACTAATATGAGTTAAAGCTAAGCTAATGGGGAGCTTAAACCAAGCTCTAATACCATGTTGAAATTCATGGATCAAGCTCCCTAATAGCAATCAACTATCTAATTAGATCCTGATCCTAATCCTAATCTAATTAACATGTGATTAGTACTAAGCTAAGCTAGGGTGGGTAATACCTAATAACAAACATAATGAATGAGCTAAGCTAATTTAGCTTAAGACTCGAGCTCAATTAGGTTACAAGATTGAGACTTGTACTCATAGAAAGGCTTGAGAGCTTGCTACATTTTTCATTGCTTGAAAATGGTCCTCTTTTATATGAGGAGAGTACAACAAAGCTATGATAACTCATGTGGGATAACTTGGCTAGGTGACTTGACACTCTAGCATCACTCATTTCAACAAGTATCCCCAACTCCTCGCATACTATTTGGAAGCGATGAACCTGCCGCCAAGCTAAGCAGGAGGGAATGTCACATGCACCCTACACTGGAGTGCCATGTGACACACTGGCTCTACATCAATGCAACATTTATCAATAGGATTTATCTTTTTGGGAATATTTTGTCGTATGCCATGGCCCCTTTGTGGGGCATAGTTGACTGTCCTATTTTTTATCACTACTAAGGTCTGTTGAGCCCGCATGCTTTTACTAATTCTGTATCCAGTACATGTCAGAGGCACGAGCTATGTAGGTCAGTCTCCACAGCCATAGAGAGTCTCCATGTGTCAGTCCTCTTACCCACTTGGAGAATTCATCAATTAGGGCATATAGAATGTCAATTCCCTAGCTTAGGTCTTTTAGTAGTTGCATGTACATTGTAGATGCATTGATAGGTCTATGGGCTAGCCAAAGGCCAGCCCATAAGGGCAATACTTTGTCCATAGAGGGCATAGACAGCTGCCCATCAACAGCCTACAGGTGCCCCTATCACAGTTGGCCAGCACTGGTGGCCACAAGCAGCAGTGGACCATCACCTAGCACCAATCGGCCAGCATATGTTGAGTCGACCAACATAATACACCAGCAGCAGCAAGTCGTGGATAGTACTACAATCGGCCAACATTAAGTGGCAGATTTAATATCATGCGTAGCATTAAATGCTAGCAAATAGGATATTAGTTGTCCATAAAAACACATCGACAGCGTGTAGCCCACCGACCAGCAGCAAATAAACATATATAAGTAGCGCATTCCTTTCAACACAAAGCATCCATTCACAAATTAGTTACACCGCAATTCACAGCAATGCTAGTGTGCCTTAAGTTGTTGGCTTCACTTGTGCATACTTCTAGCATCATACCCAAGTCCACCACGTAGAGCATCTTTAGCATTCAACCAACATATGTGCATCCCTCAGTTTTGGGATTGCATACTAATCATTAAAGAGCAATTCAATGAAGCTTGGACAACATCGAGATCAGCCTGCGTTTGGTCTACATTGTCCTTGCATTTGGCAGTCCTCAATCATCATTCATTTTCATTGTAAGTTCTCCAAAGAAATACTCTTGCTTGCCTCGAGAGGGGGGGGGGGGTGCTTCGGTGTGTAAATTGGGACCCAACACTATGTCGACTCTTATCCTCTTTCTCTCTCTCTCTTCTATTCTCTAAGTGGAATAACAAAACTCACAAGTATAAAGAAGGCTTTGTTGCGCATTACGACAATCAACCTATTGCATGCTACACATTGCAACCAAGGTTTTTTGCCTGCATCAATGTCAAAGGACGACATACTAACCAAGTTTACCAAGTTTTTTTGGCCTGCTTAGAAGAGCATTCCACTTTTTACTTTGGCTAAACTATTCCTTTTTCTAGGTGCACGTGTAAAGCCCAACTTCATAAGGACACACTTTTTCTAATAGTATAATTGTATGATGACCCTTTTAGGGGTGTGCTACTTACATAGATGTAGTAGGCCCTATCCAAGAAGGCTATCCCATCATCAATTTTTCTAGCTACTTGGCTCCTCGCTTTCTTATCATGGGTCACCATCCACCTACAAACCTGCATCCAATGTTCATGCAAGATCCATGCAGTATATGGACCCTATTTTAAACACACAGGATTTATTTTTCCCATTTTTCTTATACATTAATCACGTGTACTATTTTTTGATCTCATAAACCCTTTGCGTCTTTAGTAGGCGTTAATGCTCTCTCTCTCTCTCTCTCTCTCTCTCTCTCTCTCTCTCTCTCTCTCTCTCTCGGAAAAACTTAAACGCACAAAGATATGGGTTATAGAGGAATTAGGCCCAATGCAATTCAAGCAAAAGAATATTGTAGTAGCTTTAAAAGCAAGCAAGTGGGCTTGTAGGTCAATTTGGCCTTCCATAGATGTTAAAACAATTTTCTTTCTTTCTTTCTTTCTCTCTCTTGTTTAAGCATCAGCCTCCTACCTCCTAATCGAGAGATCATGGGTTCAAATCATATTCCTTGTATTTCAGCGCAATCACATGGATCATGTGTGCCCTATGATGTTAGAAGACCTCTCTCTCTCTCTCTCTCTCTCTCTCTCTCTCTCTCTCTCTCCAAATAAGACAGGCCTACTTTCTCTTATTTTTCAAATTAATGAGAGACACTGCCCTCAAAATATTTATGAGCATTACATAGGTGATATTAGTAAAAACAACCAATCTTACCAGATTCCTTCAATAGCCTTTCCCAAAAAACTAGTAGAAAGTTGGCGTGCAAGCCCTTGGCTAAGATCATACACGTTCAACACTACTTTGTATCCTTCCTACAAGTATAAAGATATGAAAGCAGTTCAATTTCTTTAAAAAATCCTGTGTAAAAGGTAGGTCTAACTGCTTTTAAATATTTGCTTGTGGAAAAGCTCGGATAAGTCTGTTATTGCTTGTGAAAAAGCTCAAAAAATTTGAATAAAAATTAAAGATTCTTCTTTAGTACGTTCTCTCTCTCTCTCTCTCTCTCTCTCTCTCTCTCTCTCTCTCAAAATCCTTCTCTTGTTTTATAATAATTATGTTGTTTATCTGCACTAAATTTCTTCAGTGAATTTACTCGATTTTCTCAAACTTGCGAAAGAACATACCTGTGCCATTCTGAGCTGTAGTCGCTTTGAGGGAAGGAAAATCGCCTACAGAAAACCATGATGAAAACAAGAAGAAGGCCAAGATTAGGGTAAAAAGCATGATAAACGGTCAGATTAACCTGAGATAAGGCTAAATGAAAAAAATGCTAGAGGCCAATGGCATTTACCTGGAGAAATGCACGAGAGAAGACACGGAAGCTCGCTCTTTCGTTTGAGCGGGCAAGAACCGCCGGTCCACGAGTTTCGATCTGTATATACCGTCATCACATTAATTTGTCCGACCGACCGGTCGCTCTATTTTCTTTTCAATCTTTCGGTGTGAACAAGTATACTTGTAGGAGTTCTAGTGACTTCTATCAAACTCTAGATATTGGGTCCTTTTTTTACTCGAAAAAATTTCATAATTTGCCAAGGAGAGAGTACACTGCAGGAGGACGGGGGCCGAGTTTTGAGCTGACCAAATCAGTCCGTCAGGGGTGTCCTCTCGCCCCTTTCCTTTTTCTCTTCTTTGCGGAGGCTATGAGTATGTATTTGACGGTAGAGGAGGTTGGTTTGAGAGGACTTCAGCTCCCAGTCCGGGGGGAGGATTTGCTTGATGCTGAGTTTGCAGACGACACGGGCTTATTTTTGCATGGCCAAGAGGCCAATCTTATTCGGGCTGAGCAGTCGCTCCAGGTTTTTAGTGCAGCTTCAGGAGCATTGATCAATTGGCGCAAGACAGTGGCCCTTTGGATCAGTAGTGCTCCCACTCCGGCATGGAGCCCGGACCCCGGTTTTAGATGGATTCCTCCAGGCACAGCAGTGCGGTATTTGGGATGCCAGATTGGCCTCGATTTGTCACCTGAGCAGCAGATTGCTCCGCTTCTTCTGAGCATTCGGAAGAAGCTATTGTATTGGAGTACAGCTCGACTATCCTTGGCTGGGAGGGTGGTGGTGGCAAATCAGGTGCTGTTAGCGACCATGTGGTACATTACGTCTTGCTGGATTTTCTCGAGCTCTTGCATCAGCCAGGTACAGAGGCTGATCAGGAACTTTCTGTGGTCTAGGCGGGACGGTCAGCCAGCTCGGGCAAAGGTTGCATGGGCAGTTATTACACTTCCGCTGGCTCAGGGCGCTTTGGGCATTATAGATCCAGTCGATCAAAGCAGAGCCTTATTGGGGAAGCTTATTGTTCGGGGGTTGCTTCCAGGCGCTGAGCCGTGGAAAGAGCTCCTCTTGCAGCGACTGCAGGCTCGGGCGCCCCCTGCAGGGGGTACTTGGGCACCAGAGATTCGCTGGATCTTCATAGAGATGAGGAGGACAGGCCTCAGTAGAGGATGGGAGGACAGATTTGCTTTGAGTATCCTGAGAGCTTGGGAGCTGCTAAGACCGGGGCTCTCTCAGCGGCCTCCTTCTTGTGTTGAGGAGCGGGCCAGGCAGCCGCTCATCTGGAGCCCAGCGGTTCGCACGGAGTAGGGTCATATGCTGGGTTCTCGGCCTCGTCTAGCCTAGGGACCTTTAGCGGCAGGCCCAGCTCGTAGTTTTGGAGACTGGCAGGCTTTCTGCAGTCTACCAAAGGAGATCCAGGTGGAGAGGCTGAGTCACCTCAGAGAGGGGTTGATTATGAGGGATGATATTCAGGAGGCACTCACAGAGGAGTGGTTCACGCCTCTCGAGCCAGTGGCCCCACGGTGGATGGGAGCCTTTACACAGTTGGAGATCCTGATTGCTGTCAGAGCTAGCACTGAGGATGGCAGATGCCTCTACTATGAGATTCAGGATGAGGGCAGACTCCAGAGAGTGGAGGTGGAGTCGCCTTTGGTTGCAGAGTGCACCTTTCAGAGGATTCGGGTAGTGGCTGCCGCTTCTCGGAAGTGGTATATTGACCCCGACCCTGCTGATGTGCTCCTGGATTGGCGCATATGGGCATATGCAGCGCGCCCCTTGGCCCGGCTACAGTGGGACCCCGGGGAGTACGAGTGGCATGATCCTTATGCATCCCTTGAGGCCACAGAGATCACCTTTTTCCAGTATATTGTTCGGCTGGGATGGCATATTTTGACAGCGAGGAGGACGGTTTCTCCAGCGACAGCGGGGCATTGGCGATTGCAGGGACTCTCACAGGAGTTCCTGGAGGATTTCTGGGCTCGGCTCTGGGCTAGTCGGCAGACCCGCAGGATCTCGGCTTTTCAGTGGCTGGTCGCCCACAGGGGCTCAGCAGTTGGCACTTGGCTTGTTTACAGCGGTCTTCCGGCGGCCTGCGTCCGATGCGGCCACCCTATGGAGACACAGAGACATTGCTTTTGGGACTGCCCTCAGGCACAGCAGATTTGGCTGCGGATGCTGCGTATTCTGGCCCCCCTCTCTCCAGAGGGTATGTTTACGTGGGGTGCCGCTGCTTGGTCGACTTCGTCAGGGCCTACTATGGGCTATGAGATGGAGCAGGGCAGTCAGGCCATCAGATTTATTAGGGTTCCGGCACCGGATTTCTCGTCCGCCAACTGTACACAGGAGAGGGATTTACGATGGGAGCTCCTCAGCAGCCTCACCATCTGGTTCACCTGGAGGGCTCGGTGCTTTACGGCCTTTGAGGGGAGATTGGAGCCACCAGCAGAGACTGTACGGGGGATTTGGCAAGAGTTGATCCACACCCTGCGAGGACAGTACGACCGCATCCGGGGAGACTCGGATGAGGCGATCTTACGGCGCCAGGCCTTTCACACCACTTGGCGCTGTGGCCCTTTCTACACCTTACACACGGGATCCCCCCGTTGGCACTACAGGCCACCTGTTTGGCTCTTCCCCCCCCTATTGTATGATTTAGCCGCTCAGTTCTTTGTACTGATGCTTGTATTTTGCAGCACCTAGGGAGAGTCTCCCAAGCTGCCATGATGTATTCGCTGCTCTTCTCTCTCTTAGGAGCAGGAGAGATCTTTTGTAGCCCTACGGGCGTTTTTATATAACTAATGAAAGGATCTTTTCTCGGAAAAAAAAAAAGGAGAGAGTACACTGGTTTTTTTTATGACAAAGGGTCAGGGCACGTTTCTTTGTGCTTCCCCAAGCCGCCTCTTATCCTCCTCATGCTCGCTATTTAACTTGAAAAAGTGATGGCAGCAGCTAGGGCATCTTGGTGACGCTCTCAAAGAATTTGACGACTCTACGGTTAAATTAGGTTTACATGTTTGCAGATATAGAAGACACACGGACCAAGAGTCACATGGATCTCATTGAGATAACTCACGAGCGAAGAGTTCGAGGCTAATCGGCAATGTAACAAAGAGCGACTTGAGATGGAGAAGGCTAGGTTGGAAAATGAGCTAGAAGGCAACTTAGCACTTTTCAAGATAGCAAATGCTATTGAAACCTACTCTACAACACTCAGGGCTTCATCCTTAGTTTAAGGCCTTCAATGGATAGCTTGTTTTGGGTCTTTAGTTATGTGTAAGTTGCTGTTTCCATGCATACTATGTATCTACATGTATGTTTACTTTCATTATTTCATCTTTGTATACTTGTTTTGATCTCTCTATATGTACCATGTAGGTATATGTACCATGTAGGTAGCTTACTTTGTTTCTCCTTTTGATCTCCATCCAATCACTTTAGCTTATGCGTCTACATGCATATTACCATTTACATGTCTAAGTAAACCATGTTATGCTTTGCTCTATGCATATTACCAATTATGTTATGCTTTGCTCCATGCGTCTCTAAATATAGTAAACCATGTATGTGAGTGTTTATGCTTTGTGTAATATGTATGTATATGTACCATGCATCCTCCTAAATATGTATGTATATGTACCATGCATCCTCCTAAATATAACCGCTTTATTTTTTCTTTTCTTTTTTTAAAAGACCGGCTGTGTGGCCACGTAGCCTGAGCGGCCCACCAAGCGGCGTAGCGGAGGGCGGCGGGGACGACGGGGTAACCTAGCATTATACGGGGCGCTAGAGGCTTAGGGCGAGCCTTTACTGGGCGTCGCAGCAAGATACGGACCAGATCCGGAGCGCCATGAGACGGCGACAGCCGACAGGCCGATTGGCGCGTCAAGAGGCACCGGCCGGATCGGGACATCAAAATGGCGGCTCTTTGGGCCGGGCAAGGGCCAGAGAGGGTGCAAAAGGTCTGTTGGTGGGCACAAGGCCATCAAAATGGCGGTTCTCCAAGCGGGGCAAGGGACGTTAGGTCTATTGGGTCAGCACTCCCAAAAAGCCGGGCTTTGGCAGGCTATAGACGGCTTCACAAGGCGACGTTTCCACGCGTAAGTAAAGATCTTGTGGATTCTCGTAGCGAACAGCTGAAGACAGGGCCAAGCGTGGCGCAAAGGGGCCAAGCGTTGGCGGGCGCTGCGCAGCGGCACGGAGGTCAACTGATAGGTAGAGGAGGGGGCGCAATTGGGCGTCGACACGGAGCTAAAAGGGCGGGCCAAACCAGCGAGCTGAGCGACAGAGAAACGCACGAGGCGTCAGCTTTTTAACACATGTAAAAACGAGAGAGAGAAGAAGGAAAGAAGAGAGCGAGAGAGAGGAGAGAGAGAAGAAGGAAAGAAAAGAGAAAAGTGAAGCATGAAGCTCGATTTAGCCTAGAACTTTTTCAACTTGGAAAAGCCGTGAGAAGAAAAAAAAACTTTTAAAATTTCATAAATTTCAGTTTTTTTAAACACATATATATATATATATTACTTATTAAATGTGGTTACAATTTCTTTCTGTGTGGTGGTGAAAAGCCTTTTCAATAAAAATGTTTTCTCGAACACTACATGAAGGTGACTCCTTCAAGAAGGATCACATAGTCACATGACACGAAGCTTGATGGAACACAGAGCAATAGACAATGCAAATCAAGACGAGTAAAGAGCCATTCTTCTCCTTTGCAATAATAGATATGAGGATGTTGAAGTACATTCATTACTACCTAACCTTTGCATAGCAACCCTAATCTCGAACACTACATGAAGGTGACTCCTTCAAGAAGGATCACATAGTCACATGACACGAAGCTTGATGGAACACAGAGAGCAATAGACAATGCAAATCAAGACGAGTAAAGAGCCATTCTTCTCCTTTGCAATTATAGATATGAGAATGTTGAAGTACATTCATTACTACCTAACCTTTGCATAGCAACCCTAATCCTTACACACCATTGTCCTTTGCAATTATATTGGGATGTTGAAGTACATTCATTACTACCTAACCCTTGCACACCAATTCTAACCCCTTCACACCAACCCTACCATAGGTGTATTATTGGGATATTAAAGTACATTTATTGCCCAACTCTTGCACACCAACCCTACCTATTCCATAAAATTATGTGCCACAAGTAGGCCTATTTCATAAAAATAAAATATGTAAGCCTAGCTCATATGAAAAAGGCGTGAGCTTGCACAGACGTGAACTTGCAGACATGAGTCTAGAGACGTGAGTCTAGCAAATAAAAAAACTTACTTTTTATAGCTTGAGAAGAATAGATGTGCTTGAAATCAATTTCAGACCTACTTCAGGAGCACTAAAAACCTTTGTTGATGCAAACCTAATCTCGACTAATTGTTGGAAATGATAATATAAGTAGTTGTAGTTATTCATAAAGGAACGACAGTTTTTGCAACCTTGGATAGTGACGTTGGTGTTAGCATAATCACCAAGGATGGGAGGCCTAGGAAAGCCACCAGTAGTAGGCACAAGCCTTGTGACCAAGCTTGTCAATGGGATTGGTAATTATGTTAGTGTCGACATAGTCAAGGACTATTGGAGGCCTATGGCACAAGCCTCACAGTCAAGCTTTCCAATAGAAACACATGGAAATCGCTTAGACCGCTTCAGTCAATATCTATAGAGTTTGCAACGCAAAAGCTCACACCACGTTAATTGATATCTATAGAGCTTATAATAAGCTATTCGATGGTGAAGATGTGAAATTCCTTTTAAGAAAGGTAGAATCATAGGTACTAACGAGAATTTCTTTATATGATTGCCATGGTCTTTTGCTTAGGAAGCTTATGAACAAGTGTGTCCACTATGCATCATTTGTTTTTTGCCTATCTTCTCTCAGTCTAGCCCAGATAATGGCATGGCTGCACATCAACTCATTGCCTTCGCCTCCATGAAAAAAGTGATTGACAATACTTGACCCTGATTAGGAAAAGTGATTGAAGAATAGAACTAATAAAGCTTTGCATTGATCTTTCTTTGCACACCTTCTAAAGCCCACTTCTCCTAGCAAATATACCAAGGAAATTCCATGTTTGTAGTCCAATTTTGTGGGTAAAAGATATCAAAGTACATGTTGAGAGCTTTGCTCTAGGCTTTGGGAAGGAGAAAAAGAAAGAAATTACATGAGAAAATGCCCAAAATTGCACACACACATTCTAAGCTACAATACTTTCTTGATTCTCACTCTGTCCCCATCACTAAAAGGAGACATTATTGCACAAGATTCAAGATAGAGGAGATGCTAGAACAAGAAAGTGGAAGAGAGAGAAAAGTAGAAGCACTTCCTTTTCCATGAGTCATGCAACTCCCCTCCAACCATCCAACCGACTTTTCTTTGATTTTTTATTCATATGAAGGAAACTCAAACATATGTATATACTAAGGTTCCAATTGAGACCTTTATTGTGCCTACAAACGAAAGTCTCTATGCACTACCAAAGTTGGCAAAAAATGTGCACGACATTGCAAACCCGCCATATATGTCGACACTTACAAAGTGATAAAAAGATTTTTGATGTGCTAAATTTAGGTGTTATCATTCCTCCCACACTTAGCTTGTGATAGTCCTCGTGAACCAAAATGTTGGAGTTGACCTTCCATTGAGAACTTAAAGAAACTCCTACACCCTCTTCTCACATCTCTTCAACTTTATATTCACACTCTTCGTCAACCCAAATCTCCTACTCAAACTCATTGCCACTTTTCATCTCCCCAAAATCTCTAATTCTCCACAAAATCCAAACTTCTCAAACCCATCAATGACTTTGCTCCATTAGTGCTTATTGGCTAGGAGCACCCTTTGTTACTTGTTGCAGCATATCAATCTACAGCTTTAAGGGCAATAAGGGGCTTTAATAGGAGCTTATGGGTTCTCCCTTATAGATGAGTAATGGAGTTGACACTTGAAAAAAGGCAATTTGTACTTGCGTAGTGGGTCGTTTCTAAGGAAACCAATAGGATTGAGGCTTGGATAGCTAACAATGGTTTTATAACATTTGGTGATATAGAAGCTTTCCCATCAATCGTTATGCCTCTTGTGACAGGGTTTTTCTTTGGGATCTAGACTTTTTTGGGCGTTGGTGGTGAAGATTCTCCTACAATATTCTTCCCTTTGTATGAATTTGAGCCATTGAAGACTTTTTCCATCACTGAGACGTGGGAATTTGTAAGCGACGGTAGGGGGTCTAGCGGTGTACATTTATATTTTGGGATCTAAGTACAACGGCTACCCTGGTAGTAGCCTTGAGCTTTCACTAAGCATTTAGGTATCCATTTTGGGGTAACCTTTAATTTGGGCTTCTTACGCCGATTATTATGTTGAGGCCTTGTTTGCTTGGTTGGTTCAAGTGGTACAGAAGGAGAAATCTTAGAAATTCATTTCAAGGTAGATTTGGATTGCCACTTTTTAGCCCATCGTATTTGTTCATCCGATGGAGGTGTTTTCCGCATGGAGGTAAAAGAATAAAGAGTTCCTTGAATAGTGTGCGATGAAGTGGAGGGGATTTCATTAGATTTTGTGGATGTTGAAGCTTTCTTCTCATTAACTCTCGACAAGAGTGAGAGGTGTCAGGGGGTTAGTAGAATGTTCAGTCGTGGGCAAAGACACGCCCCGTTGACCAATCAATCATACATCCAGCAGCCTTCATCCATATGCAACCAAGTATTATCAATTCGGGTAATGTTTTTGTAGGCATAGCCAGGAAGTCCCCCACTAGTTGCTTGTTGCTATTACAATCATACATCCAGCAGCCTTCATCCATGTGCAACCAAGTATTATCAATTCGGGTAATGTTTTTGTAGGCATAGCCAGGAAATCCCCCACTAGTTGCTTGTTGCTATTACAATATGTTTCTATTTGTAGCAGCCTAAGAACCTTGGTATTTCTACCATGGGTACCTTTCACCTTTAAAGAGGTGTTACAAGTTAATGTTTTCCCAATTGGTTCCATGCATTGAAGGAAGTTAAATTGTGACTAGCCCCTATGCCAAACAATGCATTGTAGAGCACTTTACCATAAAGGGCTAGGCAATTGAATGGATGCTTGTAGAGATGCTATGTGCTCATCTGTACATCCTTCAACTTCTCTTACAAAGGCTTGTGCAGATCCAAGGATAGTTTCTCGCCGTTTGTTGTTATCGTATTTGCCTTTCTTTAGCTTCTTGTCGAGCTTGATCTTTCTTTAATTCCACTTTTTCCTTGGCTGCCTTCTTATCATGTGCGACCCACAAGGATTCCTTGGTAAGTGGACCATAATTTTGAATTTACTATCATTAAGAAATATCTGAGTTTCTTTTATTCATTGCTGACTCTGTACATAAGTACAAGGTCTCCCTCATTGATTTTCTTATCCTTAAGATTATTATCAAACCACTTTTTTAGCAATCCTTTTGTGTTAACATGTTCTACACAACAATTTGTCTTTCTTCCTCTAGTTGTTCAAGAATGAATAACCGGTCGGTCCAACATGTACCCTTAAGTCTCTACCCTTAAGTCTCTACCCTTAAGCTGGGTATCATGAATTCCTAGGGCATTACAACCTCAACCTTGAATGGCATCTTAAATGGTGTACAACCAATTGCACAGGTTTGGTTAGCCCATAAAGCTATTGTGAGTTGAATTCCCAATCATTGCGTCAAGCTTCAATAGTTTTTGTTAATACGAAAATGAGGAATTTGTTGGTGCTCTCAGCTTGACCATTTACTGGTAGTATGGAGTGGAATTACAGTGTGAGATCATGAATGTTATGTTGAGATGTTGGATTACATCATTTATAAAATGTTTTCCTTGGTCACTCACTAGCTTGAAAGGACGACCAAAGCGGGTAATCATATTCTCATAAAGAAACTTAGCTGTTGCCACAATATCTGCTTTTCTTGAAGCTTTTGCTTCAGCCTATTTCATGACATAATCTATAGCTATTAAAATGTACCTTGCTTGGGTGCTACGTGCAGTCGGACTAATGGATCTCACAAATTAATGCCCCATTTCATAAAGGGTTCTAGAACTTTAATAGGATACAAGGGCATAATGTCCTTCTTTTGTGGTTTAGCACATTGTTGGCACTCGTTACATCCTTTGACAAATAGTGCACAATCTTTGATTGGAGGGTTTAGCACATTGTTGGCACTCGTTACATCCTTGTGCACAATCTTTGATTGGAGTATTTTTATTACAGTAATATCTATTGAAAAGTGCCCACCAGCTACCCCTTGGTGTGCTTGTTCGATGACATATAAGTATTCATCCTCCTTGGGGCAACGTCTTAATATGCCGTCCTTACCTCTTCAATGAAGAGTTCTAGCAATCAATTGGTAAGGTTCTGATTGTTTTAGGAATTTCCTTCTTGCTAGATCTTTTCTTAGCTTATTTGCCTTTGGAAAATCATTAGCTAGAAAGGTAACAATTTTTTCATTCTGCTCTAGTATAGCCTCAACTTTAAACAGTGTAGCGTCAGGTAGATCATCATCTATTCCAGTTGGTGCTTCACCATTAGGTACACGAGATAGATGATCAGCCACCATGACATGTTTCTTGCGAGGTCTTACCACCACTGTGAAATCAAACTCGAGAAGAATCAACAACCACCTGTCCTGTGGAGCAAGGTTTATTAACAAGGTATAGCAAGGCTTAATGATTAACATAGAAAACAAATTTATTAGCTAAAAGATAATGTCAAAATTTCTTCACGGCATATACCATTCCTAAACCTTTATGCTCCATGTTGGTATAATTTATCTCAGCCTCGCATAACTATCGACACTGAAAAAAACTATGGGATAGTCCAGTTAATGTTCACCTGGCTGGGCTAGCATGCATCCAATTGCAAAGTTATAAGCATTAATATACACATGGAAGATAACATCCTAATTTGGCACTCGTAATATGGGAGCGCTAGCCAAAGATTGCTTTAATGTATCATAGGCTTGTTGGCATTCTTCTATCCACTTAAATATGATGAGAAGCTTGTACAAGGGATATGCAATCTCAGCATAGAAGAGGATGAATCGCCTATAATAGCCTACATGTCCCATAAACCTTTGGAATCCCTTGTAGCTTGTTGGTGGGGGTAATTCTAAGATAATTTTCATTTTACTCTCATCTGTGGAAATCCCATTTTTGGAAATTATATATCCTAAGATGACTCTGTGTTTAACCTAGAATTGGCATTTGAATGGGTTTAGAGATAGGGCATGAAGTTTGCATCATTTAAATACCTTTCGTAAGCAGGATAAATTCTCCTTCCATGATGAATGAATGCACAAATCATCTAAGAAAGATTCAAAAAACGTCCTTAGAAAATATTTAAAGGGCGGTGTTCATAAGCCGTTGGAATGTGCCTAGTGCATTTGTTAAGCAAAATGGCATAACTCTATAAGCATAAACTTCGTGTTTTGTAATAAAAGTAGTTTTAGCTTGATCCTCTAGAGCAATGGAAATTTGGTTATATCCTCAATACCCGTCTAAGAAGCTGTATGCTTCCTTGCCAGTTACTTGCTCGATGACATGTTCTGAATATGGCAAGAGGTAATGATCTCGTCTTGTTACTGCGTTGACCTTTTTGAGATCGACACATACTCGCAATTTTCCATTTAGGCATAACCACAATGCGTGACACCCATTCCGAATGTTCAATATCATAGATGAATCCACATTTGATGAATGTGTCTATCTCTTCCTTAACAATTTTAGCATACTTTGGATTCATTGGGTAAGGTTGTTGATAGATAGGTTTAGCATTTGGTAGAATGGGGATTGAGTGCTGCACAACCTCATCAAGTACTCCCTTCATATCATGGTAAGTCCATGTGAAGCAATCCTTATATTTCTTGAGGAGATTGATTAATGAGTTCAGCTTTCTGCTTCGGAGTGAGGTCTTTTGCTATAAAGAATGGCTTAGGGTCTTTCTTAGGTTCAACTAGGCCTTACTCTTTTACTTTAGTCAGACCATCATAGACTCCTTCTTCTTCACTTGTTGGTTTTCATGTGGCATTATTAAACACTAACTTGCGGTGCCTTATTGTAAAAGATTTAGGGCGCAAGTTAGGTGTTGGCTCTTGATTTTCTTCAGCTCTACCTTAGTTGTAGCTTCTGCTTCCTTCTCTTTTTGGGCCAACTGTTTGTCCTTCTTTTGCCTAGTGGAGTGATTGAACTTTGGTTTATCCCGACATCAATTTTGGCTATCAACTCAGTGGGAGGAGGATTGCAATACATAACTTTTTGTTATTCCTCTCCATAGTTGTCAATAAACTTACGATGTGCATAGTTGTCAATAAACTTACGATGTGCATTAAATGCACCAACATAGTTGTCAATAAACTTAAGATGTGCACTAAATGCACCAACATATTATAGGCATTGGGTAGTAGTTGTCCTCTCTTGCAGCCTTCTATGATGATTGGCTACATAGCGTTTAGGTCTTCATCATTTTTGGAGATGCTCCTTGGTGTTTTGAAGGACTTCATCCCTTTCTTCAGATTGGGACTTAGTATCAGATTCATAGATACTCCCTGCAGTTTTTATTTCACTTTCCATCGTTTCTCTTGATGTTGTCAACTCTGTTTTGCTCGTAGTAGTAACTCAGGAGTTGTGTCACTTTTGGTCTCTGCTTAAGACTTCTCACCACCATTGGTGCTTGTGTCAGAGTCACCCCATGTGGACTTAAGTTCACTATAACCAATCCCCTTAACATTAGAAGGTAGAGCACGAATCATTCATAATGGCACAACCTTGGGGAGCTCCTCACCATTAGGTGTAACCCATGTCGATTCTTTGGTTTCCCAACTATCTCTTATAGCGATCATATGTGTCTAGTTTAGATCATCTTTAGGCTAAATAACTTGTTTGTTAGCGTCCTTGTAGGGTGGGTCCTTCCCTACATTGGTCTCTTCTCTACAAGTATAGCAATGTTGTAATGGGGCTGAATGAGTGGTCGTGTCTGGAAATTTTTCAGAAAGTCCTCCACTACCCACAAGATGTATGCGGCTAGTCATAAGATAAACCTTGATAATGGAATCATCGAATTGGATATAGACATGGTTCTTACACCAGTTGTGCACCACATTTGTCTCTATCATGAAGGGGAATCCTAAGATTATTTCATATACGATTCGGGTTGTTTGGAAAAGTCCATATAACAATGAAGGCATGTTTAACCTGAGGTTTAAAAACCTCGACCTTTAAATCTCGTAACATCCTAATAGGTTTGGCGACAGTCTCGTCAGCCATCTTGCTAGACAAAGCTTGATCATCTTGTCCCAGCATTTCTTGGTGATTATGCTCACTCTCGTAGCACCATCTAGGACTCCCATTACTGTGATGCCCTTGGCAATTGACTGGCAGTAATGCGTAAGATTCATCGATTTCAAAGTATTGTCCTAGTTTATTAAGTGGAATTTAACCATAGATTTGACATTTTCTTCTTCCACTGGGACTATTGATTCGGGCACAACTTGAGGTGTCTTTATTGTATATTGGGGACGTGCCTTATGCATTAGCAAATGATGGTAATCCTACATTCATCGCTTCAAATAATTCAGGATCTCCATTCAATTGGGCAGTTATCGTTGTACTTGTTTGTGAGATTATAAAATCCAACAATTTGGGGATGTTTAATGGTGCATTCATGACCTCCTTTTTATAAGGTGTCAGTGAGTCTGAAAAATCTACCATTAAATGCGGCTAGCCAAAAGACTTATAACTTGTGGCCCAAATTATAGGTGGATTAAGCTAGGTTAACCTGTGTAAATAGCACTAACGCAAAAACGAAAAAAAAATTTATAAAACACAAAAATTAATATGGTTTGCAAATCCTATCCCAAATCATTGTTTCTAACCCAATTTCTCCGTTTAAGGAGTCAAAATTGTCCCAAAATCAAATTTAAGATCAATTTCACCTAATTCATTAAATTTAAAGCATAATTTATTGTTTTTATGTATGAAATTTAAAAATAACAGAAAACAAAAAATGTAAAAATTGACAAAAAAAAACCTTGAATTGCAAAAATCAAAGGACACAGTTTTAGAGTAACATGAAAAATTGAATACAACATTCCTAAGATAACAAAAGAATGTAAAGAAAATAAGAATATGCATCAAAATCAAAGTTGTTTTGAGATTTCCTATTTACTCTTTTCTTGCAAAAACCTGAAATATGATCAATTTAACCATTCACTAGCTCTTAAAATACATTGTTTCTATGCAGTGGGCCTATTCCCCGGTCATTCCAATGCCTGTGGCCCAAGGGTGGTGAAAATGATATGGTGGCCGGCATCGATGCCATAGAGGTCTTTGGCAAGGGTTAACATGCAACATGAATATCTTTTTGGTAAACACTTTTGCATCGGTGTGTAAGAAAGGTTGAATCGTAGCTTGGGGGAAGTTCTACATATATGATTGTGTTTGAATAACATCTTATAAAAGGCATTCACACCAAAATCTTATAAAGCTTCTTTAATTAAGGTTATTTGCAAACCTTATCTTCTTGATGCACTGGTTGTCATTGAATCTATAAGTAGAGGTGATGTGTGGCTGGCGTAAATGTTTTAAATGTATCCATGCATGTAAAATCTTTACACAAGCATGATAACACTCCTGAGGGCCCCATTATCTTCTTCTTATGCTTCTTGCTTGTTGTGAGCTTGGTGAGGCTCATGTATGATTACCATTCTGAAGCTTGGAAACAAAGGGTGACTTTTAAGCAACCGTGATTTCTCGCTTTAAGCATTAGAGTTCATGTGAGGGCCAGGTTTAGAATGGAGTCTTGGGCTTTAACCTATGCATTTGAAAATCTTTGACTTGCTTCTTCTTGATGTGATACAGTTATGTCAAGTGGCCATGCTTGTCTTCTCTACAAAACCAACAATGCTTGATAATATATGACCTACAAGACTTTGTACCCACCATGGCCTTCTCCTTTAGGAAGCTTATGATGCGAGTGTGTCCATTGCACATCGTCTGTTTTTTGCCTGGTTTCTCTTAGTCTAGGCAAGATAATGGCATGGATGCACATTAACTGCTTCCCTCCACCTCCATGAAATTAAAATTGATAGTACTCGACCTTGATTAGAAAGTGATTGAAGAATAGAAATAATAAAGCTTTTTGCATTCATCTTTTTTTGCACACCTTCTAATGCTCACTTCTCCCAGCAAATGCACCAATGAATATTTGTAGCCCAAGTTTGTGGGTAAAATCTAGCAAAGTATATGCTAAGAGCTTTTCTCTAGGCTTTGTGAAGGAGAAAAGAAAAGAAATTACATGAGAAAATGTCCAAATTGCACACACACATTTTAAGCTATGGTGCTCTCTTGATTCTCACTCTCTCTATCACTAAAAGGAGACATTATTGCACAAGATTCAAGATAGAGGATATGCTAGAACAAGAAAGAGGTCGTGCAACTCCCCTCCAACCATCTAACCAACATTTCTTGTTTTTTAATTCATATGAAAGAAACTCAAATACTTGTATATCCTAAGGTTCCAATTGAGAACTTTATTGTGCCTACACATTGTAGTTTCTATGGGAGCAAACGTGCACATCATTGATATAGTAATAAAATTATTACAAAGGCATAAATGCCAACAAAGTTTGATAAAAAGATAATTTTTGTTGATGTAGACAGCCAAATTGGTACCAAATTTAGGTGTTATCATCATTCCTCCCACGGTTAGCTTATGAGCATCCTTGTGAACCAAAATGTTGGACTAGACCATCTGTTGTGAACTCAAAGAAACTCCTACACTCTATTTATATCTCTTCAGCTTCATCTTCACACTCTTCTTCCACCCAAGTCTCCTACTCAAACTCATTATCACTCTTCATCTCCCCAAAATCTCTAATTCTCCACAAACTCCAAAATTCTCAAACCCATCAATGGTAAGGAAGAAACCACCTGCACATTTCACCCTCAAGAAACCACTTAATACACATTATGGAGAAAATAATGAAACTCTTTCTTATGGAACCCAAGAACCCTATTTTGCATGAAATAAGAGATAAAACTTGCAAACTCACCCACCCATGTGTGCTCCCATTTCTTTGGCATTTTATCATTGAAAGAAAACAAACTACGGGCTTAAATTATTTAATGGCTTAGTGTGTGTATTGTGCATAACATGAACATCTCCTTAATAAACACATGCACTAGTGTGTAAGAAAGCTAGAATCGTAGCTTGGGGAAAGTTATGCATATGACTCTGTGTAAACGATAGCTTGTAAAAGACATTAGCACCATAATCTTGTAAACCTTTGTAAATTAGGGTTATATTTACAAAACCTTATTTCTTGATACATTGGCCATCTCACTGAATGTGTAGGCAAAGGCGACATGTGGTCATTATGATTCCTAGGTAGAGGCAACGTGTGGCTGAGTAGATGTGGTTAGCACAAATGCTTTGAATGTATCCATACATGTATAGTCTTTGCACATGTGGCGCTCTTGAGGGCCCCATCATCCCCGCTTCTCCTGGTCAATGCACCAATGAGATTCCCTATTTGTAGTCTAGTTTTGTGGGTAAAAGCAAGCAAAGTATATGCTGAGAGCTTTGCTCTAGGCTTTATGAAGGAGAAAAGGAAAGAAATTACATGAGAAAATACCCAAAATTGCATACACACATTCTAAGCTATGGTGCTCTCTTGATTCTCACTCTCTCCATCACTAAAAGGAGACATTGCTGCATAAGATTCAAGATAGAGGAGATGCTAGAACAAGAAAGTGGCCATGCAACTCCCCATCATCCCCGTTTCTCCCAGTGAATGCACCAATGATCCCGACTCGGCCACCCCAGAAATGACAACTTGGCCTTGCCTTCCTAGATATATTAAAACGGGTTGGCATAGCACCGACCTTGATGAAATGGAAAGGGATGCCCTTCATGCCTCATGTTCCTTCATGAAGGAAATTCCCTGTTTGTAGTCCAATTTTTCCCCATCATCCCCGCTTCTCCCGGTGAATGTGCACCAATGAAGTTCCCTATTTGTAGTCCAATTTTGTGGGTAAAAGCTAGCAAAATATATGTTGAGAGCTTTTCTCTAGGCTTTATGAAGGAGAAAAGAAAAGAAATTTGCCCAAAATTGCACCCACACGTTCTAAGCTATGGTGTTCTCTTGATTCTCACTCTCCCCA
The DNA here is from genome assembly GCF_041138505.1 of Cibotium barometz. NCBI lineage: Eukaryota > Viridiplantae > Streptophyta > Polypodiopsida > Cyatheales > Cibotiaceae > Cibotium > Cibotium barometz. The sequence continues at coordinate 29,100,937 of NC_141075.1, read as the reverse complement.
TCACTAAACGGAGATATTGCTGCACAAGATTCAAGATAGAGAAGATGCCAGAACAAGAAAGTGGCCATGCAACTCCCCTCCAACCATCTAACCAACTTTTCTTGATTTTTTATTCATATGAAAAAAACTCAAATACATGTATATCCTAAGGTTCTAATTGAGACCTTTATTGTGCCTACACACTAAAGTTTCTATGCACTACCAAAGTTGGGAGCAAATGTGCACGACATGTAAAAATTGTGGATCTGTTGTATATGCCGACACTTACAAAAGTGATAAAAAGATATAGTAATAAAATTATTCCAAAGGCATAAATGCCAACGAAGTTTGATAAAATGATAAATTTTGTTGATGTAGAAACTTTGTTGATGCCAAATTGGTACCAAATTTAGGTGCTATCATTCCTCCCACACTTATTTGTGAGCGTCCTCATCATGAACCAAAATGTTGGAGTAGTCCTTCCATTGTGAAATTAAAGAAACTTGTACACTATAGCCAACACTCTTGTGCTCTAGCCAGTCGAAACAATGCAGCAAACCGTGGCCAGACGAAGGAGAAATCGCGTTTTTTGCAGGCGCCTATTTCTGGGAGAAAATTTGAGATCTTCACTTCCGCAAATCAAATGGGTCTAATTCCTTCCCAAGTGTTTTCAAGCATTCTCTACAAGTTGGTGAAGTCAGAATTCAATTTGATCAAGTCTACACAGTGAGATCCAAGCTCTTCATCAAATCTGCAGGTGACTTCCCTATGCAATAGAATTTTACCCCGCCACCTCGAGCTCGTTGTTGGAACCCTATCAAGATGTTAGAAGCCTAAGGTTTCTATGACAAAAGCCCTTCTATTTGGGTTCCAAAAACCTCAGGGGTATTTCACCCCATCGTCAAAGCTAAAGAGAGCCAAGCAGTGGCCTTAAATCCCAGTTCAAGTCGAACAACTGCAACATTCTGTTGGGTCCCAACCAAGCTATTAGAAGTGTAAGGATTCTACAAAGGGAACCCTTATATTTAGGTTTTTTAGTCAAGAAAACCTACACCACAAGCCTGTATTACCATGCCATCAAACGTTAGATCGAAAATGGAGTGAGGACCAAAAGCCATGCCTTTGACACTAAACAACCGCAAAGCTTAAGCAAGATATTTTGTTAATGAGAATGAGGGAACACTGCTAGAATCCATCAAGGTACATCATAAATCAACTCTCGCAATCCAAAGATATTGACCATAAGCCCACATACTACTATGAAATTATGCCTATTCAAATAAGGAAAAAGATAGCGTTTAAATTTTTACATAATATGTGAAGTAGAACTATCTACATAAACATAGCAATCGTCTACATGAACATAGAAATTGCATATACATGTATCTATCTTACATGGAAAATGCACCCAGCACAAGATATCTCAAAATTTTCACCCCTGAAGAGCTATCATCCCTTATCCTAAAGCCCTATCCAAAGTCTCGTTAGGCATGCCTATAGATGGGTGATAATGTTGCAAGGTCCTGCTTACAACAAGGAGTCTTGCACTCTTTTCCTCATGATACAAGTCAACCCACTTTGCCACATGCATTGCATGTATAATAGAAAGGTGTTTATGCATTAGCAAAACTCATATGAGAGCTTACTCTCCTTGCCTTTTCCAAATAACACATCCCCTGTTCACGATCTGATCAGCTTGTTCCTCTGTCAATAATCTTGGGTGTGTGCAACGGGATCCATGCTCACCATATGCTCAATTATGTATAACAATGTTCTTTGGAACAAGCTAAACATTTTCCATGGAGCCCTCCAGTTAATTGTGAACAAAATTTTTGACCACCTTCATAAACCACTCTAAAGAAGAACATCCATCGGCTTCTCACATGTAAGTCACATTTTGTCAACGAGGTGGATGAACTTGTATACCGAAGAAGATGCTAGGTGATTCCTTTTCTCCTTTCCCATAAGGCATAAAAGCATTATGGAATCTTCTTTCATCTTTGGCAAAGCAATATCTTTGGGCAACTACATACCCGCCCATAATTTGCAATATAAAAAACTTCAAGTACTATTTTGCCATTGAAAAATTTTGTGTCTTAATAGTTATGAATGGGTGGTCCATAGGCAAAAACCTCCTATAAAATGTATATACACACTTGTGAAAGCTCACACTCTATCTCGAATCCAATTCTAATCCCCACAAGTAGGGCCCAAAAGATTAACTTTTTGCCAGTTCTAAAATGTATATACACACTTGTGTAAGCTCACACTCCATCTTGAATCCAATTCTAATCCCCACATGTAGGACCCAAAACATTAACTTTTTCTAGCAAGAACTATCATTCATGAGAATGATTTAAATATCTTGTATACACTCCATACCCAAAGATAGTGAAAAGCCTGGATAGTTATGAATGGTTTATGTGAGTATGCCTTGTAAAAGGAAGTTTTGATGCTTGTAAGATTTATATCTACCATCATGCATCTCAAAACCCTGCCAAAGCTCCTTGATAGAAGGTACCAAGTACATGTTCATGTTTGATACTTGGTGCTTTCCTAACAGATCAAGACAATTGGCAAGTTAATCTTGCATCACTCTACATGATGGTAAATAAAAAAAGGAATCATATGTTGAGTTACCAATCGAGACATGAATCAAAAGGCTAAGAATCAAGTTATTCTTTTTTATCCACCATGAAAGGTGGAATATTGTAGTTGACTACCATAACATGCCATGTTGACCATTTGGATGACTATATGGAGAAAGGATTAATGATCCCATCAAATTTTTAGTCTAAGTCATACATTATGGGGTTCCTCTTTGAGATTGGTCATTCACGTTTGAGGTGTTATAATGCTCCACAACTAGCAGGGATTTGTAACTTTCTAGTGGTTTTTGCATGCCTGTCCATAAATGAGCAAGTGATGGGACATCCAAACATAAACTTTAGATGAGGTTTAAGAGGGAAATTTGTAGGATATTTCTCAGCATTTTTCCATTTGCAAACTCCTCTTTAGACTATGGGCTCATTGTATGTAGGACAATACGTGCATTTCTCAAATGCTTGTTCAAGTTAAGAGTTTACCATAGCCTTGCCGAATCATGTGTTGTTGGTCCTTCAATTTGAGCCACAAATGGAAATTTATAATGTGGGTGCACTAGCTCATCCAACATCACATACTCACTCTATTAGCACATCAAAATACACATCGGAATGCTCCTTTACCAATGGGGTGAAAGAAGAGATCTCTTCGCCTAGATAGAGGCAAATTGAGATTCGTCTTTTGTGGTGGTTTTCTCTCACAAGTGATGGGGGAAGAAGAAGCTAATGGAAGAGAGAAACCAACAAGAAAAACCTACTCAAGCAAGCATCCATCTAGCATGCATGAATTGAATAGTGCACAAGCAAGCAAGAGTATAGAAGAGAAGAGCAAGAAGAAGAAGGTAATGGAAGAGGGAGATCTACAAGCAAAACCTTTTCAAGTAGGCATCCATCTAGCATGCAAGAATCCAATAGCATACAAGCAAGAAAGAGTAGAGAATAGAAGAGATCATAAGTATTCCATTGCAAGGGAATGATTGTAAATTTCTTATTGTAAAAAATGACTTATGTAGTGACTAGTTTCCATCTAAACTAAAAAATGGTATGGCCTCTTAAGCAACTATGTCCATGGAGTTCGCTGACCTTCTCTATTTAACATTAGGCATAAGGTAAGGCCAATTTATATGTTCTAGCATTGTCTTAAAAAAGATGAGTGCCCATTTGAATGGGTAAGATGACAATGTTAGTATACACTCAATGCTCGCCTCTCAGCATGTATCTCCCTTTGATGTATAATGCACATTTGTTAGGCCCCCATTATGAGGAGTAGCCATGGTGCATATGTCTTTAGTGGGAACCCTGGCTTAGATGCCACAATGGGGTCATTATTGTGACCATTGATGATGGTTAGGATATGGTTAGGGGTATGAGCATTAGCTGGGGCCGGGCCTAGGTGGCTCGTGGCATCGCCCCAGCTAGGGGGTCCTAGGGGGCTAGCAGCCCCCTTGGTGGGAGTTTGGGGGCGGGAGCCCCTAAGGCGATAGTATGATGAATATTCCCTAGAATATACCCTCAAATACCATGTCTATCATTAGTGGGCGGTGGTCAGTGGGTCAGTGGGCCGCGTTCTTGATACGCGATGATGACGAGGTCTATGCAGTGTAACCACCCTTGTTGTATATGTGTCTACCACATTGTCTACAGTACTATATATGGACATGGTTGCCATGAGCTAAGGCATCCAATGCTTGTGAGTATCCAAACCCTTCTACACTTCGTACATCCTCCATCCAGAGTCTGTCTAGATCGCCATCTAAGCTCTACTTGAGAGTGCACAGGTGGACAACACCATCACTTGTACCTCTTTGGTATAATCAGAATTTTTGAATTCTATCCATTGCATTGTCTATTGTGCTTTGTCTTGTTATCTCTTTCTGTTGTGCCATATTCTTATACACAAATCATCTTACAGTAGGTTGAGTAGGTGGAACCTATAGAGTGGTTAACATACCCCCCTTCCTTATGGTGTTGATTGTACCCTCACATTACCCAAGTTGCTAGTGAAGTTGCTGCCAAGGTGGAAGGGTGTGGATGGTCCATGATATGCTAAGAAGTTGGTAGTAGGGCTGAGGTTAAGTGGTTTGGTTCAAGGCCGATCTGCAAAATAGTCGGCCAGATGCACAGGGCAAAGTTGCGAGAAGATTTGGGTATCCTTGGTGGTAGGGCCACTTGGTGAGGCATCATGGAAGGTGATAGGCAATGTAGATGTTTTTATACAATGCCTCCATTGGTGTGAAAGTGGAGGCAAAGCAAAGGTTGCATGCATTGAAGCTTGTAGGTACCTGCTGCTGTAAGGTAGAGGGTTCTCCATGCAACGGGTCATACCATGGGCCAGGTGGCTTGTGGTTGCCATGGTCCCCCACTACAAATGTACTTGGAGGGTTGGGATTTTGATGAGGTTAGGTTGTAGGTGCATGTGTGCACGTAAATCGTGAGATGCAAGATGTGGAGAAAAATGTGATGCTTAAGGTGAAGTATGTAGGTGATGTCATGCATGAGCAATGGGCTAAAGTTGTGTCCCTATGTGTGCACACTTCCAACACGAAGACTTCTCTAACTTAAGTGCTTTCTTTGACTCTCTTCCCTATCTTGAGCTCAGCTTTGAGCTACGCATTCTTCTCATGGGTAAACGTGAAGCAATTGTTAGGAGTGACTAAGCGTGGTGGGAGCCGGCTCGTGGGTCACTTGTGGCGCCTCTCTTCATGGGCATCTTTGGCTTGGGCTCCACATGACTCTCCTAGATGTGGATTGGGTGCAAAGAAGTCTTGAGGCTCAAATATATCACTTGCAAAGCTTGAGTGGATTAGGGAATGTGGATTATGTCTATGGGAGGTTGAGGTTGTGGGTTGTGCCAACGGTGTGTGGGTGGTTGAAGGCTCCTCTATGGTTGGCCTTGGGGAAGAAACGGATGGGCTATGTGATGTATCTCATTTGTGTCTTCAGGGGAGGTTGGCACTTGGCATTGTCAATGGGACACTACACCATGAGTTGGGAATGGGATGGCAAGGCATAAGGGGTGAAATGTCTTTGCCAGTGGCACGATTGAAGGATCTTTGTGAGCATATGGATGCAATGTAACTTGCGCATCGGGCACTTGTAAGTGCTTTAGAGTTAAGTGGTAAAGTCTTCGACCCAATTTATTGGTTGGTTGGAAAGAGTTGTTAATCCCATTTGGACTAACAACATGATCCTCAATTGAGGACATCAATAAGTGTCATGAAAAGGCACTATAAAGGTTGTACATTGTGAGATATTGGCCACCCAAGGCCTAGTAAGTAAGTTTTGGGTGCCCAAGTGTGAATAAGGGCCCAAGGCCTAGTAAGTAAGTTTTGGGTGCCCAAGTGTGAATAAGGGCCAATTGTATATAAGGCATTTTCTCATAATGAAAAGGACACAATCCCCTTTGTGCTATTGAGAGCTCTCCCCTTGTGACTTGAGAGAGAGTGAGGAGTGAGAGCATTCTAGCATTGTGCCTCTTTCATGCTTGTGTACTTATGCTTGTATGAGAGAGTGAGAGAAAGAGGATGATTGGTCTATGTGATGGTGTGAGCAACTCCACGGTGACAGTGTGGAGGTGGAGCTTGGATTTTGGAGCTTGACAAGCAAGCTTGGAGGCCTCAAGGGACTCGAGATCCCCACGACGGTTGTGATATATTGCTCATCCATTAGGTGAATGTGTAGAGTTCCCTCTTGGAGGTGTGGTAGCCCACCATAACAAGAGTTTTGGTTAGGATGGTAAGGGGTACATAGTTGTGGTGGTCTCAGGCCTGCTAGTGAATGAGGAAGGTGAGCACACGAGCATAATTTACCAATTGGTCGAAAATTGGCTAGGATGGTCAAACACACTATTGTGGTGGTCCCAGGCCCTCTAATAAGGTAGGTGAACACATGGGTTGGTGGCACCCATTTGAAGACTATGATGTTATCAAATTTAGCCCCATTGGAATTGAGGCCGTCATCTCATTGGTGAGATCAGGTGTCAAACCTTGTCCATGGTGCCTTTCCCACTGTGGAATTTGGATGCGATGGTGGCTGAAAGTGTAGGCTTCTTCTTATGAGATCTCCTCAATGAGAGGGATTTGGCAATGTGACTCATCCAGCATCTCGACCTCCTTTAAATTTTCGTATTATGGTAGGGCTCAATGTAGTGCAGGGTGAGGGAGATCCAAGACCTATGGTGATTGGTTTTGCAAAAGGCCGTGAGGCTAACCTTATCGAGCTAAGGGGCTACTTTGGGTAAATGAACATGATGTAAGACACCTTTTACCATGTGATAAATTAACATGGGTATTTCTTTATATGGTGTATATTTTAGAGAGAGCTAGAGAGAGAAATATCAAGTTAACAAGAGGTATTGCTTTATATGGTGCATATTCTAGAGACAGACCAGAGAGATAAGTGTCAAGCTAAAGATTTAGATCCTAGAAAAATAAGATTAATAAGTGAATAGGGTTAGTTTTTAGCAAATTTGATTAAGACAATAAGTGCACAATTTTTATCAGGACTCTTCCATGTGTATAGGTGCACCCCTCAGCACATCAATATGATTAAAGAGGTAAAAATACCTTTATAAAATATTTTAAAATTTTTAATAGGTAAATTAAAGAGTAATGATGATAAATCAAATATTTCCTATGCTCATTGAAAATAAGACCTATATGTGGATGTAAAATATTAGCCTTGGCAATTGTAAATGGAAATGTGTACATTAAATTATCTAAGATTAAATGGGTAAGGTTAACAGCCTAAGGTTGAATTTGAGGGCCAAAGAAATAAATTAACTAAGGAGATAAGCATGGAGACTATTAGTTGGAGTGAACCGCACATGAGAAGGGATAGTTCATCAAGAGTAAGGGTTACATGGATGGGAAATGGATGGTTGCATGCATTTCTAGCTCTAGTTGCCTGGGATATTGTGGCTTGCTAGACTTGAGTTAACTATAGGGGAGTATGTGGAGTAGCCAACCATGATTTTTAAGTATATAAAGGTTCCCTAGCCCTTGAGAAATACAATAATTTTTCACGAAGGAGAGAAGAGAGTAGTGGAGAGGGTACTTTACATAGTTTTAAGCCATATGCACATCATTTTACCTAGTACAATCATTTTACCTAGTACAATCATTGTTAACTTTGGGTACTTGAATTACACATGTAAAAGAGATTTGGGATCACTACAACACATTGGGGAGAGCTCTAGGAAAACTTTGGACTTCAACAGGCTTATGAAGCATATCTAATTCACAATTAGACTCTACTCCAACCCCAAAGCTAAGCCAAAAGGGGTCAATTAACTCTCATATTCAAAAATTGATATTTTTCTTGCTATTTCTTGAAATTGAATTGAGTTGATCATCTTGATTCAAATTTGAATAATTACATCAATAATTCTCAGTTTAATTCAGTACACTATACCCTAGGAATGCCTACCTATACCTTAGGGTAAGGTTTTAATAAATGATGTACGATTAGAACGGGTTTAATAGATTAAAATTGACCCTTCCACCCATAGGAATATAAACTAGATTAAGGTTGAGAATTTATTAGTTTTTTAAGAAGGATAAGGTTTCTACACATATTTCAAAATTGGAGAATTAATGACCCTTATGTAGCACATTAGCCTTAGACTTAATCGATGAATAAATTATTTTGGATGCCATACATAATTATGTGTTTTACACCTAGATTAATCTAAGCAAGTTAGATTAAGAGAATTGGACACAACCTTAGAATTAGAAGAATCAACCTAGATTGAATCAAAGACTATAGAGAGAACCAGTCCTAATGTATATGGTTTGAATATTGATTTAGGATTTAAATTGAATAAATTATTTCAAAGGAGTTTGGATTTTAAAGTGACTTAAATAATTAATTTTAGGGATAAATTAGATTAATAATTACCTTAGATTTTAGAGAGAGAAAGACTCAGATTATCTCATAATCAATGCTTGGATGTACAAAAATATTATTCAAGATATGTGTAAAAATTGACCTTAGTTTACTTGAAAAGAATCGAGGAATAAAAGACCCATGTGAAACCAATTTTTCATTAGTAATAAACATAGTTTATATTCATAGTTTATATCTCTAGAAATTAGGGAAGAAAATAGTGAAATCCTATAAATAAAATAGGAGAAAAGCTTTATATTTTAAGATAACCTTAGAAAAGTTTATGACAAGGAGTCAAGATTAAGGACCTTAGGGATCCTAAATCATAAGGCTGTGAAATTAGACCAAAAATGGCTAAGGAAGGATCTTAACTTGACCTTAGACATAAATTATAATGACTTGAGAAGAAATTATCCTCAGACAAAAATTATAATGACCCTAGAAGGTCATATAAAAAAAGAGTTGTGAGATTTTGAGAAATTGGGTGCAATCCCAAGAAGGTCATAAATAATAATGACTTGAGAAGAAATTATCCTTAAGACAGAAATTATAATGACTTGAGAACAAATTGTCCTTAGATAGAAATTATAATGACCTTAGAAGGTCATATAAGAAAAAGAGTTGAGATTTTGAGAAATTAGGTGCAATCCCAAGAATTCAAAAAGAAATGTCTTGAGAAGAGACCTTGCCAGAATACATGCAGCTAGAGAAATACTTGGAGTTTCGATTAGAGAATTGTGATGTCTTTTCAAACTTGCGATGGTTTACATTGCTTTGGTTTTGTGTATGGTGCATATGTGCTTGAATTCATGTCTTCAACAATTGTTTGGACACTGTTCATGTGATGTATATGCATTGTTTGTTTATGGAAGCATGTGAAGGTTCGAATGTGGGTGTGCTCTTAGCATGATTGGTGTGATGGATAAGGAAGCGCTTCAGCTTAAATTTCATTGCTTTGATCTAAGGATTAGCTTAGAAATTACGATTAGGAGTGGAATCTACTCTGAAAATTCTAGATTTTGGAATTTCTCCATATTGTTAGAAATCTGTTGGCCTTCCCTCTCAATCTCTTCACTAGTGCCAGGAGCCACATCCAAAGTCAGTTTGTCATGGGATTTCTTTCTTTTATTTTTTCCATGGAGTAGCCCTGGTGCCCCTGCTTGTTGGCTATTGCTGCTGTCAATGGGTTTGGCACACTGGTTGTTGGGACTCCATTTTGCAAAAACTACAAGTAAAGGGCTAATCTTTATCTTTAATTGAGGGCCTATTCTCTTTATCTTTAATTGAGGGCCTATTCTCTTTAGCATTTTTTATAAGTTGTGAAAAAGAATATGTGCCTATGCAATGGGCTTCCCACAGCTGATGCATATAAATATAATCCCATGGCCCTCTGTGACATATATGCCAATTTATGTGACTAAGAAATATTGTCTCTATAATAAATATGAAATACAACCTATTATGGGAATCCTTATAATTGGGTAGTTTGCTCTCCTTACCTGCTCCCTTAGAACCAAGTAAAATTCCATATCACCATTTGATGCTATAGGAATATTTACTGCTCCCTTCGGTAGCAATTGAAAAACTTGAGCCACATACTCCAGAGTCAGCAAACAACTAGGTGCCCTGTGTCATCATCTTGATAAATCCATTCTTCTACACCTCATGCATCTTCTTTATTAAATCATTGCTGAATTCCTGATGGTTCTATGGAAGAGAAGCAAACTGCAGTAGCCCCACCTTTTCTAGCCAGACACGATTGTGAATGACATTCACATCGAGAACATCAGTAAGCTTCTCGAATTCCACCATCTTTGCAAAAGAAAACAGAAAGCAAGAAGAGAGATGGTAAGTGAAAGATAGAAAGCGAGAGCAAGATGACAATGAACTTTGCGATGAAAAAGTGTTTGTGAAAAATGCAAGTTTTGATAATAGAGATGTAGGGTTGGCGTAAAACATTCAAACGGCAAAAATTGAGACACATAATTTCTTAATGAGCAGAATGATGGTGCACACAATTTTATTTGACAGGGCGGCTAAGAGAAATGAAGCCGAGGCTGCCCCATGATATAATAATAATAACCCAATAGCCTTGCACACTAGACAATGCATGATTGCTACGTGGACATGGACACGTGTCATATGAGTGTGTGATAAAAATAGTGCACACTGGCACATGCATTGGTTCTGGTAGCCTTCCAAAATAGGGCTTTAATCTGAATCTAGGTTTTGGCGATTTCACACAATCTAATGATGTTAAATTCAAATGTTCTGGTGCCAAGATTTGCGAATATTTGGTATGGGCTTGTCCATGGACCAATTTTGGAATTAAACAATAATACAGGATCACCTGCATCAAAAATTTTAAATTTAGCATTTTTGTCCACAAAAAGCTTCCGCCACTTCGAGATGACATTAGCATTTTTTCTCCCAATGCTAGCAACAATTGCTCCAGTCAATGTGTGACTCATTCTTCTAGCAATAATCTATGGGTTACTGCCACCTTGAAACTGGAAATTATAAATTCCATTGGTACTACTACTTTGGAACCATAAACCAATGAGAAGGGAGTACTTTCAATTGCCACTTTATATGCTGTTTAGAATGCCCAAAGTTTTGAATACAACTTCTGATCCCAATCTGTTCTATTCTCATTCACAATCTTCTTCAAGATTTGTTGCAATACTTGATTGGTTGATTCGGCCTGACCATTGGCTTGTGGATAATACACTATGGATTTCTTTATGAATAATCATGTGATGTTTAGTTAAACTCCAGATAACTTGGTTCATTAAGTTTCCACCTTGATCACTAACTAGTTCTATTGGGCATCCAAACCTGGTCAAAATCATTTCATATAAGAATTTTTCTACAAGCTGTGTTATCTCGAAGAGCCTTGGCTTCAACCCATTTGCTGCAATTATTAGTGGCTATCAGTATATACTTGCTGGTTCTCTGAGCTGGTGGTTGGAATAGACCCACAAAATCTAGTCCCCACTTTTAAAATGGTTCTAGAGGCAACACTAGATTGTGTGGCATTCTATCTGATGCATTTGGTTGTCCACCATAATCTAGCAGGCTTTAGAGCGAATTACCATATATCTTTTAGCACTGTTGGCCACCATAATCTAGCTTGGAATTTCTTTCGGCTGGTGATTTCTCTGACAAAATTGCCTCCACTGATGCCTTAATGAGTTTCTGTGATTACTACTATCTTCTCATGATCTAGGACACACTGCCTCAAGATTTGATCAATTCCCATCGTGTAAAATTGTCCAGCTACAATTGTAAATGTTCTGCTTCAAAGTGCTAACTCTTCTAATGATCTTGGCTCATGCCTTTTGGAAATGATCCATTCATCAAGAACAACAACATTTCATCATACCCTGTATTTGGTGGAATATCCAGAATAAACAATTCTCCATTTGAAAAGTGATCTAAAACCTCGCTGGCTCTCCAAAGTCTATATCCGAGATAGGAAATCAACAAAACTACATGCTCATTGCCGGCGGGTCTATGTTTGATGGTGAACTCAAACTCTTGCAACAACAACATCCATCTTGCCAATTTGCCTATCAAATGAGGTTTGCTCACAAGATAAATTAATGCATCGACATGAAAAAAGAATCGATTACTCAAAAGATAATGCCTAAACTTGTTAACAAAATACACCATGTCCAGAGCTTCTCTCTCTGTCATGGAGTAATTCTTCTCAGCCCCTACAGACAACATTCAATTGGCATAATGAGTTGGACGAAACCATCCAGCCTTGGTTTGTTGCATTAAAGCACTGCCAATGGCAACATTTGATGCATCCACAAAGACATGAAAATGCCTCTCCTAATCTAGAGGTTGCACGATCGGTGCTGCAGAGATAACATCATCTTTAGGTTCTTGAATGCTTGTTCACACTTCTCATTGATAAAAGACAGATAGTGAGAGAGAACACACACACAAAAGCAAAACCTAATAGATTGATGTAACCCTAACCATAGAGGGAAGCCATATCCACACTCACATAATGCATAATAGAATAAGACTACACAAGCTAGACGTGGCCATTTATTGCCACACATGCTACTGTCTACTACCATGCCAGCACATATTGCCTGGCTCCAACTATCATCGAGCTTGTAATCTCAACAGTCCCTCTCAAGCTCATGATGTATAGCCATAGATGAAGATGAGCTTAAACTATCAACACTCCCCCTGAAGCTCATTGCATGTACTCCCAACATGGTACAGAAGTACTCAAACTTCTCTCTCCCAAGTGGCCTCGTAAATATGTCGACAACCTGCTCTTCAGTCTTCACATACTTCAAATCCACTATACCATCCAATACTTTCTCCCTGACAGAGTGATATTGGACCTCTATATGCTTGGTCCGTGCATGAAAAACTGGAATATTGGTCAACTGTATTGTAAGATCCCGGTCTCCACCACGCAACGGATTCGGGGTACTAGCAGCGGAAGTAGCACATCGTGCGCAGGGCAGGGGTCTCACACTCGGGGCCTCGCCCACGAATATCCGGACAAGAGACTAATCCGTCGGTTTATCCAAAACCGAAACCGGAAAAACTTCCTTTACCCGGAAAGCACGGGCGATTCCACCAAGATAACTCCTTACTCTAACGTAGTCAAGATCATTACTGATCAAACTGATCCGACTGCACCTCTAACGGTACTTGGTCACATCAAGGAAGAAACTTGCACTTGGATCATTGGGATCAACGCTTTTTTCCCCATCAAGAGGCACAGCCGTTGATTCCTATCCATAGAACAATTACTATCCAGGATTTACTTCATCTATCGTAATAATAGAATTTAAATCTCGATTTACGGATCCATCAGTCCAGCCTAACCCCATCCATCAGTCCAGCCTAACCCCATCCAGTCCCATGGGTTAGCCAACCGCCCAACCACTGAAGTGATGGGATCCAATTAAGAATTTGGTTAGGTTTTGTCCCGGGTACCAAGGAAAAGAGTTCCAAGGCCCCCTAGCCGGAAGTTCATGCAAACATAAAACTAGTCACACCACTTACACACCCAATATGAAATTGCCTTTTTCTTAGCATCAGCTAACTTTAAAACAATCCATTAATGAAACCATTATGTCACTGATGACAATCCTCAGTCTTTGGTTGAATCCTTATTTCCAGTCATTCATTCATCGGTATACTTATGGCATCATTGGCAACCAGAACGCTCACCACCTGTTCGCTCAGGGGCCTTTTCCATAGTTCCTAGCTCATAGTAATCGGCAATATATTCATATAATAGAATGGAATCTCTGTGGAAGATCAACAAGATCAACCCATAGATCCATATAAAAGAGCCATGGACTCATCCGTTTTGAGGACCAGCAAGGTCAATCAACCAGATCCATGCCCGATTTCAAAAAACAACTCTTACTCCTTGTTCCAATATCTTCCACGACGCACGTGTGGGTATCTTCGGCGACCCAGAGCCCGAGCACTGTATGGTCAGCACCCTCTAGGATCCTTCGCAGGTGACCTAGCGCTTCACTCATAGGCCGCTTCCTTGGTCCCTAATCCACCGTATCGGAAGCTCACCATTTAAATCTAACCGAGGCTGGTCAAGACCTCGGCCGCGACCTTGCTACGTGACACGTCCTCCATTGACTCTCCGTCAGCAGTTGCAACTTTATCAGTTAGGTCTCCTTGACCTTAATCTACAAGACGGTCAAAATGCTTCCCCAGCATTCTTGACATAAAACATTCATTTACAAACAGTCACAAAAATACAGTTTTTAAATCGAACTCTCGTCTTTCCACATTATCCCTCCTTAGTCCACATTACTTATTCCACATTCCATTCACAATGTGTACTCATTCTCATTCATTTCCTCATATCGACGATACATTAATGCACATACACATTCACATTCACATCCATACATCCACATCTACATGCATACATCCATTTTCACATCCTCATTTATACATCCACATCCCATATCCACATTCATACATACACATCCATATCCACATCCATACATCCGCATCCACATCCTTACATCCGCATCCACATCCACATCCACATTCATACATCCACATCCACATCCACATTCACATTCACATCCATATATCCATACATCCGCATCCACATCCACATCCACATTCATACATCCGCATCCACATCCACATCCACATTCATACATCCACATCCACATTCCCATTCACATCTATACATCCACATCTACATCCACATACATACATACATCCACATCCGTATCTACATCCATACATCCACATCCACATCCACATTCACATTCACATCCATACATCCATTATCACGTCCTCATTCATATATCCACATCCACATACATACATACATCCACATCCACATTCCCATTCACATCTACATCCTCATACATTCACATACATACATCCACATCCGTATCTACATCCACATCCACATCCACATCCACATTCACATTCACATCCATATATCCATCTTCACATTCCCATTCATATATCTCCATATGCCTTCACATCTAATCTTTTACATCACATCCATTCTTGCCCTATCACCACGACCCATATACATATTATCCTATCACATACACATCTTATCACATCTTAATTCATCTTATCACCTGCTAACTTATTTCATAAGCATCTTATCACCTCTTATCACATCTTATACACCTCTTATCACATCTTATCACATCTCATATCTATTTATAGAATACAAGAGAATTCTTATATTTGATATAAGATTTCTTTACACATTTATTTATGCATAAATTCCATTTAAGGAGATTAATACTTTCGAAGTAAAAATCAATCTTTTATGCATCTTCCTATGCATAAATTCATTTTAAATGAAAATGACACTTTTGAATTAAAATTCAATCTTTTATGCATCTTCCTATGCATAAATTCAATTTAGATGAGAATGACAGTTTTGAATCAATCTTTTATGCATCTTCTTATGCATAAATTCAATTTGGTAGGAATTACACTTTTAGAATAAAAGAATTTCTCTTATGCATCTAAGTTATGCATAAAATCCATTTATGATGAAAATCACACTTTTAGTATAAAAAGAATATCTTTTATGCATACTTCTAAGCATGAAAGTCAAATATGATAAAAGTAACACTTTTATAATAAAATAATAAACTCTTATACATACTTCTATGCATGAAATTCAATTGTGATAAAAGTAACACTTTTATAATAAAATAATCAACTTTTATGCATACTTCTATGCATGAAATTTAAATATGATAAAAGTAACACTTTTATAATAAAATAATAATCTTTTATGCATACCTCTATGCATGAAATCCAATTATGATAAAAGTAACACTTTTACATTAAAATAATAATCTTTTATGCATACCTCTATGCATGAAATCTAATTATGATAAAAGTAACACTTTTACATTAAAATGATAATCTTTTATGCATACCTCTATGCATGAAATCCAATTATGATAAAAGTAACACTTTTACATTAAAATAATAATCTTTTATGCATACATCTATGCATGAAATCCAATTATGATAAAAGTAACACTTTTACATTAAAGTAATAATCTTTTATGTATACCTCTATAAATATGATAAAAGTAACACTTTTGTGTTAAAATAATAATCTTTTATGCATACCTCTATGCATGAAAATCAATTATGCATAATATAAAAATCAATTTCTCTATGATTACAATGAATATCTTTCAATTAATCTAGGATGATAATTCCTAGAATATGGTAGGAAGTCCTCTTTTCATGCTTTGAATGAAATTATTTTATGCGTAATTTTTATAAAAATTTTGCCATAGCTCCGCTGCTATGACTGATAAATCTCAATTTTTGTAAGGGATAAAGCTTATCATGAAGGAAATAATTAGAATGGTCTCTAATTGGATCATCAATCCATGATGGATTGAACCATCAATATACATAAACTAAAAGCATAGAAAAAAGCCATTAATTTGGCCTCAGGCATAGCTTAATCTTGGATTAAGGAAAAGCTTTATGAAAAGCTTCATTTGGATTGAGAATGGGTCATGAGTATGACCATTTCTTGAGTGAGAGAGAGAAATTACATAAAAACCATTAGAATTAAGCATAAATGGAAATTTATGTAATTCTTAACTATCATTAATCAATTAACTTCAATAGCATTCATCAAATCTTCACTAACATTCATTAATTAACTTCAATAGCACTCAAAAACCATTCCAATTAAGCTTCTCAAGCTTGAGAGAGGTTGAGAAGAGAGAAACATTGAGGAATTATAGAAAAGATCAAAATTCACCATTTACCTTACAAATTGCTTGATTCTTTGTTCACGGTAGAGGCCCCCAACCAATCAATTGGTTAAGTATGTTGATGGAGCCACTAATGGGGATTGAAGAAAGAGGGAAGCTCCAAAAACTAGTGAATTATTAATGAATTCACAGTTCTTGGCTTAGGTGGAGTAAAGTAACGATGCATAAACACTATATATTTTTCAACAAGGGGGTAGGCTTCTATTTATAAGAAAAATTGAGCTCCTAACCAAACAAACTGATTCTAGAATTTTCCAAATCAGTTTGGTCAATTTTTGACCATTTTTAGGTCAGTTAAGCTAACTTTTTGGAACTAGACTTGAATGAGGAGAGAGGAGAGATGAAATATCTCAATTTTTATGAGTTTAAAACTCATTCAAGCATGTGAAATATGCACCTCCTTTAAAGAACTCCCCTTCCTTACATAAGTGTCAAAATGGAATCATTATACCCAAATATCTCATATTTTTAATATTGCTCATAGTTTTTTACTAATAAACCTTGTACATTTTCAACTCTTCATCTTATGTGAAATATGCACCTCCTTTAAAGAACTCCCCTTCTTTACATGTGTCAAAATGGAATCATTATACCCAAAATATCTCATATTTTTAATATTGTTCATAGTTTTTTACTAATAAACCTTGTACATTTTCAACTCTTCATCTTATGTGAGCATTTACTCATTTTTGGATACCCAAAATATCTCATAATATTGCTCATAGTTTTTTACTAATAAACCTTGTACATTTTCAACTCTTCATCTTATGTGAGCATTTACTCATTTTTGGGTATCTTCTTTTACAAATTGGATTTATCTCCTCCCTACACATGGATTGATGCTATTGGCCCATAGGAACCTTAATTGAACCATAATCCAAAAATTTCTGAAAATCTAGACCCTTAGACTAAGGTCCTTTATACACATTTTCAATTAATTCCAATTGCACATTGGAAAGTTCTTTTTGAATTTCTGTTTCAGGGAAACTTATTTTAATAAGATGAGATAATTTTCTATCCAAAAATATTAAAAATCTGAATATTCTCTCTCTAGAATATTTTCTCTATCTAGGTTAAAACAGTTAGAAACAAGGTCTTTTATATTTCTGAAGAGGGATTGATTATAGGGGAAGATGCTGGACATTTTGAGAGGCTAGGGAGGAATCTTACATTCTCTCCCACTTGAAAAACACGAGATGTCCTCATCTCGCAAACTGGGGGTAATTTCGCAAGATGCACAAGTATGAGACTGAGAGAAAATTTTTAATTAAGATTAACCACCAATTAAAAAAGTCTCAAAGAGAGTAAGGTCAAGACAAGAACAAGATTTAAACTTTATTCATTCTTGGAACATATACAGTAAAGATAGAAGAACTCTTTACACTTCCATAAGCCCGTCCATCATATGATCACAAAAGCAGCACTCACAAGCTGCGCACGTATAAGGTAACTCATCTATAGGAATAATTCTGTTGGTTATTGCTGCACCTATCTCAGTGGTGTGAGGTGATCTAACAAAAGGACCTCTGAGAGGCAAGCCAAAAACGGGGTAAAGGCATATCTTCTGATGAGGAAGAAAACACGCCAGTAAGAAGACCCGCTCAGAAAACCCAAGATGTCTTGATCTCATGACGCAGTAGTATTGGGGACCCAAACCCAAGGCTTCAATAACCATGGCCAAGCGGACATTGTTACGAAAGTGCTGCTGACCCCAAGGTGTTACCCTAGTTATGTCTTGATAGGTCCGCCATTTGGTCTGAGCTACAGACGTTCCCAAGTGAGGAAAAAGTGAGCGCTCATACTGTTCTATAAAATCCTTCTTCACAGTCTCACTTGCGTCTTGAAGGTGAGAAATCATCATGGATAAAACTAATTCCTGTTGCCAAGCCATGAAGGAGATTAAGAAGAAGGGAGATCGGTGGAAGTAAGATTACTGTGAGCGATAAGTAAAAGTTATGACTTATATAAAGGAAGGAGTTAGCGTAATCTAGAAGCCAACGGTATCTTGCCACTGAAGTTTTTTCATCTTTCCATGATTTAGGTTTGGCACATATTTCTATAGAAGGCATTAAGAACTTTGAGATGAGGAGATAAAAGAAGTTCGTAGGCTAAGTCACTTACTTTCTTTGGTCCACAATATCTGGGGGATAACTACTTATACTCCCCTAGAGATAAAGAAATTCTTTTGGTCCGTATAAGACTATAACTGCTTCTTTGAATTCTCTGACTGTCCTCTGCTTATCTGTATATTGTCTCTGTCAATCCTGGGCAGCGTTTATATCATTATGAACTGCCTGCATGTGTTGCTCTAAGTCGCCAAGCATTTGACTGGTCATCTCGACCCTAATCAATGGGTCGGACCTAGTTAATGGAGTTAAGC
Organism: Cibotium barometz; assembly: GCF_041138505.1. Taxonomy (NCBI): domain Eukaryota; kingdom Viridiplantae; phylum Streptophyta; class Polypodiopsida; order Cyatheales; family Cibotiaceae; genus Cibotium; species Cibotium barometz. The sequence continues at coordinate 29,081,783 of NC_141075.1, read as the reverse complement.
AATCTTGTCCGAGACGAACCTTGATTAGATTGGTATGAAGGAATTGGTCTCTGAATTTGGGTTCTAGACTTCCCTGTGCCTTTTTCATGGTAGGATTCGGGCAATCTTTTAACTGATGGTCAAAACACTGGCATTCAAAACACTGGTTCTCACTTCTGAACTCATCATTCTGAATCTTTAAAATAGGTGGGCTCTTGAAAAGGTATTTTGGGTAAAGTGTCTTTCCTTTTTATAAGATCAGAAAAGGAGATTCTTACTCCTATATACCTCGAAGGTTGGGGGAGGAATCTTACAAGATCAGAAAAGGAGATTCTTACTTCTATATACCTTCTACCCCACTTAAAAAAGGTGCGAGATGTCCTCATCTCGCAAGGTAGAGGACAACTCTTTTTCCAATTTATTCTGGGTTCCTTATATTCTGGTCAACCCAACAGAATACTGGGATAAATATTCCTTATATAGAACTCATCATTAAATAATAATTCATTTAGATCATATCATTCATACGATAATGGTCCATTAGACCGAAAAATTTCCTTCTGAACATTCCTCCACGGGAATTTCAGTTAAGTAAGTTCTCAATTTATCATCCCTTAACTTGATCTACCGTGACAAGTGTTAATAGTAGCAATTTGACAGCACAATCCACTAATCTCATAGTGATTTACTGAATTCATTATCATCATTCTAGTTCTGAATATCATCACAGGGACTCGTCCCAATCATCCACATTGTGGTTTCGCTCAGTTTATTACATTTCAATCCATTTTCAGGGATCATCATTTTTCAATCAGAATCCAAATCAACTCATCAGTTCTCAAATAGAATTAAAAATCATATCAACCACATTCGAAATCATCATCTGGATAGCATTAATGCTTATAATTTCAAGTCTTGGATTTACTCGTATATACTGCCGGTAAAGAGCTGTAATTATACCCTCGGTATATATGGATAGTCATGAAACTCGAAACTATAAGGTAAATACCATCATGTCTAGGCCTCAAGCAAGTCAGGGTTCCATACAATTGTGGTACTTCCAATTGAAGACCAAATTACTAATTTACGAATTTCAGTTTGAATAACAAATTGTATGAATTATATCACACAATTACAACCTTTTTGTGTGTCTTGATAACTTTTGACATAATTGGCTCCTCAGTTGATCTTATTGGAGATCTATGACATAAGTCTGATAAACAGATTTTTCTTTATCTGATCGTTCGTAAACAATCACTTAAAAAAAAACATTTGTATATTTATATACAAGTTGCAATAAGTACATAGAGTGGCTCGACTCTAAAATTCAAAATCTCCTCGAGAGACGCATAAGACGATGGTACTGGGCCATAATCATGCCCTGTTACATAATTTCTCTAATTACGAAGGGAGCTATTATTTTCTCCTTAGGGATAAATTAACTGAAGAGTCTATAAACTCGACAAGCAAGTCTGAAATTTTGAGGCGTTGATAGATATAGAATGACACCACGCGTCATTTTCAGCTTTATCAAAATCATGGCCAATGAGAGGTTCTGCCTCAGCATTGCACGCCGGTTGCAAGAGGCGTGGATGCTGTTGTCTCTCCACTAGGTTAGGAAAATATAATTCCTCGAAATGGCGTGCGAGTCTTACTCGGCTTGTTCGAGTTGAAGCGGAAGAGATGAGATGCTCGAAGGCAAATGCAATCATATCTTGAGACTGGGTGAGGTCGGGAATACCAGATAAATGGGGAACTTCCATCTATAAAAATAATTTCTTTGATTAAAATTTCTTCATTAAAGAAGCTTACGGAATGAAAATACATTATGAAAATGCTGTTTCTGAATTCTTATTACCAGTTTCAGATAAGAATTTAATTATCTTTATTAGCTTTCAATTTGGCTCTGATACCAACTGTAAGATCCCGGTCTCCACCGCGCAACAGATTCGGGGTACTAGCAGCGGAAGTAGCACATCATGCGCGGGACAGGGGTCTCACACTCGGGGCCTCGCCCATGGATATCTGGACAAGAGACTAATCCGTCGGTTTATCCAAAACCGAAACCGGAAAAACTTCCTTTACCCGGAAAGCACGGGCGATTCCACCAAGATAACTCCTTACTCTAACGTAGTCAAGATCATTACTGATCAAACTGATCCGACTGCACCTCTAACGGTACTTGGTCACATCAAGGAAGAAACTTGCACTTGGATCATTGGGATCAACGCTTTTTTCCCCATCAAGAGGCACAGCCGTTGATTCCTATCCATAGAACAATTACTATCCGGGATTTACTTCATCTATCGTAATAATAGAATTTAAATCTCGATTTACGGATCCATCAGTCCAGCCTAACCCCATCCAGTCCCATGGGTTAGCCAACCGCCCAACCACTGAAGTGATGGGATCCAATCAAGAATTTGGTTAGGTTTTGTCCCGGGTACCAAGGAAAAGAGTTCCAAGGACCCCTAGCCGGAAGTTCATGCAAACATAAAACTAGTCACACCACTTACACACCCAATATGAAATTGCCTTTTTCTTAGCATCAGCTAAGAAAAACAATCCTTTAATGAAACCATTATGTCACTGATGACAATCCTCAGTCTCTGGTTGAATCCTTATTTCCAGTCATTCATTCATCGGTATACTTATGGCATCATTGGCAACCAGAACGCTCACCACCTGTTCGCTCAGGGGCCTTTTCCATAGTTCCTAGCTCATAGTAACCGGCAATATATTCATATAATAGAATGGAATCTCTGTGGAAGATCAGCAAGATCAACCCACAGATCCATATAAAAGAGCCATGGACTCATCCGTTAAGGACCAGCAAGGTCAATCAACCAGATCCATGCCCGGTTTCAGAAAATAACTCTTACTCCTTGTTCCAATATCTTCCACGACGCACGTGTGGGTATCTTCGGCGACCCAGAGCCCGAGCACTGTATGGTCAGCACCCTCTAGGATCCTTCGTGACCTAGCGCTTCACTCATAGGCCGCTTCCTTGGTCCCTAATCCACCGTATCGGAGCTCACCATTTAAATCGAACCGAGGCTGGTCAAGACCTCGGCCGCGACCTTACTACGTGACACGTCCTCCATTGACTCTCCGTCAGCAGTTGCAACTTTATCAGTTAGGTCTCCTTGACCTTAATCTACAAGATGGTCAAAATGCTTCCCCAGCATTCTTGACATAAAACATTCATTTACAAACAGTCACAAAAATACAGTTTTTAAATCGAACTCTCGTCTTTCCACATTATTACTCCTTAGTCCACATTACTTATTCCACATTCCATTCACAATGTGTACTCATTCTCATTCATTTCCTCATATCGATGATACATTAATTCACATACACATTCACATTCACATCCATACATCCACATCTACATGCATACATCCATTTTCACATCCTCATTTATACATCCACATCCCATATCCACATTCATACATACACATCCATATCCACATCCATACATCCGCATCCACATCCACATCCACATTCATACATCCACATCCACATTCCCATTCACATCTATACATCCACATCTACATCCACATACATACATACATCCACATCCGTATCTACATCCATACATCCACATCCACATCCACATCCACATTCACATCCATATATCCACATCTACATGCATACATCCATTATCACGTCCTCATTCATATATCCACATCCACATACATACATACATCCACATCCACATTCCCATTCACATCTATACATTCATATCTACATTCTCATACATACATACATCCACATCCGTATCTACATCCATACATTCACATCCACATCCACATTCACATTCACATCCATATATCCATCTTCACATTCCCATTCATATATCTCCATATGCCTTCACATCTAATCTTTTACATCACATCCATTCTTGCCCTATCACGACCCATATACATATTATCCTATCACATACACATCTTATCACATCTTAATTCACCTTATCACCTGCTAACTTATTTCATAAGCATCTTATTACCTCTTATCACATCTTATATACCTCTTATCACATCCTATCACATCTCATATCTATTTATAGAATACAAGAGAATTCTTCTATTTGATATAAGATTTCTTTACACATTTATTTATGCATAAATTCCATTTAAGGAGATTAATACTTTCGAAGTAAAAATCAATCTTTTATGCATCTTCCTATGCATAAATTCATTTTAAATGAAAATGACACTTTTGAATTAAAATTCAATCTTTTATGCATCTTCCTATGCATAAATTCAATTTAGATGAGAATGACAGTTTTGAATCAATCTTTTATGCATCTTCTTATGCATAAATTCAATTTGGTAGGAATTACACTTTTAGAATAAAAGAATTTCTCTTATGCATCTAAGTTATGCATAAAATCCATTTATGATGAAAATCACACTTTTAGTATAAAAAGAATATCTTTTATGCATACTTCTAAGCATGAAATCCAAATATGATAAAAGTAACACTTTTATAATAAAATAATAAACTCTTATACATACTTCTATGCATGAAATTCAATTGTGATAAAAGTAACACTTTTATAATAAAATAATCAACTTTTATGCATACTTCTATGCATGAAATTCAAATATGATAAAAGTAACACTTTTATAATAAAATAATAATCTTTTATGCATACCTCTATGCATGAAATCCAATTATGATAAAAGTAACACTTTTACATTAAAATAATAATCTTTTATGCATACCTCTATGCATGAAATCCAATTATGATAAAAGTAACACTTTTACATTAAAATAATAATCTTTTATGCATACATCTATGCATGAAATCCAATTATGATAAAAGTAACACTTTTACATTAAAGTAATAATCTTTTATGTATACCTCTATGCATGAAATCCAAATATGATAAAAGTAACACTTTTATGTTAAAATAATAATCTTTTATGCATACCTCTATGCATGAAAATCAATTATGCATAATATAAAAATCAATTTCTCTATGATTACAATGAATATCTTTCAATTAATCTAGGATGATAATTCCTAGAAAATGGTAGGAAGTCCTCTTTTCATGCTTTGAATGAAATTATTTCATGCTTTGAATAAAATTATTTTATGCGTAATTTTTATAAAAATTTTGCCATAGCTCCGCTGCTATGACTGATAAATCTCAATTTTTCTAAGGGATAAAGCTTATCATTAAGGAAATAATTAGAATGGTCTCTAATTGGATCATCAATCCATGATGGATTGAACCATCAATATACATAAACTAAAAGCATAGAAAAAAGCCATTAATTTGGCCTCAAGCATAGCTTAATCTTGGATTAAGGAAAAGCTTTATGAAAAGCTTCATTTGGATTGAGAATGGGTCATGAGTATGACCATTTCTTGAGTGAGAGAGAGAGAAATTATATAAAAACCATTAGAATTAAGCATAAATGGAAATTTATGTAATTCTTAACTATCATTAATCAATTAACTTCAATAGCATTCATCAAATTATGTACCTCTTCACTAACATTCATCAATTAACTTCAATAGCATTCAAAAACCATTCCAATTAAGCTTCTCAAGCTTGAGAGGGGTTGAGAAGAGAGAAACATTGAGGAATTATAGAAAAGATCAAAATTCACCATTTACCTTACAAATTGCTTGATTCTTTGTTCAGGTAGAGGCCCCCAACCAATCAATTGGTTAAGTATGTTGATGGAGCCACTAATGGGGATTGAAGAAAGAGGGAAGCTCCAAAAACTAGTGAATTATTAATGAATTCACAGTTCTTGGCTTAGGTGGAGTAGAGTAACGATGCATAAACACTATATATTTTTCAACAAGGGGGTAGGCTTCTATTTATAGGAAAAATTGAGCTCCTAACCAAACAAACTGATTCTAGAATTTTCCAAATCAGTTTGGTCAATTTTTGACCATTTTTAGGTCAGTTAAGCTGACTTTTTGGAACTAGATTTGAATGAGGAGAGAGGAGAGATGAAATATCTCAATTTTTATGAGTTTAAAACTCATTCAAGCATGTGAAATATGCACCTCCTTTAAAGAACTCCCCTTCCTTACATAAGTGTCAAAATGGAATCATTATACCCAAATATCTCATATTTTTAATATTGCTCATAGTTTTTTACTAATAAACCTTGTACATTTTCAACTCTTCATCTTATGTGAAATATGCACCTCCTTTAAAGAACTCCCCTTCCTTACATATGTGTCAAAATGGAATCATTATACCCAAAATATCTCATATTTTTAATATTGTTCATAGTTTTTTACTAATAAACCTTGTACATTTTCAACTCTTCATCTTATGTGAGCATTTACTCATTTTTGGATACCCAAAATATCTCATATTTTTAATATTGCTCATAGTTTTTTACTAATAAACCTTGTACATTTTCAACTCTTCATCTTATGTGAGCATTTACTCATTTTTGGGTATCTTCTTTTACAAATTGGATTTATCTCCTCCCTACACATGGATTGATGCTATTGGCCCATAGGAACCTTAATACCATAATCCAAAAATTTCTGAAAATCTAGACCCTTAGGCTAAGGTCCTTTATACACATTTCCAATTAATTCCAATTGCACATTGGAAAGTTCTTTTTGAATTTCTGTTTCAGGGAAACTTATTTTAATAAGATGAGATAATTTTCTATCCAAAAATATTAAAATCTGAATATTCTCTCTCTAGAATATTTTCTCTCTCTAGGTTAAAACAGTTAGAAACAAGGTCTTTTATATTTCTGAAGAGGGATTGATTATAGGGAAAGATGCTGGACATTTTGAGAGGCTGGGGAGGAATCTTACATGTATACTGCTCATGTTGTCACAATGTATGACAAGCTTTCTCTCAATAGGCTCACCCAAATTAGCTAGGAGTTTCTTTAACCATATTCCTTCACATGCAACTATGGCTACTCCTTTATACTCAGCCTTTGTACTAGATTAATCAACATTGGGTTGCTTCTTGCTACTCCAACTCACCACTTCACTCCCAAATGTAAAGGCATAACTATTAGTAGATCTCTTGTCATAAGAGCTACCTGCCCAATTAGTAGATCTCTTGTCATAAGAGCTACCTGCCCAATTTGCATTTGTGTAGCCATATACATATAAGCCTTTACTATACTCATAAAGAGGACCATAATGTACAGTGGTCTTTACATAACACATGATCCATCTAACTGCATCCAAATGAGGCTTCCTAGGCCTTTGCATAAACTTTACATAACACATGATCCATCTAACTGCATCCAAATGAGGCTTCCTAGGCCTTTGCATAAACTGACTCACTAGCCCCACACCATAACTCAAGTCTAGCCATGTAATAGTCATGTAAATGAGGCTGCCAACCATCTTCCTGTACACAGATGGATCTTCTAACTCTTCACCAAAATCAGCCCTTAACTTCACATTTTGCTCCAAGGGTGTACTCATGGGTTTACACCCAGTCATCCCATATCTAGCCAACATATCCAATGCATATTGACGCTGGACTAATAGCATGTAGCTATAGTGTGAAATGGTAGGTGAGTAGATATGGACCTCTACACAAGAGGCCATAGCCTAAGCCTCCAAGCCCCCCCAAGCCTCCCTTGAGTGTGCCCCATGCCCCTATTATATAGGAGGGCCCTCAAGTGACTCTCTTGACTTTCCATTTCCCATGTGTGACCCTTGGATGCCTGACCCTAACCTTAACCCTTAAGGTTAGTCCTAACCCATGCTCCACTAGAGCTTGTTTCCATGCTTCCATGCTCACAAGCCTAATGTGGGTTAGCCTCCTAGTATATGCACACATAATGTGCATATAACATACTTCCCCTCTCTCAAAACATTGCACTCTTGCAATGAAAAGAAGAAGAACTGCACTGAACAATATCATAATGTGCATACTTCCCCTCTCTCAAAACATTGCACTCTTGCAATGAAAAGAAGAAGAACTGCACTGAACAATATCAACCGACTCCCAAGTCGAATCCTCTATTTCCCTATCTTTCCACCTAAATTTAACCTTAGGGATTAGTCAACTACAAAGTTTCCTTTCCCTGAATTCAAGTACCTTATCAGGTTCATGTGGAACATAGGATAAATCTTCGACTTCAATGAGTTCTTGAGGAGTAATTGTGTTATCCTCACCTCCCAGTTTCCCTTTCAATCTATTGATATGAAAGACTGGATGAGCTCTAACATGTGGAGGTAGTTTTAAGTTCAAACGCAACCGTGCCAAACCGATGTATAACTTGAAAATGGACCACAATATCTAGGAGATAAATTTGAGCATTTTTCTATTGACAAAGTCTGAGAATCGTTAGGGACATTAAAATAAACCAATGCTCCTGGTTCAAAAGACCGAGATGAGCGTCCCCTATCAGTATAAAGTCGAACTCTATCCTGAGCAACTCCTAATAGAATCTCGAGCTTCGGTCAACATTTTCTGCATATCTCACAAGAAATCCCTCGATGCATCAAGATCGTCAATATGGCGATTGGAACGCGTGCTACTACAATTCAATGGACGAATCAACGTTGCGGGGGAATTCCGTGAGTTTAAAATCTAAGATCTCTCTAGATAATTGTTATGCATAAACATGCATAAATCAGGCACATAAACTCAACCTCCCGACCACCCCCGAGCCCAAGGGATGCACACATGAATTATAAATGAAATACATCATACCTCTACCTTGATGCCCCATACCATTAAGAGGTATAACTCCAATTCAATAGCATGCAGCTATAGTGTGAAATGGTAGGTGAGTAGATATGGACCTCTTTACAAGAGACCATAGCCTAAGCCTCCAAGCCCCCCAAGAGACCATAGCCTAGGTGAGTAGATATGGTCTCTTTACAAGAGACCATAGCCTAAGCCTCCAAGCCCCCCAAGCCTCCCTTGAGTGTGCCCCATGCCCCTATTATATAGGAGGGCCCTCAAGTGACTCTTGACTTTCCATTTCCCATGTGTGACCCTTGGATGCATGACCCTAACCTTAACCCTTAAGGTTAGTCCTAACCCATGCTCCACTAGAGCTTGTTCCCATGCTCCCATGCTCACAAGCCTAATGTGGGTTAGCGTCCTAGTATATGTGAGATCCCTCTGCCCCCTCCGTGTACCGGACTCCCGGTAGCTGACAGCGGAAGCAGCCCCCTCATGTGCGAGGCAGGGTTTCTCACTTGGGGCCTCGCCCACGAATGTCCGGGCATGAGACTAGGTTGGTGGTCACTCCGAAAACCGAAACCGGGAAAATTTCCCATGCCCGAAAAGCGGGGACGATTCCACCTTTTTGAATTTTCTTAACGAATTTTTCTAAGGAGATCAAATCTAAACTATCCTTCACCTGAATAAACCAGATAAAAGAAAACTATCACTGATATAATTTGATCATCTGAGCGATTTCAACGCTTTTTTTCCTAATCAAGATCAGGTACAGCTGTTGATCCACTCAATTGAGAAAATTAGGAAATTAACTAACTACTCGAATCCTAGCATAATCCTAAGATTTTTTTAGTTTGATTATTAAAACTCCACTGATTCCAGCCTAACCCCATCCGGCCCATGGGTTAGCCACCACCCTACCACTAGAATCGGTAGAACTAAACAAGTACTCACCCACCCATAATTGAAATGCCTTTCTTAACTTTAGCTTTAGAAAACAGATACACACACACTCCTCTTTAAAACTTTAATATAAAAATAATCCATTGACAAAATAGATATGATCACAGATTTCATAATTCAAAATTTCCATTCAATCCCCTGTTTCACAAAAACAGTACCACTCTGGACTCTCCGTTGGGACCAGCTCGTCCTCATCAGCAACAACGAGATCCAGTAACAGATTACAATAATCACTTCGTCAACATACATATATATATCTTCCTTGACATACGTATGGGTGTCCTAATAAGCACCGCGAGCCCGTGCATCGCGGTGGTCAGAACCCTCCAGGATCCTCCTTAGGTGTTTTGGTACTTCACTCAGGGATCGCTTCGTCGGCTCTCGCCCATCGTACCGGAAGCACACCATTTTTCACCATACTCAGGCTGGTCAAGACCTGGGCAGGTTTTTGTCGCGTGAGCTGTCCCGTCATTGTTTGAAACTAACGAAGGAATTAGGTCTTGGTTAATAGTCTGAATCAGAGTTTGGGTCTGGAAAGGTTTGTCCTAAACTATCTTTCTCGAAAGGTAATATTTCAATTTCTCTTTTTCTAAATTTCGTCTATCGAATATTTGCTTATAGATTTCTAAAACATGAATTTCCTATGAGGAATAAAATAATCATTTATCTCGATCTCCGACTTCGATAGTTTAATTGAATTTTCTCATTACCATCTTAGTGAATATGAAACGGTAGCATTTCTTCTCACAGATTATCTACTTATTCTTTTTTCTAATTTTTACGAAAATTAAACAGAGGATTAAGAGAACCCTTATTTCAATATAAAAATTCTAGATGCATCTATTTATGCATAAAATCTAATTTTGATGAAAGTCACACTTTTATCATCATAAAAATCATTTATGATGAAAATCACTCTTTTAATATGAAAGAATTTCTTTTATGCATATGTTTATGCATACAAATAATTTATGATGAAAATCACTCTTTTAATATAAAAGAATTTCTTTTATGTATATGTTTATGCATAAAAATCATTTATGATGAAAATCACACTTTTAATATAAAAAAAATATCTTTTATGCATAAAATACATTTATGATGAAAATCACACTTTTAATATAAAAAAATATCTTTTATGCACCCATTTATGCATAAAAATCATTTATGATGAAAATCACACTTTTAATATAAAAAAATATCTTTTATGCATAAAAATCATTTATGATAAAAATCACACTTTTAATAGAAAAGAAATCTTTTATGCATATGTTTATGCATAAAAATCATTTATGATGAAAATCACTCTTTTAATATAAAAGAATTTCTTTTATGCATCCATTTATGCATAAAAATTATTTATGATGAAAATCACACTTTTAATATAAAAAAAATATCTTTTATGCATACAATTCATTTATGATAAAAATAACACTTTTATAATCAAAATAAAATTTCAATATGCTTCCTTCTATACATAGAATTTAATTCTAAAGAAAGTAACATTTTTTTAATAAATATTTTTACTATGCATTTTTCTATACCTAGGATGAAAAATAACACTTTAAGAATACATATACGATGGGAATTACTCTTTTTGAATAAAAAGTAAAACTTATTTTTCATAATTTTCAAAAAATTTTGCCATAACCTCCTTTGTATGGCTGACCATTTTTCAATTTTTAACTCTCTAAAATTAATTAGAAGTTCACCAAGAGTATTTAAATCATTCTAATGTAAACATTTTCTACTTTATTAAGAGTAGAACATGCTGAACAAGCCCTAGTCTTATCAGAATCATGGCCAAGGAAATATTTTGCCTGAGCCTCTGACGCTGACTGGTACTGATAATAATACACCGTCCTCCACAGAACCACATATACCGATGTCGCTCAAGAGGATCAGGAAAGTAAACTCTCAAAATGGCAGCGAGTCTCACTCTGCTCATTCGGGTCGTAGCAGAGTTGATGAGGTGATCAAATACAAAAGCTATCATATCCTGACTCTGAGAGAGTCCAGGAATTCCAGATAGGTTCGGGGTGTCCATCTATAAATTTCCAATTCAATTTAAAAGTTTTCAATTTTTGAAGTTCATTCACATAGTATTAACAAGTGAAAAACATTTCTTTCCCAGATTTCTATTAAAAATTTAGGCAATTTCTGCTGATGTTACTTAAATTTACAAGCGCTTTGATACCAATTGTGAGATCCCTCTGCCCCCTCTGCGCACTGTGGACTCCCGGTAGCTGACAGCGGAAGCAGCCCCCTCATGCGCGAGGCAGGGTTTCTCACTCGGGGCCTCGCCCACGAATGTCCGGGCACGAGACTAGGCTGGTAGTCACTTCGAAAATCGAAATCGGGAAAATTTTCCATGCTCGGAAAGTGGGGACAATTCCACCTTTTTGAATTTTTTAGCGAATTTTTCTAACGAGATCAAATCTAAACTATCCTTCACCTGAATAAACCAGATAGAAGGAAACTATCATTGATATAATTTGATTATCTGAGCGATTTCAACGCTTTTTTCCTAATCAAGATCAGGCACAGTCGTTGATCCACTCAATTGAGAAAATTATTAGGGAATTAACTAACTACTCGAATCCTAGCGTAATTCTAAGATTTTTTTAGTTTGATTATTAAAACTCCACTGATTCTAGCCTAGCCCCATCCGGCCCATGGGTTAGCCACCACCCTACCACTGGAATCGGTAGAACCAAACAAGTACTCACCCACCTATAATTGAAATGTCTTTCTTAACTTTAGCTTTAGAAAAGAGATACACACACACTTTTCTTTAAAACTTTAATATAAAAATAATCCATTGACAAAACAGATATGATCACAGATTTCATAATTCAAAATTTCCATTCAATCCCTTGTTTCACAAAAACAGTACCACACTCTGGACTCTCCGTTGGGACCAGCTGGTCACCAACAACGAGATCTAGTAACAGATTACAATAATCACTTCATCAACATACATATATATATCTTCCTTGACATACGTATGGGTGTCCTAATAAGCACCGCAAGCTCGTGCATCGCTTGGTCAGAACCCTCCAGGATCCTCCTTAGGTGTCCTGGTACTTCACTCAGGGACCGCTTCGTCGGCCCTCGCCCATCGTATCGGAAGCACACCATTTTTCACCATACCCAGGCTGGTCAAGACAGGTTTTTGCTACGTGAGCTGTCCCCGCCGTTGCAACCGAACTTCCCTTAGATAAACATATATGCCAAATGCTCCCTCCAGCATTCTGGCGTAATAGTCCTTTAAGAAAACAGAGTTTCTATGCAAGTTTACAGTTTTGATTTTGTTTGAATACCATGAATAAATCTTAAATCCCTATCCCAATACTTCTAGATCTAGGTCTGAATTCCAAACAGAATTCCTTGAATTCTGTTAACTTGATCCTTAGATCAAAATCAAAAGTCTTAACTTAGTTTCAGATTCGGTGGGGGATTTGAGTGCATTTTTTCTGAACTGGGCACATCGTCATTGTTTGAAACTGACGAAGGAATTAGGTCTTGGTCAATAGTCTGAATCAGAGTTTGGGTCTGGAAAGGTTCGTCCTAAACTATCTTTCTCGAAAGGTAATATTTCAATTTCTCTTTTTCTAAATTTCGTCTGTCAAATATTTGCTTACAGATTTCTAAAACATGAATTTCCTATGAGGAATAAAATAATCATTTATCTCGATCTCCGACTTCGATAGTTTAATTGAATTTTCTCATTACTATCTTAGTGAATATGAAACGGTAGCATTTCTTCTCACAGATTATCTACTTATTCATTTTTTCAATTTTTGCAAAAATTAAACAGAGGATTAAGAGAATCCTTATTTAAATATAAAATTCTATATGCATCTATTTATGCATAAAATCTAATTCTATGATGAAAGTCACACTTTTATCATCATAAAAATCATTTATGATGAAAATCACTCTTTTAACATGAAAGAATTTCTTTTATGCATATGTTTATGCATACAAATCATTTATGATGAAAAACACTCTTTTAATATAAAAGAATTTCTTTTATGCATATGTTTATGCATGAAAATAATTTATGATAAAAATCACACTTTTAATATAAAAAATATCTTTTATGCATAAAAATCATTTATGATAAAAATCACACTTTTAATATAAAAAAATATCTTTTATGCACCCATTTATGCATAAAAATCATTTATGATGAAAATCACACTTTTAATATTAAAAAATATCTTTTATGCACCCATTTATGCATAAAAATTATTTATGATGAAAATCACACTTTTAATATAAAAAAATATCTTTTATGCATATGTTTATGCATAAAAATCATTTATGATGAAAATCACACTTTTAATATAAAAAATATCTTTTATGCATATGTTTATGCATAAAAATCATTTATGATGAAAATCACTCTTTTAATATAAAAGAATTTCTTTTATGCATCCATTTATGCATAAAAATCATTTATGATGAAAATCACACTTTTAATATAAAAAAATATCTTTTATGCATATATTTATGCATACAATTTATTTATGATGAAAATAACAATTTTATAATCAAAATAAAATTTCAATATGCTTCCTTCTATACATAGAATTTAATTCTAAAGAAAGTAATATTATTTTAATAAAATATTTTTACTATGCATTTTTCTATACCTAGGATGAAAAATAACACTTTAAGAATACATATATGATGGGAAGTACTCTTTTAAAAAGTAAAACTTATTTTTCACAATTTTAGAAAAATTTCGCCATAACCTCCTTTGTATGGCTGACCATTTTTTAATTTTTAACTCTCTAAAATTAATTAGAAGTTCACCAAGAGTATTTAAAAATCATTCTAATGTAAACATTTTCTACTTTATCAAAGAGAAACATTATGAAAAACTTGATTTTATCCATTAATCATTCATCTAGGATAAAGAATGGTTGGATTTACTAAAGAAGAGAGGGGAATGTCTTTTTTCAATGAGGCATAACATCATATTCAATTTAGAGAAGACAATGTTGCCATATATATAGGCGGTGATGTGTGTGAACACACTTAGGACCGTCGGGGCACTTTTTCCCTCTTTAGGAGGTTTTTCCCCCCTGCTTGTATATACACCCATTATTCTAGGGCTAACTTATCTTTTGTACATTGACACAATCTAATAAATTGTGTGTTGTGTGCATTCTTGCTTCTTCTTCTCCAAGCTTTGTGTGCTTTCTTGCAACCCTAATTCCAACAATTAGTATCAGAGCAGGCATCGGCTCCCAGGGCTACGCCGTTAGCACCCTCCGACTCATGTTCTTCGATTGAGGTGAGCTTTCACAAGCGTTTGCAGGTCCTTATACTCTGCAAATTAACCCGTAGGGCTTTGCGTTCTTAGAAATCGCATTTGAGGTCGTTTTGGGCTCCGTTTTTGCATTGCAAGTTCTGCACAGGTGTTTTCGTCATTTTCTGCAAAAATTTTGACAGTGCAATTTTCTGCAAAACAGGCATACGTATTCTATTGTGGACCGTGCTACATAGCACGAGTTGTTCTCTGTTCAGTCTTTGCTTCATTACAGGTAGCTTTTGCATCAGTTTCAGTCAGTGGCCATGGCTGATAATAGCAATGATGTATTTTGCATGTTGTCTGCTGATGACAAACTGGATGGAGACATCAACTACCCACTTTGGGCATACATGATGTAGCATGTTTTGGTTGCAAAAGGAGTGTGGAACATTGTGCAGGGTATGGATGTACGTCCAGGTTCTGTGGATGTAGGATCTATTGAGGATGTTGCAGGTTCTAGCAGCTCTACTGTTGCTGCCGTTTTACCCACTGCTGAACAAGCTCGTTGGGATGGTAAAGATGCACAGGCTCATGCCTTGATTGCACTTTCTGTCAAACGTAACATCACTCCACATATTTGTTCAGCTAAAATAGCAAAACAGGCTTGGGATATTCTAGCTGGTTTTTGGTTTGTATGCAGGTCGTAAATGAGGTAAAAATCTCTTACCTGCGTAAAGAGCTAGAATCGAAGATCATGCAGGAAGATGATGACATGAATGTTTTTCTTGCTGAGATTAAAGATCTCAAGGAAAAGTTGATTTCTACAGGTGAGATTATTCCTGATCATTCTCTTGTGTAGACTGTTCTTGATGCTTTACCTGAGTCATATCAGACTTTTGCTTCCACGTGGAGACTTGTTATTACTGAGGACAGACCTGATGTTGTCAAGTACAATACTTTAGTCAACAAGCTCTTGCAAGAAGCGGAGTCCAGGCAAAACAGGGCTAGGCAGCGTGCAGTTGATCAAGCATTTGTTGCTGCCCAGCAGAGAAGAAGTGGTAAGGCAGTCCCTTCCACTGTTTCTTCTCCTATTAGTAGGTCTGTAACTTCTTCTCCTTCCACAGGTAGCAACAATAGGTATGAGAAGGCTCTTGATAAAGGCAAGAAAAAGATTAGGTGCAACTATTGTAAGGCAAATGATCATGTCATTAAGAATTGCCCTAAGATAAAGGCTAAAGAGGCAAAGAAGAAAGAGTCAAATGCAGCCACAATAGCGGATGCTTCTATAAATACAGATTCTTCAAATGTTGTGCAGGATACAGAATGGGCGTTTAGTGTGTATTGCCAGTATGACCCATCTGTACATGATGCATGTTTGGCAGTTTCTGTTGACTCTGATGTTTGGTATTTTGACAGTGGTGCTACAAAGCACATTACCTCGCATCGTGATATGCTCACTTGTCTTGAGGCTGTCCCTAATGGGAATACTGTCACATGTGCCAATAATGCTTCTTACCCAGTGAAGGGCATTGGTAAAATTATGCTTATTGCTGCAAATGGCAGCGCTTTCACACTTTCAGATGCTTTGTATGTGCCAGGGATAAAGAAGAATCTATTGTCTCTCTCTGCGCTTGCTAGACTTGGACTTGTAGTCAAATTTGTGGGATGACAGATGTACTGTTTATGATTTGACTTCTGGTGATACGATTATTGTATCTGGCACCTTGTTTTATGGGCTGTATAGGCTCATATCTTATGACAAGTGTGTGGAAGATTCAGCAAATGCAATTTCTGAATAAAAAAGTAGTTTCAGATGCAAAACTATGGCATGCTCGTTTTGGTCATCTAAACTTTTCTAGTTTGCTGCGTTTGCAGAAATTTGATATGGTTGCTTCATTGCCCCCTCTTGAGGCACCATTGAAACATGTTTGTGAAGGCTGTATTTTGGGCAAAATGCAGCGTTCTACGTTTCCAAAGGATGGTTTTGTGCGGGCCACTTGCAAATTGCAACTTGTACATAGTGATGTATGTGGGCCTATGCAAACTCTGTCATTTGGTAAACACTTGTACTTCGTGACTTTCATTGATGATTACTCAAGGCATGCATGCACTGATGAAGGCAAAGTCCGAAGTGTTTTTTTGCTTCAAACAGTTTATGCTTATGGTTGAAAATGTATCCAATTGTACTGTGGGCACCCTCCGTTCTGATCGAGGGGGGGGAGTACATGTCTAAAGAGTTTGATGCATTTCTTGCTAGTCGTGGGATAAAACACCAATGTACAGTGCCGTATACCCCTCAGCAAAATGGTGTTGCTGAGAGAAAAAACAGGTCACTTATGGAGATGGCACGATGTATGGTCAAGAGCCAAGCTTTGCCTCATGCATTTTGGCTTGAGGTTGTCACGTGTGCTGCATATGTACTCAACAGGTGTCCCACTAAGGCCTTACAGTCTCTTACTCCATATGAAGCTTGGCATGGCAGGAAGCCTTCTATTGGTCACTTGCGTGTCTTTGGTTGCTTGGCCTATGCTTTAGTGCCTGTGCAACAACGTAGAAAATTGGATGATAAGGCTGCATTTTTGTTGGTTACAGTGCTGAGAGCAAGGGTTACAGATTGTATCATCCACAGTCAAAGCGTATCTTGATTAGTCGAGATGTTGTTTTTGTGGAAGATGCTGTGCAGCCTTTGTTATCATGTACCAAATAGACAGGTGTGAGCTCACGGGATGTATTTGATACGTTGTTGTCTCTATTTACAGGTGGGAATTCAAATGTAAGTCCTAATGAGGCAAATACTCAGCCTATGCAGATTTCAAACAACATCATAGATCAGCCTATTTCTGATGCAGATTTACAGGATGTAATTCATGAGGATAGGGCTGAAAATGAGCAGGCTAGAGGTATGCCTAAATGGCTGGTACAAACCTTGCGTGATAGTAAAATTGATACACCTATATCTAGTCGTACTCATTCAGGTTTTCAGCATGCCTCTTATGCATCAGATTGTTATGCTTTGGCTGTGTCTAGTATGTGTGAAGAGGAAGAACCTCTTTCATTTGATGAGGCACAAAAATCAGAAAATTGGTTGGCTGCAATGCAAAGTGAATATGATGCTATAATGAAGAATGATACATGGTCTTTGTGTGATTTGCCTATTGGTAAAAAGGCCATTGGATGTAAGTGGGTTTTTAAGTTGAAACGAAAGCCAGATGGCAGTGTTGATCGCTATAAAGCTAGACTTGTTGCAAAGGGTTATGCTCAAGAAAAGGGCATTGATTTTGATGAGACCTTTGCTCCCACTTGTCGTATGACTACCATTCATAGCATTTGTGCATTGGTAGCTCATAATGGTTGGAATGTACATCAGTTGGACATAAAGACTGCGTTCTTGAATGGAGATTTGCATGAGGAGGTGTATGTATCGCAGTCTCGTGGTTTTGTTCAAAGAGGGCAGGAAAACAAAGTGTGCAGGTTAAAAAAGGCTTTATATGGTTTAAAGCAAGCTCCACGAGCTTGGTATGAAAAGATACATGCATATTTGACTGCACATGGTTTTCAGAATAGTCCAACAGAAAGCACTTTGTATGCTAAACGTGTGGATGATGTACATCTAATCATTGCTCTCTATGTCGATGACATGCTGCTCACAGGACCAAATGAGAGTCATATTGCTGATTTTAAGGCTGATTTGAATGCCTCTTTTGAGATGTCAAATTTGGGGCATTTGCATCATTATTTGGGGATACAATTTAAGCAGTGTGATGGAGGTATTGCTTTGTGTTAGACAAAGTATATTGAGACATTGTTGCGGAGATTTGGCCTTGAAGACTGTAAGCCTATTGCTACTCCAATGGAGACAGGTTTGAAGTTGAGTCTTCATGATGCTGGAGATCACTTTGATGTCACACTCTATCAGACAACTGTTGGTTGCCTCATTTATGTATGCATTACGAGGCCGGACATTCAGTTTGCAGTCTCACAGGTGAGCAGGTTTATGCATAGCCCAGGGTCTCAACATTGGAAGGTAGTTAAATGCATCTTTCGCTACTTGAGTGGCACCATACATCTTGGGTTGTTTTATCCCAAGGGGGATCATTGCCGCCAGATTTACATGCTTTTTCGAACTCAGATTGGGCTGGTTGCTATGACACAAGAGTGTCCACAAGTGGTTTTTGTTTCATGCTCGGTAGCTCATGCATATCTTGGTTGAGCAAGAAGCAACCTACTGTGGCCACTTCTAGTTGTGAAGCTAAGTACAGGGCAGCTTTCACAGCTACGGTTGAGTGTGTGTGGCTCAGACGGCTTATGGTGGCTGACTTGGGTGTTGGACAGGAGTCTGCCACCTCTATCTACACTGACAGTCAGAGCGCATTGGCAGTTGTGAGAAACCCAGTATTTCATGCTCGCACAAAGCACATTGAGGTGCATTACCACTATGTCAGGGAGAGACTCTCAGCAGGAGAGATCAGCTTGGTCTATGTGCCAACACAGGACAACCTTGCCTATCTTTTCACAAAGGCGCTTCCTCGTCGTGAGAAGTTCGAAGCTTTCCGCAAAGCTTTGGGCTTGCTCCCCTTTGTGGACTGATCTACTTTGGGCATGGCACTTCCCGATACATGAGTGCCAGCTCTCGTTCACACCATCACTCCTAGGGGGGATTTGTTGCCATATATATAGGCAGTGATGTGTGTGTGAACACACTTAGGACCGTCGGGGTACTTTTTCCCTCTTTAGGAGGTTTTTTCCCCTTGCTTGTATATACGCCCATTATTCTAGGGCTAACTTATCTTTTGTACATTGACACAATCTAATAAATTGTGTGTTGTGTGCATTCTTGCTTCTTCTCCTCCAAGCTTTGTGTGCTTTCCTGCAACCCTAATTCCAACAGACAAAAATCATAAAAAAAACCATAAAATGAATAGAAAAGAGAAGAATCTCCAACTTACGAAGGAATTTGAGAGCTTTCCTTTGGCTTGATTATTTGAGTATTCTACTCTTGTTTGAAACAAGAGTGGCCCCCACCAATCTTTAGAAGAGGAAAGGTCAAAAAAGTAATAAATTATGAGTAAATTCACAGTTTTCTGGCTCTTGGGAGAAGCAGGGTAATAGTGCAAAAACACTATTAAGCTTCAACAAAGGGGAAGGCTTCTATTTATAGGAAAAAGTGAGCTTCTAACCAAGCCAACTGATTCTGGAATTTTCCAAATCAGTTTGGTCAATTTTTGACCATTTTGGGTCAGTTTAGTCCACTTTTTGGATCTAGTTGAAATAGGAGAGAGGAGAGATAAAAATATCTCATTATTTGGGAGTTTAAAACTCTCCCCCACATGTGAAATAGGCGCCTCCTTCATGAGGGGAATTCCCCCATACTGAGGTGTCAAAAATGCATCATTTCATCTAAATATCTCTCTTTTTTAACTATTAACCTTGTCCTTAGTCAACTCTTCATCTTATGTGAGTATTTACTCATTTTTGGGAGATTTTCCTTTTATTCTTCTATTTATCTCCTCCCTACATTTGGATGAATTTTATTGGTCCATAGGAACCTTAATTTAAAAATTTTCAAAAATTTGGACCCCTAGGATAATGCCTCTTGAACAGATTATACTTAATTTCTAATGCACCTTCTGAAAATCTTTTTGAACTTTTGTTTCAGGGGAACTTATTTTAATAAGATGAGATATTTTTCTATCCAAAAATTGAATTATCACTCTCTAGAAGATTTTCTCTCTCTAGGCCAAAACTGGTAGAAACAAGATCTTTTATATTTCTGAAGAGGGATTTGATTATAGGAAAAGATGCTGGACATCTTGAGAGGCTGGGGAGGAATCTTATAGTATATGCACACATAATGTGCATATAACAATGCTTTCGGTACTTTCTGGCTCTTTTTCACACCTTTTTCATGTTTTCCACTTGCTTTTGGTGCTTTTGGAACTTTTTGGGTCTTTTTTGAATCTTTTCCTCTTGATTCCTTGCTTCCGGCACTTTCTTGTCCTTCTCTACACCCCACCGTGATTGGCCATGGGGTGATATGCACATTTTGAACATTGCCCTATGCTTCATGCACCAACTTGGTGACTTGGTTTTGGACCCTCTTGCTCCTCCCAATTCTGGGGTTTATCCTTTATCCTTGGACAATCTTGATTTTCCATATCAATCACTGGGTGTTGTACCCTTGTGACTACCATGATAGCCTATTAAGGCTCTACTTCCTTCGGAATCGGGTGAGTCCGCACTAAATTAATTGTCGGAGACTAAGTTGAAGTGGACCCCTTTCCTTGTGTTTTCTGGAGTTCCATCTGATGTCGCTGCCAGATCGGACACTCCGTCTTCCTATATGCTTGTGTTTTCATGCATGCTACAATCCTCTATATCTCTCTTGCTCTCTTGCTCTCTCTCTCTCTCTCTCTCTCACACACACACACACACACACACACACACACACACACACACACACACTCACTCACCCTCTCTCACCCTCACCCTCTCTCTCTCTCTCTCTCACTCACACACACACACGCACCTCTTTCTCTCTCTCTCTCTCTCTCTCAAACACACCCAGCTAGCCACCCACCCCCACACACACACATCCACTCGCCCTCTCTCTCTATCTCTCACATACACACCCACACCCACACCCACACCCACCAACCTCTCTCTCTATCTCTCACATACACACACCCACACCCACTCGCCCTCTCTCTCTATCTCTCACATACACACCCACACCCACACCCACCAACCTCTCTCTCTCTCTCTCTCCCTCACACGCACACACACTCAACCCCCTCTCTCTCTCTCTCTCACACACACACACACATACACACTCACCCTCTCTCTCTCTCTCTCTCTCACACACACACACACCCCCCACTCACACGCACACTCTCTCTCTCTGGCACACACCCACACACCCACCCACCCACCACACACACACTCTCTCTCTGTCTTGTGAGAAAGAAGAGATGAGAGAAGAGACAATGTACTCAAGAACTCATCAATGAACCACTAGCCAACTTCATTAGAAATGAAATACAATGCCTCATATATATAGGAAAGTTCCTCCACCCTTTCCTCCACCCAAAAATGTGTGTAAATAGGAAAAAATGAAAATGAATGCTATAAATCCCAAAAATGCCTAGAGGGTAAAGAGTGTGCCACTAGCGTGATACCATCTGGAGATGACACCTATCCAACACCTCCTCTTCAGGTCCAGATGGGAGGACCAATGCCAACGGAGAAGATAATCCAAGGTAGGTCGAGGAAGAGGCTTAGTAAACAAATCAGCAACATTATCTTTGGTAGGACAATACTCAAGCTGAATGCAACCTTCAGAAATCCAATCACGAACAAAATGAAAATGAACATCAATGTGTTTGGATCGTCCTCGAATAATTGGATTTTTGGCTAAAGCAATAGCACTCTGTGAATCTGAGTAGATGAGTGTCGGAGTAGATGAACATCCAAGGTGATTCAGAATTTGCTGAAGCCAAAGTGCTTCAGAAGTGCCACACAAGAAAGTGATTGTCTATCAATGATTTCAATCACTTCATCATCAAAGTAAACCCCAAGACCTTTAGAAGTAGCCTTAGAGATAGAAAATAAGTTGGCAGACATCTTAGGCACATGCAAAATATCATGTAAGATAGCATCTCCAAAAGAAACATCACCAATACCAATCACAGGGAGAGACGAAGCATCACCAATGTGTACTGATGAAGAGATAGACTTATAGTTTTCCAATAAGGAAGAACTATTCGTCATGTGAGAGGTAGCACCACTGTCGGCAATCCACTCATCCACAGTATGCGTATCAAGATCTTTGATTACCACAACTGATGTGTCACATGAAGAAGTAGAAGACATAGCAACATATGCAATCTTGGCATTACCGTCTTCCGTCTTGTCTTTGTTTTTGTCGTGGGAAGATGTTGATGTAGAAGAACCCTTAGATTTGGATTCAAGTTCAGCTTTTACCTTCTTGGATGCCGCCTTCTTAGCAAATGTAATCATACGATAATGGTGGCATAAGGGTAATGTAAGAATTGGTGATATCCCATCCGTGGATATTTGGTTTAGCTATACGGGAGGGAAGTGCACATTCTTATTAGTTGAAAAATGAATTTCATGTGTAGAGAAGAGTGAGGACATTGTTTGTACACCTTTGACTAACTTAGCTTCATCAAAGCATGTTAGTTGGTTGGTATGTAAAGGTGGTACGTAAAGGGTTCAAGGTGAATTAAAGAATGGTAGTTGGTTGGTAGGTGAAGGGTTCAAGGTAGAAATTTCTTATCTGAATCAAAGCATGGTAGTTGGTTGGTAGGTGAAGGGTTCAAGGTAGAAATTTCTTATCTGAATCAAAGCATGGTAGTTGGTTGGTGAAGGGTTCAAAGCATGGTAGTTGGTTGGTTGGTGAAGGGTTCAAAGAAAACATTTCTTAGTATGATGCATGTATGCAACATGGTGAACATGGAAAATGCGTTGCTCGAGAGTGCAGAGCACAACATATTGGTGGGGAGCCCTAGTCTATAAGAGCTCCTAAATAGAGTAAATGTACATAAGAGTTCTAGCCTTGTGCAAGTTTTGTGAGGACCATCTGGAATAGCTCTGTAGGCACTCTAATAATGTACAAAACACCAACCCCTTGGATTGGTGACAGAGAATCAGCAAGGCACAAGATTAAAATGTCAACAGTCATTGATGTGGAGGAGGATGCTAGCTGTCAATGTTCACATCAGAAATAGAAAACCTGGTGGTTGGATGACTAATAAAGATAATTTTCACCAATGAGATTAGGGATACATCTTGTGAATCTAGAGTGATTAAAAGCAAGGATACAAATTAGGTAATTAAAAGAACACCTTAAAATAGTAAGTGAAGTGTTCGGGTCAAATGTAGGGCATTAAAGTGTGGGCGCATGATTGCTTGTAGCATTCCTAGACGTTGTTTCTACTGTAGTAGATCACATGCAATAGGTAAAACACTACAAATGATGTTGTTTTACAGTATCGATACATGAATAAGGACAAAAAGACAATGACCATCCACCACATAATGTTTCATTGCTATGGCATGTAGAAGAGGTGCTGTTGGTCTCGATAAAGGATTAAGGTACAACAATCTATACAAGTTGAATGCCCTTATAACAACTGCAGATAAGAGCACAAGTAGGCTTTGATACCAAAAATTTTGTCACATCAGATTTGCAGTGCTGAAGGAGATTTAGAAAAAGGGAATAGGAGCTAATTTTATTACATTTTCAAAATTACAGGTACCATGTGAGGCTTGTATAATGTGGGCAAGCAACAACGCATAACATTTCCAGAGGAGAGAAGCAATAGGGTAAAGAATCCTCTAAAGCTGGTACATGCTAATCTCTATGATATGATGTCTACTACTGCATTAGGAAGATTTTCTTACTTTATGTTCACACAATTACAGTAGGAAGATGTGGGTTTATTGGCAAGTTTAAACAGCGGCATAAGTTTTTTGAGAATGAGAGAAGAAAGAAGGTGAAAAAGTTTTGTATAGATCAAGTATTGCCCATGTAGTATACGTACCCACCTACAACACTATATATGGACATAGTTATCAAGCTAAGATATCTAATGTTTGTGAGTATCCACACCCTCTACACTTAGTACATCCTCCATTCAGAGTTTTTCTAGATCGCCATCTAAGCTCTCCTTAAGAGCACACGGGTGGTTAGCACCATCACATTTTACCTATCTCAAAATTTTAAATTCTCTCCATTCTCTATCTATTGCATTGTTTGTTATACTTTGTTTTGCTATATCAATATTTTTGCTATGCTATATTCTTATACAAAGTTCGATGAAAGAGTGTCCATGGTTGCAAAGGATGTGATCTTAGTCCTCGGAGTCGAGACAGGCTCTCGAGAGGGGCTTATATTCTTGGTCCTCATCTTCACTATTCAATATCTTGTTACAAGATATTAATCGATGTGGTGTGAGCTTCTGTGTTGCATGATTTACAAATATCAACTAAAGCGGACCAAGCAATTGTGTTTGACTCATTGGAGAGAATGCCTCACCCCGTCGGATGTGAATCTTCCATGTTTTCAAGTTTATTTTCAAGGATTGGTTACCTTCGTGTATGTAAATGTGATGTGATTGGTTTCCCAATCGTCTACTGGTCTTTCTTTCATTATGTAAGCCTTTTGAGGATCATTGTGTATGACCTTGTCTCTAAAAATCCATGACCATAAATGTGTGGTGATGGATTAGAAACTTAATTTGACGGTCTTTATTTTCACATCTTGTAGCCTATGGGTTTGGTTATGTTCCCATTGGCAAGCTTGACCACAAGGCTTGTGCCTAATGAGTGGCGGGTTACCCTAAGCCTCCCAGCTATCCTTGGTGATTATACTGACACCAGCATAATCCTTGGTGAGACCAGCACCACCATCTAAGATCATGGAGATGATAAGTCCCTTGTATACAACAAGTAATGCAACATTTATTTCATCACTTTCTCTTAACCACATGGTGGTTAATTTGGCAATTGGCGTAGGTAGGCCCACCAACACATTAAAAGGATTTTCAGGATAGAAGTGATACTATAAAGAGATCCCAAGTTCTAGTAGGGTTAGGAGAGGCTTTTTGTGACAAAAGCAAGGACATCAACTCCTTGATGCGGAGAGCCCCACTCTCTTACTATGCTTGTGGAGGTCCACATATAAAAGCTAAATGCCCTAACAGAGGATATAAGGATGCTCCTATGGTTGTTTACTCTTACTCATTTGGAGAGCTAGTGTCTAGGGTGCAGAGTAGATCTGTGAGACCCCTCTGCCCCCTCCGCGCATCGGATTCCTGGTTGCTAGCAGGGGAAGTAGCTTCCTCTTGCACGGGGTAGGGTTTCCCACTCGGGGCCTCGCCCTCGAATGTCCGGACACGAGACTAACCTGGTGGTCATTCCGAAACCGAAACCGAGAAAATTTTCCCTGCCCGGAAAACGGGGACGATTCCACCATTTTGATTTTCTTAACAAATTTTCTAACGGGGTCAAGAGACTAAACTATCCTTCACCTGATTAAAATAGATAGAAGGGAAACTATCACAGACTTAATTTGAAGAAATCAACGCTTTTTTCCTAACTGAAATTAGGCACAGTCGCATTGATCTCATCATTTGAGAAAATCAATGCTTTTTTCCTAACCGAAGTCAGGCACAGCCATTGATCTACTCATTTGAGAAATTCTTTAGTTTTTTATTTAACTACTCAAATTAAACTCCACTGATTCCAGCCTACCCCATCTGGCCCATGGGTTAGCCACCACCCAACCACTGGAATCAATAGAACTAGACAATTGCTCGCCCACCCATAATTGAATGCCTTTCTTAACTTTTGCTTTCGAATACAAATACGCACACACTCCTCTTTAAAACTTTAACATATAAAATAATCCATTGACAAACAGTTATTGGTTACAGATGTCATAACTCAAAAATTCCATCCAGTCCCTTATTTCTCAAAAAACAGTATCACTCTGGACTCTCCGTTGAGCCAACTGGTCAGCAATGAGATCTAGTAATAATAGATTACAATAATCATTTCATCCATCATACATATCTTCCACGACATATGCATAGGTGTCATAGGCACTACAAGCCCATGCATCTCCTGGTCAAAACCCTCCACGATCCTCCTTAGGTGTCCTGGCACTTCACTTAAGGACCGCTTCGTTGGCCCTCGCCCATCGTACCGGCGGAAGCACATCATTTTTCAACCATACCGAGGCTGGTTAAGACCTGGGCAGGCTTTGCCGCGCGTGAGCCATCCTTTGAACACTCCGCACCCAGCTGTTGCAAACGAACTTCCCTTAGAAAAACATATACCAAATGCTCCCTCCAGCATTCTGGCGTAAGACAGTCCTTTAAGAAAACAAGGTTTCTATGCAAGTTTTCAGTTTGATTTTCTTTTGAATACAAGGAGTATTTATTGAATCAGTATACCCAAAACTCTTGATCGGAATTCTAAATTTCATACCAGAATTCCTCGAATTCTATAACCTTGATCCACAGATCAATTCGAAGGGTCTCAAACTTAGTTTCAGATTTCGCGGGAGTTTTGAGTGTATTTTTCTAAACTAGTCACACCTTCTTTCCTCGAAACTGACGAAAGAGTTTGGTCTTGGTCATAGTCTGATTCAAGGTTCGAGTCGAATAAGTTTTTTCTTGAACTATCTTTCTCGAAAAGGTTTGATAATTCAGTTACTATTTTATTGAATTTCTTTCTTTGAATATTCACTTAATTGATTTCTAAATTAGTTACGAATTCCAATGAGGAATAAATTAATCATTTATCTGAATATTTTGATCTCGATAGATTTCTTGAATCTTCTTTTTACAATTCGTGTGAATATAAAAGGATAGAAATTTCTCTCTTAGAGTATTTAATTATTTATTTATCAAATACTCATAGAATTTAAACATAGAATTTAAGAGAATTCTAATTTTGATATAAAAATTCTTTATGCATCTATTTATACATAAAATCAAATTTAATAAAATTAATTTTTTTAAGAATAACGCTTTTATAATAAAAAAATTTCCTTTATACATCTTTCTATGCATAAAAATCAAATTTAATAGGAATAATACTTTTGTAATAAAAAAATTCCTTTATGCATCTTTCTATGCATAAAAATCAAATTTAATAAGAATAACACTTTTGTAATAAAAAAATTCCTTTATGCATCTTTCTATGCATAGAAATCAAATTTAATAAGCATAACACTTTTATAATAAAAAAAAAATTCCATTATGCATCTTTCTATGCATAGAAATCAAATTTAGTAAGAATAACACTTTTATAATAAAAAAATTTCCTTTATGCATCTTTCTATGCATAGAAATCAAATTTAATAAGAATAACACTTTTATAAAAAATTTCTTTATGCATCTTTCTTTGCATAGAAATCAATTTTAATAATTAATATCAGTGATATCCACGCATATTCATAGGTGAATATCTTTTTCACAAAATTTTGAAAAATTTTACCATAACCTCCTTTGTATGGCTGACCATTTCTCATTTTTATCTTTCTTTACTTAACTTAATTAACCCAATTTAGAATTATAGAACTCTAATCTACACAATTTTCTAAATTCAAGAGAGTAAACAATAAGAAGAGTTTAATTAATCACTTAGTTAATCTTTCTAGGATTAAGAAAGGTTGGAATGTAAAGAAGAGAAGGGGGTGACCTTTTCATCAAAGGCATAGTATTTGAATTTAATTCAATCATTTACAAAACATAAAAATCAAGAAAACCATATATTTTTCATTAAAATTCGTAAACAAAGTAAGAAAATTAGCTTACATGGAGCTTGTAAGCTCGCCTTTGGCTTGAGGGATTGAGGGTTCTACTCTTGTTTGAAGCAATAGTGGCCACCAATTCACTTTGGAGAGGATTAGGCCAAAAACAATTGAATTATTAAAAAATTCAATGTAGATGGCTCAAGACGGGAGTAGAGTAACAGTGCATAAACACCATTAAGCTTTTACAAAGGGAGAGGCTTCTATTTATAGGAAAAAGTGAGACTCTAACCAAGCAAACTGATTCTAGAATTTTCCAGATCAGTTTGGTCAATTTTTGACCATTTTTGGGTCAGTTCAACTTACTTTTTGGATCTAGATTTGAAACAGGAGAGATGAATATATCTCCTGTTTTTGGGTCAGTTCAACTTACTTTTTGGATCTAGATTTGAAACAGGAGAGAGGAGAGATGAATACATCTCATTTTATTGATAAAAAATTGGGGGTAATGATGAGAAAAAGGCGCCTACTTCATGAGGGGAGATCCCCACACTGAGGTGTCAAAATTCAGTTTTTTTTCTTTAGTCCTTAGTCCATGGACTCTTCATCTTATGTGAGCATTTACACATTTTTGTGGCGTTTTTCTTTTAGTCTTCAATTTATCTCCTCCCTACATTTGGATTAATCTCATTGGCCTGTCAAACCTTTGTTTGGACCTTAATCCAAAATTTTCTGAAAACAGGGACCCTTAGGCTAAGGTCTTTTGTGCACATTATAATTTATTTCTAATGCACCTTAGGAATTTCTTTTTAAACTTCTGTTTTGGGAGAATTTATTTTAATAAGAAGGGATATTTTTCCATCCAAAGATATCTAAAAACTGAATTATCTCTCTCTAGAACATTTTCTCTCTCTAGGCCAAAACAGATAGAAACAATATCTTTTATTATTCTGAAAAGGGGATTGATTACAAGGGAAGAAACTGGACATCTTGAGGGGCTGGGGAGGAATCTTACATACTCAAAGATTACCCCTACAAAACACAACACTTTGTTGGTGCTAGCAATTCTTCGGGGGGCAAACTACAAGATTTAGTATGATGTGTGTACTCCAAAATCGAGATGTTGAACAATTTATTCTAAGTCCTGTCCATGCTGTGACTATAAGGGCTCAAGCCCAAAAGGCTAAAACTGGGGATATGGAAGCTTTAACTTCCAAAAGTGCTAAGAGAAGAATGGCAAAGAAAAAGAAATCTATGATAATTGGTAATGGAAAAGACAAAGTAAAAATTACGGAGGGAACAAGTTCATCATCTAGTGAGTCTCTTTCTCTGATCCCGGAGGATGAGGACTTGCGAGTTGTGAAAAAATCAATGGAGAATAGCTTTAAAGATCACCCTTAAAAGCTTTCTAAGAAGCTTGAGCAATACCCGAATCCTATTAAGGAAAAGGAGCAAATTGATGGAGCCATTAAGTTGGTTCAAAAGACACAACAAGAAATGGAAAGTGTTTATAGACCGATTAGGGCTCCAAAACTGATTTCACCACCTTCACTATCTGTGGTCATTCCTGAGTCAGAAAGTGAAGTCTTGCGCATAAGGAGGAAGAGGACTATGCAACGTTGTTAGTTCTAGGCTCTAAAGAGATAAACCTCTTTAAATGACGATAATGCCAAAGAAATAACATTGGGAAATACACAAGGACAAGTTGGGAACTCAATAAAACCTATTCAGAATCATCAAGATCAACCAAACTCTTATGATTTTTGATTGAATCTTAGAAATAGATCTCCTCCAAGATCTAGAGTTCCCTTTATCACCATCAATGCCACTGAACCTCTTGAAGGGACAGTAAAAGGATACATTCCCATGCTTCCTAATTACTTGGAGAGTGATTTGAACTCTGAGGATGGGTGTGGAAAAGAAAGAGGATTCTCACCAGTAACAACGAGATCTAAGAGATTCCCAAGGCTTGCTAGAAAAGTGAGAAATGCAAAACAGCCTGAAACATCAAACATGTTGCAATTTCTCTTGTCTACACTTATCAAGATGACATTGGGAGAATTTTTACAAGACAATCCTACCTTGTGGGGGTCTGTAAAACAATGGTTAAAGACCAAACACCCAATTGAGTCCTTAGACATGGAGTCTGAGGGTGAATTTAATATCGATAGGGATGATAATTCCATTGACGAGAGTATTCCTGAGGTACCCATCAACAAACTCGGGCAGTATCAGTACTATGAAGGGGAGGATACTAATGTAACCATTCCTATTTCCTATAAATAAATTCAAGTATCTGCCATCCTTGATGGTGGAGTTGGTGTTAGTATCGCAACTAAAGCATGTTGGATGAGATGGGGTGAACCTCCTCTAGAACCTACAGGTGTATTAGTCAAGATGGCTGATGGCTCTATTGACATGCCTCTTGGTAAGATCAGTCTCACATGACTATGGATACCTATGATATGCGCTTTTCCCATACATTTGTAATCATGAATTTCTAGCATCCTACTAATTACAACATAATCTTAAGAAGGCCATTTATGAGGCAATTACAAATGATACATAACTGGAGTACAAACCATATTCCGAAAGAATGAGCAAATCATTAAGGTAGATTTGTGAGTCATAAAGCCCATCCAGTGAGTCGAATTCCTTTGGAGCTTGATTTAGATACTACATCTCATACTGAAAAGTCTACAAAAATAAGCGTCCGTATGGTGTGCAAGCATAAGGCTACAAAATTAGAAAGCAAAATCTTTGCTGAAAAGAAAAAGCTCCTTGATGAGGGAATAGAAATTGGTCTAAGAAAAGTTGAAGCAAGAGTTTTCGAAAAAAAGAAAGAGATTGCTTTTATTTTGAACCCCGCTTATTGTGAGAATTGGATGCAATTGTTGGCTATGATAGATGTAGTTCCAAACTTGATAGGAACAAAATTCATAAATGCCAATAAGGAGGAGACATCTCTTTACATGTTGAACGCTTCTTGGCAAAATGGTGACCCTATTGCTTTTTACCATGTTGGGACAAGTTCCAATGAGGATATTTCTAAGTGTATTAGTAAAGCCAAGAAGAAACTTAGAAAAATACAAAAAAGTCTAGTCACTATCAACGCTATACCCCATCCAAAGCTAGAAAATGAAAAACATTTCCTTCAGTATGTCGAGACAATGACATCTTTTGATGAGTTACTATAACCTTAGGAGATGACTTTAACCACGTCATTCCAATTCATAAAATGGAGGCATCACCTCTAAGTCTGAAAGATAGCCTTGAGTCTAAAGACCAAAATTGACAAAAATTATCGAGGTCTGCTATAGAAAGAGAAGGAATAAGCTTCTCAAGGAAGCTGAAAAAGAAACAAAATGAAAGGCCCAAGAAGACGAACAGTTGGAAGAAGATGCTTCCAAGATTCCTGATTATTTTGGGAATTATAAATTGTATGAATGCTTCGTACAATGTGAAGAAGCAAGATGAACAAAGAGCAAGGGCTCTGAACTGTCATTTGAAGGCCTCGCCAAAGAAGTTAAGAAAGTGGACATCACAGACCTCGGTGAAGATTCCAAACCGGTCTACATCACCATAGACTTGAGTGAACAAGAAGAGAAGGATCTCATTGATATTCTTAAGGAATTCAAGGATTTTTTTGCCTAAAAATACTCAAACATGAAAGAGGTTCCCCTTCTTGAAGTCTGCAAGCATACTATTCCAATCATGGATGACGCATGACTTGTGCGACAAAGATCTCATCCTATGACTCCAAATTATGCCAAATTGATTACAAAGGAGATTTATAAATTGATCAACGTGGGATAGAACACACAGAGTGGGTTTCACCTATTGTGGTTATACCTGAAAAGAATGGAAAACTCTGAGTGTGTGTTGACATGAAAAAGGTCAATGCTATAATGGTTAAGGATCATTATCCTTTGCCATTTACTGAACAAATATTAGAGTGAGTGGCTAGAAAAGAAGTTTATAGCTTCTTGGATGGCTTCTGAGGTTATAACCAGGTGTAAATAGATCTTGTCGATCAGCATAAGATAGCATTTATCACCCAATGGAGAACTTATACCTATAAAGTCATGCCTTTTGGTTTGACTAATGCTCCGGCAACATTCCAAAGACTTATGTGTAGGGCTTTTAAGGATTACCTAGAGGAATTTCTTGAAATATTCATAGATGACCTTGGGGTGCACTCATCTTGGAAGGAGCATTTGAATTGTGTATGCAAAGTTTTCCTAAGGTGCAGAATTTATCGAATCTCTCTCAACCTTGAAAAGTGTCAGTTTATGGTCAAACATGGTGTAATCTTGGGACATATTGTGTCCAAGAGAGGGATCTCCCACAGACCTAAGTAAGATCAAAGTAATTCTATAATTGCCTCCTCCTACAAATGCCAAAGAAGTACAAAGGTTAATGGGTCATATTGGCTATTACTGGCAATTTATATACATGTATGCTGATATAGCCTAGCCATTGTACAAACTATTGATAATTTTTGTCTAGAGACTGATGAATGCCAAGAATCGTACAAAAAATTGAAGAAGGCATCAGCCCCAATTCTTTGAGCTCTTTGTTGGGATGTGATTTTTCACGTCCACATTGATGCCTTTGCCTATGCTATAGGATGTATACTTGCCCAAATAGGTGAACATAAAATGGATTTCCCTATAAGCTTTGCAAGTAGACAGTTAAATGAGGCCAAACAAAACTATACAACCACAGAAAGGGAAGGATTATGTATGGTTTATGCAGTCCAAGAAGTTTAGAGACTATTTGTTGGCAAACAAATTTGTGTTCTTTGTAGACCATCAAGCCCTTCTATTTGATTAACAAACCTTGTACCACAGGAAGGATCACAAGGTGGATCCTCATGGAATTTGACTTCTCTATCACTGTGAGGAAAGGATCATCACATGTGCTTCCAGATCATCTATCCAGAGTAACCAATGGTGAACCTCTAGGAGGTATTGACGATGACTTTCTCCATGCATGTCTATTTCAAATAAACATAGTTCCTGAATGGAGCTTTGACATTGTGCACTTTTTAACGAATGGACTACCAATGAACCCTGAATTGTCTAAAGAACAAGCAAGACAATTGGTTAAGTTGGTGGCACCATATCAGCTAATTGCAGGGCAATTATATCGGTTAGGCACAAGGACGGAGTTCTTTGTAAAATGCATGCTAGAGTCTGACTATGTAGCTATCGTTGATGAAGCTCATAATAACGGACTAGGCGGTGGACATTTTGCCATAGAAACCACTGCATGCAAAAAGTGCTTCAATCAGGCCTATGGTGGCCAACCCTCTTTGGTGATGCCTTAGAATTTTTCAAGAGGTGTGAAGAATGCCAGAGATTTGCCATTACTCATGGCAAGGATCGTATGCCCTGATTGTAGTCTACTCTCTACAAGTCTTCCAAAAGTAGGGAATGGACTTTGTTGTACCTATCAATCTTGTTGCAAAATCATCTCGGGCAAGGTACATTACAGTGGTGACATGTTATTGTTCTAAATGGGTAGAGGCCCGTGACACTTTTAGAGCTGATGCTCGAAGTACTACCAAATTCTTATACGAGAATATCATAACAAGATACGGTTTTCCACTGGAACTAGTAATAAGTGATAGAGGAACTCATTTCATCAATGAGGTGATCACTTTTCTCCTAGCTAAGTTCATGGTTGTTCATAGGAAATCTTCGGCATACTATCCTCAAGCCAATGGGCAAGCATAAAGTACTAACAAAACTTGATGCACCATATTAACCAAAATAGTAAATGAACGAAGAAACCATTGGGAACAAAAGCTTCCTGTTGCTCTTTAGGCCTATAGAACAACTTATAATACTACTATTGGAATGACTCCCTTCCATATGGTGTATGGGGTTGAGGTGGTCATGCCTATTGGTGGGATGTAAGGGAATGAATATTTCATCATTGTAAAAGCAAGCTAGTTATATTGAGGAATATCTACTTTTGCATAAATCAGCCCACTGAATCTCTACTTTTACAAACCCTTGATTTGATATATGGCATGACTAATTTGAGGTAAACAAATACAAAGCTAGTAAGATTAATCATCCACGAGTACAAAAACCTATAGAAGTGATTAGCACTAATTATGCTTAGTAATAGTTAGTGAGATTAATCATCACGTGCGAGTACTTCTACAAAAACCTATAGAAGTGATTAGCACTAATTATGCTTAGTAATAATTTTGTTTCATTAATCTATTGGGCGGCAAATTATGTTTTGGAGAAAGGAAGATAGAATAATCTTCTTTTTGGTTTAATATAAAAATAGGTTTTGACTAAGGGACACGACAAAGACTGAGGAGAGACAGGGAGAGAGAGGGAGAGTGAGAGTGTGGGAGGTTATGGTTTTGTAATATATATATATATATATATATATATATATATATGCTTTGTGGAGTTGATGGTTTTGGGGGGATGATCGGTGAAGGGTTTGAAGAAGATGCAGCAGTTGTTGCAAAATTAGAAAACACTAAGTTGTGGTCTCTCTGCTTCTTCTCTTTCGTTGTGTGTGTGTGTGTGAGGCATAGGGCCAACATAATCAATTCAGCAACAAGGAAAGACCTTAAAGGGCTCCATTTGAATCTTGTGTCTTGTTTATCTCATTTACTAATTGATGAATACTTAGCATCTTTATGTTTTCTTAGCTTCTCTGAGAATCTTTTTGGTTTCATGTTGAATATTGCCTCTGAGTCATCAGAAGGTTGTGCTTGAGTAAGTTGCTTATTGGTTGTTGAATTTCTATGAGACAGGAGAAATTGGATCAGGGGGAGGACTTAGCTGCCTATGGTTCTTAATTGTTTGTCTTAATGAGTGTGGTGTGAGTTGAAAGAGCAGAGCAATTCAGTGTGTGACAATAGAGTCTAGAGGGTGAAATTCTTGCAGGTGCAAGTTTTTCTATTAGTGAGAGTGTGGAAGGCAAGGGATCCAACCATGGTATCTTTTGCTAGTTTAGCCTAACCCAGTCCTCTTGTAGTTCTAGCTACATGCATCTTCACATCCTCTTATAGAATAGTTAGAGCAAGATTGGCCGGACAAGAAGTGTCGGGAGAAAAACTGGTCGGATCAAGATTGGTCATATTAGGAGTTGATTGGAGAAGGACTGGTTGAATCAGGTTAGATCATGAATTATGTGGAGAAGGATTGGTCGAATCAAGAACTGTGTGGAGTAGGACTGGTCGGAGTAGATCTGGTCAGATCAGGAGTTATTAGATTAGGACTGGTCATATCAAGAAAGTGTGAGAATTAAGAGCTATGCAGATCAGAGCTGTTCGAAACAAGACTAATTGGAGCACGAAAGTATCAGGACTAGCCAGAGTAAGACTAGTCAGAATAAGAAGTGTCAAGAATAGGACTAGCCGAATTAAGATTGGTCAAAATCGAGGAAGTGTTAGAATCAGGAGCTATCCAGGTCAGAGCTATTTGAAACAAGACTAATTGGATCAGGAAAGTATCGGGAGTGGTTGGAGAAAGGCTGGACGAAAGTGTTACGGAGTAGGACTAGTTGGATCAAGATTGGTTAGAATCAGGAAAGTGTTAGAATTAGAAGTTTTTTTGGGTCACCAGAGCTATAGGAAATAAGACTAATTAGAACAGGAAAGTATCAAGACTGGTTAGAGCAAGACTGGTCAGAACACGAAGTGTTAGGAGCATGATGGTCAGATTAGGACTAGTTAGATCAGGTAAGTGTCAAGATCATGAGGTGTTAAGAGAAAGAAAATGTAGCTAGTGTGAGAGTTAGGAAAGCTGGGACCATTGAGTTGACGAGACTTTCAGATTGGTGTTTATTTAGTGTTTGGGGTGGTGTCTTATGTATTTGATCTTATCTAGCCTTCTTGTAGTGCTAGCTAGTTGCACAGCTAGTGTGGGAGTTGAAAACAGTTCTCAGTGGTACTTCTTAAAAGTACGCCTAGTGAAGAAAACTCACATTTTGTGTCTACTTTGAAACTTTTACATGAGAACCTAAGCTAGAT
This sequence comes from Cibotium barometz, assembly GCF_041138505.1. Taxonomy (NCBI): domain Eukaryota; kingdom Viridiplantae; phylum Streptophyta; class Polypodiopsida; order Cyatheales; family Cibotiaceae; genus Cibotium; species Cibotium barometz. Next base: position 29,045,622 of record NC_141075.1, on the reverse strand, counting down.
GGTGTGGAGACTGCATTACTTGAGGAGTATAAGAAGCAAAGCATGATCCAATATTATAATGAGGTAAACTACTTAAAGAAGAAGTTTTTAACAAAGGAACCACCATAAAGAACTCAAGGAACAAAGAAACCACCAAAAAACTTGCAAGAACAAAGGAACCACCACCAAAAAGAACTCCTAGAAAATCTACATCAACACAAAGAAGAAAACTTGTGGGTTATGTGGAAATGACAACCATACCTAAGAAAGCTGCTTCTTGAACAACAAGGTTCAAGCTCTCTCGTCCTTATAGGAGGAGAAGAAGAAGGTCATGAAGACCAAGAGATGGGAGGCCTCTTATGAGGCCAACTATGTTGCTAATGATTGGATTCTCTAAAGAACCAAGGACCTTGACTTGCATTGTCGACTACCCCATAGCGTGGGTCCTCATTTTTTTAAATCTTTGTTTATACTAGAAGGCAACAAACTCTACTTTCACACCGATAACATGGTAACTGACCACTAGTAGGTAATTGGATATTTTTTGAGGAAGGATTTGTTGGGATTATTCACAAAATATCCCTAATCACTTTGTGTGTAAGGGTCAAATATTCTAAGGTTATTTCATCCTTATAAAAGCAACCTAATTAATGAGGAGTCCCTAGTTTTGCAAGTGGTGGCAAAGGTAGGTGCCAATCAACCCACCATAAATCATGGAACACAGAATCATGGGGAGTGAATTAAGTAGTGTGGAGATATTGTAGGGTTATTTCATCACTATAAAAGCAACCTAATCAATGAGGAGTCCTTGGTTTTTCAAGTGGCAAGGTAGGTGCCAATCAACCCACCATAAATCATGGAACAAAGAATCATGGGGAGTGAATTAAGTAGTGTGGAGATATTCTAGGGTGAGAATTAAATTAGCCCACCATAAATCATGGGAGAGAATCATAGAGTGTGGAGATATTCTGGAGAGAAAATTAAGGAGTTAATTGAGGATTAGACTTTGGGTCCTTTTGGATTGTACTAAGCCTATATATTGGGAACATCTTTTGAACTAATACACTCTTGATTTCTCCATTATGAACTCATGTATGATTAGTGACTAATTAACTATCTCAATCAGCTCTTGGTCATAGTGAATATTTATGTATAGATTTCTTGGTTATGTGTTTATTTGATTAAGCATTATTTTCAATTTATTATGAAAAAAATTAGCACACTCATTGTCATTAGTATTGCATTTGGATAGAGATTATGCTCATGGAGATTCGGAGAGTGTGTAAACTATGGCATTAACCATAGCCATCATTGTCTTGCTCTTGCTCTTGCTCACGCTTTAATCTATGATTTACATCACAAATGATGATATCTCAAAAGATGATGAGAGTGATGGAGAAGAAAAACTGCTTAAGGACGTGTTTGTCAATAAACTTGGTAAAAAAGTACTTCGAGGGGGTGAGGAGCTTAACGCCACTTTACCCATTAAACTCAATAGCTACCTTGTCTATTCATCATCTAAAGCCAATTTTACGACACTCTAGGTTGGGGGGTACCAAGAATGCCCACTTCTTGAGGGGATTCCAAAAGTGGAACTTAAGGATGGATCCCCCCACAAACTTTAAGCTTTTAACATGGATATAGCTTTTTTTCCCCAGTGCTTGGTAGGCTCAAGTGGGGGCCCATGGCTCTCATCCACCACCTTCTTGCCCTTCCCCTTGATTGGGGTAGAGGATTGCGAGGCCATATTGCTCTTAGCACAACAATCAATTACAAATGCAACATAAATTGTAAATGCACTTCACCACCACTGCCTTGGCAGTCTGTTTCAATTAATCATCAATGCAGCATGCAAGTGATCAAACCTTTTGTGTGCAAAACTTTATCATCTGTTGGGGTGTGCCTAGAAATGCATATGTAACCCAAGTTTATATCCAATTATGATCCAGTAAGGCATATGCACTCTTCTATCTTCTCTTTTCCTTAATGAAAATCAAGGCATCTACTTTAAACAATCCTTGGCACTAGATGCATGCACCCCTTTTTGTACTTTATAAATGCTCTTCTACAGCCTTGTCAAATTGATTCCAATTATTCAAGTGTTAACATGCACATGAAACCTCTTTTCTAGACCTTACTATTTATCTTTTGCATGCATATATAGATATCAATGTAATTGCTAAACCTCCTTTCTAGCCTTACTATCTAAATTATTGCTATATCTCTTTTACATTGTGGGAGTTCAATATCGGCGATCCAATTCTTCTAATCTTTCAATTATCTAGTTTGATCTCGACGAAGCGATTGAACTTTTTTGATCGTTTAATTCAATCATCCAATCATTCAATTCGATCAGTGATTTCACTTTTTTGATCAATGATCTCATTTTTTTTTAATCAAGCAATTTGAGTTCTTAAGCCGCTATGATTCCACTTTTTTTTTATTGACGATCGAGGACTTCAATTGTCCTCACCTGATTCAATTTCTTTGATCGATGATCCAACTTTTGTAATCACTCGACTATTGAGTGGTCCAACTTTCCCATCCAAGTTGATTCTTTAGTCCCTTACCTTCCCTCAATATCTCCCTTCCAAGGAATTTTCATTTAACTCCAACTTGGATGTGTTCACACTTGGTTGTCCACCCTTGGAACCCTTGCCACCCTCTCAATCCATCGCCTATTTCCAATTCTTGCAAGAAGGTTTTGCATTTCAACCCTTGTAACCCTTGTTAGGTGCCCAAAACACTCCTAAAATCGCATATTTTCACCTCAAAGGCCAGTAAAGCATCCCTTTGCTTATGATAATTTTCAACCCTAATGGGTGGTAATAATTATAATCTTCCCTTGTCCAAGAGAGAATCCCATTTCAAGCCCAAAGGAGTGTGTTCACACGGGAAAAACCCTTTGTCTAATACCTTTTTAGCCGCTCGTTTGGTATGCACATGCACATGGGGGATGGGAATTAGGCACTTGGGGCTTAGGGTCATATACATGTGTAATTTTGGGGATCTTGGGCTATACTAGGCATAGGGATCATGGACATTGTACCTTTATGACCTTTATGATCTTTTACTTTATAGACATCTGTCTTCTTAGAGCTTATGCCAAAGCTTTCATGGCTAATTCATGGTAGGCTTTCCATGTCTAGGTGCTACTCCCTAGGAGATGAGTGGGACATGTGTGTACTCCATGCTAATGAGTGCAAACCCTAGGTCCCCTTCAATGTGCTAGCAAATTGTCCAAAGGGTGACCTTTTATGGTTTAGCCTAGGGTGTATCCCATTTCCTCTCAGACCTCCACTCGCAATCATTTCTTGCACTGCATAATTGTTTATAATTTGATTCTATGGTGCATAATAGGGTGTCTCACATCATGCATGATTTAAATGTTCTGAGCCATGCACTTATATGATTGCACATCACTCACACATCGAACACCTAAAGGCCTTGTTGCGCACATCACTCATGCATCAAACACCTAGGAAAGAGGCCTTATCGCCTTTGATAGAAAAACATAGATGCATCGCGGACACCTAGGATAGAGACCTTGTCACTTTGATAGCAAAACATAGATGCATTAAGTATAAGTAAGACACTAACATTACAAGCTGCTACATTAGCGACAATAATCAATATTGAACCAACCACAAAACACCTTCACAAAATATTAAAAATCATCAATGAATCGGCAAGATCCATCTCCCAAACTATAATTGTTGATTCATCTGTCATGTCATCCACAATTGTGAATTGGCATGATTCAACTCTCACTTTTGATCGTGTAATTCCACTTCAACTCCGACTTTAGCAATTGTGATGATCCTAACATCTTAAATCATGATCCAACACTATCGATCGTCATGTTTTGGGTCATAACATCAATTAAAGCGGTCTAACATTCCTAAATTGCACATGATCAAGGTCATCAATGAATTGTAACTCGACATAAATTGGGCAATTTATCTATTCAAGAGAACCTAACTCACTCAATTGTGCGCGATCAAGTTCATCTCATGAATCATGACTCAAAATGGGTGATTTATCTATTGGAGAGAGCCTAACTCACACAAACAGGAGAACACAAGGGTGTAGAGTGTGAGGAGAAATAACTAGCTCCCTCAAAGGGGAGAGAGATGAAGCCCTCTACAAGATAAAGGAGAAAATATAAATGAGTAGACAATAGATGAGGTTGCTTATATAGTAACCGAACCCTAAGGTGTACGTTAAGTGACCATGGCATAAGCTTAGGGTCCCTCACTGTAGTACTACCAAATATCTTACAAACCTCCCTGTAGTACAAATGTGATATTTACAAAGATTACAAATCAATCTTTTAAGGGGATAAGGTCCAAATATTTGTATAAGCCAAGGGGAATTTCATGCATGGTGCATCTTGGGAAAAAATTATCCTTCCGGTGGTGGGCCTCACTTAGCCCCTCTCTTTTTATTTTTCATCATTTGGTCCTTCTTGTATATTATTGGCTAAAAATGGAATCTGATCACTCTGTCCCCACAATCACCCATAATCACCAGAATCTATCCCTCTTTGCCAACAAATGCATGATTTACATGAGAAAATGAGTTTATTTATGAATGATATCTACACTATGATAACACTTATATTGCTGGCTTCATATACCCATCTCTTGGGTAACACTGGAAAAGGGATAAATGTCAAAACTTGCATGGATTTGAAACCACCAAAGTACATTGACATTTTACCTTCTCGCACAGTTGATGTAGCAGATCAATGGCTTTCTAAGCTCAATGGCTTTCTAAGTTGGAACAATGCTTTACTTTATGTAATATCACAGATAAGCCCATTAGAATCCAGCATGCTGTATATAATTTATAGTATGTGGCTCATTGTTGGTGGAGGAAAATTAAAAAAGACAAAGTAATCCTATCGTGTATAATAGATTAGATTGACCTCACTTACATGATGGAGACTCTCTCTGATATATTGGTAATGCACTTCAATGTTCTTGGTCTTGGCATAAAAGATAAGATTCTTGGCTACTGCCATTACACTTTGATTTTCAATAAGAATAGGAGTAGGGGTGTCTTAAGGGATATAAACATCCTCCATCAATCTTCTCAACCATACACATTCAACTCTCACAGTAAATAATGCTCTGTATTCAACTTCACAGAATGATGTTGCCATAATTGGTTACTTCTTACTTAGCTAAGATAAGTATGAATTGCTAAGAAAGAAGAAATTTCTAGATGTGGACTATCGTGTATCATAATTACATGCCTAGTCGAAATCAAAGAAGGATTTTAGCTCTAAATCACCCCCCTTGGCATAGGAAAATCCAAGGTCTTAAGTGCCTTGCAAGTATCTAAAGATATGTTTAACTGCCTACCAATGCTTTAGTGCTTAGGCAATGCATGAACTTTGAAAGCTATAACACATCATACTAGATGTCTGCATGTGGGTTGTACAAATGAATTAGGCATCCAACAACTTGATCATAAGTGGTTATGTCAACTGGCTCTTCATGATCCTATACATTGAGATTTACACCAAGTCCCATCGGTGTAAAGATTGGTTTGCAACTTTCCATAATGAACCTTTTGAAGTAGTGCTTTGATGTACTTGGACTGTTTAATGACTATACCATCATCTTGATATATAAAATGCATACCCAAGTAGTAGTAAAATGAAGATCTAAGATCTTAAAATTTCAAGCAAGGTCAACCTTAAAAGCTGTGATCAAATCTAGCCTTAGGGGATAGTTTCAAACCATATAAAGCTTTTTTAAGCTTATATACATTCTGTACATAATCACGTTGGCCAAATTTAGTTGGTTGACTCACATAAACTTCTTCCTACCAGTCACCATTTAATAACATTGTTTTGATGTCCAATTGGTGTACTTCCCAACCATGATGGGCTGCCAAAGTAGTAACAAATCCGATAGTGGTCATATAAGAAGTGAAAGCAAAAGATTCATCATAATCAATCCCTTTCTACTGGTGCACTTTCCAACCAGAGTTATTCCAACCAGAGTGGGCTACCAAAGTAGTAACAAATCTAATAGTAATCATACAAGAAGTGAAAGCAAAAGTTTCATCTAATCAATCCCTTTTTGTTTGGCATGCCTTTTTGTAATAAGCTTGGCCCTAAATCTATCAATAGATCCATCTACCTTTCTCTTAACTTTGTAAACCCACTTAATACCAAAAGCATTCTTGCCAAGACTTGGTAGATCTACTAAATCCCAAGTACCATTTTTTGAATGGCATAAATTGCATCTTGCATGGCTTTAACCCAATTTGAATCTTCTTGAGCCTCTTCAAAACCTGGTGAAGAAATCATTTAATATTGGATCTAGTTCTACTCTGCAAAGAAACACATAATTTTCTATCTTGCAAGATGCTTTTAACCCATTTAGGCATAAGCCTAGATCCATTGATAGCTGATCTTTCAACATTTACTACATCTTCTAGCAGTATAGCCAATTGATCAAAAGTTGGTGCATCAATTTCTTGAGTATTCCCCCCCTTGTTGCAACACACAAGGATTACTAGGTAAAAGCTACTGAGAAAGCAATAGATATTGGCACATGTAATAAACCATCAAACATGTCTAGAGAATTGGCATAGAAATATCTGTTGAATTCCATCACTGGATAGATAGAATCCTTTACAAAACAGACATTCCTATTGATAATAACCTTCTTGGTTAGAGGATTCTAGAGATAGTAACCTTTGCTTTCGGCACTATAACTAATAAAAATGCATTTCACTGCTTTGTCATGATTTGTGTTGTCACATGTGCATATGCCAAGTAACCAAAAATATGCATGTGTACATTTTTAGGTTTTATATCAAGCTTCATTAAGGAGTGATAGTCTTCAAAGCTTTACTAGGAAACCTGCTCAGCACATAAAACTGCTTCTACCTAAAACTTGTGTAGAAGTTAATGACCTTTAACCATGCATCTAACCATATTCATGAGAGTCGTGCTTCTTCTCTCCACTACCATTTTTATGTGGTGTATAAGGAGTTGTACATTGATGCTTAATGCCTTTTGTGTAAAAAATCTTTGAATGCATCAGACATATATGCCCCCCTCTATCTGAGCAAAGAGTTTGAACTTCCAAGATAGTAACCATAGCAACAAAGTGTTGAAAGTGAGAAAATACCTCTCATTTTTCCTTCATGGGGTAAGACTAGCCATACTTGTTATGCTCATCAATGAATATAACAAAGCAAAGATTTCCTCCTAAAGAGGTAGTTCTCATTGGACCAAACACATCACTCTATATGAGCTACAATTTGTGGTCAGCTCTATCTTTTTTTTTGGGAAAGGATGGTGGGAGAGTTTGCCAAGGATACATCCTTTAAAAACAAACCTAGGTGGTCGATCAAGTTGAGGAAAGTTATCTAATATTCCATGTTTCTACAAAATCATTAAACCACAATAGATGTATGGCCAAACCTAGCATGCCATAGCTCGACATCTTTCATTGCATGTAAAGTGTTTGCCAACAACAGACAAGAAACATCACGCTTGTCATACATGTCCAATTTTGTACAAACCACCATTGGTTAAAGATCCAATAAGTACAATAAGTTTGTCATGTTCTCTATCATGGACAATGCACTTATCATCTGTAAATTTAACATTAAGAACCCCCCTTGTTAGAGTGGGCATAGAAAGTAGATTCTTTTATATACGTGGAACAAAAAGTACAATTTAAAGTTAAAGATCCTCACCACTAATATTGGTAAGAATAATCTCACCAATATAAGAAGCAATGTTGTTGACACACGTAAAATAGTGAGACCACCTTGCACAGTCTCCATATTTTTTACTAAACTTCTTTTTGAGAAGTAATGTGCTTCAAAGCACCACTATATTGAAACCAATTGTAAAAGATAGTTGCACTGAGACATGAATCTTGGTCACGAGTATAGGTGCAAACATCCATAAGTGATACATCTTCATAAACAACATTTGAACTCTGATTGTTAGAGGCAGAACTATTCGAACCTTTATTGGATTCCTTCTTCTTCTTATCTTTATTTTGAAGTTTAAAACAATTTTCACTTGCATGGAATTCTAGTAAGTAACCTTATTCGGCTTCTCAAAAATATCCTTAGCTTCATAAGTTTTATTTGAATTGGTCTTCCATTGGAATTTATTGCCTTTGTACTTGGCTACTAGCATGATCACTAGTGGAACAAACAGAGGCATTCTTTTTGGATTGTTCCTCCTCTAACAGTAAGCTAACAAGCTCCTATAATAAGTGAGTGGGTTTTCATTTCCACTTTAAGAAATCTAGAATGAAGTGTTGAATCCTATATAAAATCCAATCAAAGAGTTAAGGGTGATGTTAATCATGTCCTTCTCAGGAATGACTTCATCAATGTTGTGAGAAGTTGTTCTCTCAAGTCTTACATTTTTGTTAAATTGGCTAATAAATAAATACATACATGAAGAAGCATGCTCGGGGGAAGATTGAACCCACTCTTTTATCATGCATATCTTCCTTTTTATTCTCTTCTTGTTTATTTGCCAAGTTTATGCTATGGCTTGGGAGGTGATTTTACAGCATCACGAACGATTTAAGTCCTAGATCAGACATCAAACTATAAAAAAATCAAATGATTAAATCCCTGAATCATTGATTAAGAAAAACTAGAATCTCCAATTGAAAAGTTGAATTGGATAATCAAATCCAGCAATCAAAAAAGTCGGATCGAAAAGTTAGATCTTGATTAAAAATTTTGAAATCGCTGATTGAATGATTAAATTGGACAATTGAATCGAACAATCAAAAAGTTGAATCACTGATCGACAAACCAAGGGCATCAATGTATGGCTTCTCCAAGGAGGATGGACAAAGGCCATTGATGGAACGTGATTACAAAAGTCAAGGATGTATTTACAAATAAGGGAGCTTGTGATAGGGTGGGACAAAAGGGAACATTCATATGCCAGTGTAGAACCACTTTGTAATTCCTTTTATTGTGGATAACAAAAAAATAATGAGGAAAGGGGCAAGGGACTCCTTGAATTTCTGCCATTTGTTGGATTGATCATTGTTCACATAAATGAACCATCAGTCTCTAATCCTACTAGGCGCAATTAGCAGCTTGTATGTCATTATTGCTTCTTGATGGAAAACTTGGGTAGGACCCTTGCAAGACTCCCCACACTTTGAGGGGGGCTAGGCATCTACACTGTGACATCTACACTAGGAATAATTCATGGCATTGTCACCAAGAGAAGTGAGCTTCAAGTGGAAGGGACCATGACGAGCATCCCCACACTTGAGAGGGGAGTCAAGCTTCTCCAAATTTGGAAAGAATAAGCCAGGGGGTTTCCCATGGAGGCAAACATTGGGATAGGATTGAAATAGGTAACACCCAGGGAGGTGCAAATGAGAATTCATAAGAAAATGTGGTACCCAGGGAGCTGAAAATAGTTGAAGGGAGACTAGGAGTAGCTAAGAAGAAAGGTTTGGGAAAAGGTGGTAGAGCAGGGACCTAAAAAGGATCTTCGTAACCCTAGGGAGGGATGACAATTAGCTAGGTAACTAAGAGGAAGTATAGAAAGGATGCTTGGGCACTCATATAGCAATAGAAATTAATTTGGAGTGTGAATTATGAATCGGAACACCCAGGGATGTGATACAAGAATGCGCAAGAACCACCCCCAAGGAGGTAGTAAACCATGATTGGTAAAATGAAGACATTTATAATGAGACCTTTGGAGAGGTTACTAAAATAAGAGGGAGAATCGGAGACAAATCTTGTATAATGCCCACCTAGGGAGGTGGTAACCTTCAAATGGAAGGGTACAAAGAACTAAGGTACTTCCAGGCCATGTGGGTCATACCTAGAAGATGTCCCAATGAAGATGCCTAGCTCCTTAAGGTAATCAACTTGTTGAAGAGGGTGTTCCTTAAGGAATCCAAGCCAAGGATTAGGGCACCAAAGCAAGATCCTCAGGATGGGTTTAGGGTTTAGGATCTCAAGGCTCCTTTTGTAAGAGGGAGTTGCCTCCTTTTCCCTCACAAGGGATTTCTTTTCTCTTTAAAAAAATAAGATATCATTGAAATAAATATAATAAGGAATCAGTATCACGGAAGTTAAGGGAGGAGTAGTTGTTCGAGAAGAATCTTCTAAATGTAAAGGTAAGGAAGTTGAAAATTAATTTGTACAAAGAGCTCATGAATCTTACACCCAAGTATGTAAGAACATACAAGTTAGTATTCTCAACCTTCAAAAAATCTTTACCAAGAGTTGGAAGGAGGTTTTGGGGGGGTTGGTTGGTAAAACAAGATTACGGCCCAAAGAATCATCACTAGAAGGAAAGTGACAAAGCTCAATATTATGACTTTCTTTTTCCTTAATTTGACATGGTACTTTAATTATCAGGATTCCCATGGGGGAAAGTACTACTTTAAGATGTATCCATTATTGATGAGAAAGGGTCCCTCTACCTTGTCCATCACTTGAATTTCTTAGGATCAATTTGGAAAAACTTAAATTACTCTACGGTCTTGTCCATCTTTGTTGGAGGCAAATATCCTTACTAGTATGATTCTTTCTAAGACTATATGAAGAAAAGGCTCCTAGTATTGTCGGCTTCTTGGTGCATTCTTCTATGGCTAAATAACCTGCTTGATGACACTTCTCACACCATGTGTTGGCCCTTAAGGTATCTTCAACAACTGGTCTGGATGGATTCAAAAAAGTGGCAGTGTTAACACTTATGGACTAGACTTGTTCAATCAGGGCATCCATTGATTCTTTCTTTTTATAATCTGAGGTGACAAGGTAGCCTTTGATATTCTCCTCACGTGCACTGGCTAGGGGGCAAGAGCTAAGGAGGTTTCCGTTATAACTACATATACTAGCCTAGAAGATGGCGAGCTGGGCATGACCTTGTTGTTGGTTCCAAGAAGGTATGTTCCATTGTGGTTGTGGTGGTGTAGGATTGTGGGGTTGAGACCAAGATGGTCCCCAAGTAGGGAAAGTTGTTTGGGGAGGTACACTTTGCGGTTTTTAGGACACTCATGATTCATCATTGGATCTAGTGTTTGGTCTTTAATTTCCTAGTTTATTACCATAGACTTGCCTCATATTCCTTCAATATATTGGTGTACCTTACTACCAAGACCCTCTCTCATCCCACCATAAGGTCTTTATTCTTCTAATTCTTTCTTTGTCAAAGGGCAACAACTTTCATCCCACTACATAGTGGTAAGTTTTTTTTGAAGCTATTAAAATTGATCTTGCTTTGGAATAATAGTGCTTGGTCTTGGTCCTCTCCAATATCCTAAGCAAGAATTATATGATCAATAGGATCATCATAAACATCATCGTCATTGAGGGCTGACAACATATCCACACATGAGAGATAAATGGAATCATCATTCGAAAATCCCTACTTACCCTAGAATCTCCAAGGTCACTAAAATAATCCTCATAGGTAGGGTCTATCTCCATCAATCATATGGATTTAAGAAAATATTTAAGTTGAATATGAAACTCTCTAGATCCATATGAATAATCATGTGTCGCCTAGCCTTTAGAGTGTACTGGAAATGTTCACTTGGGTATAGTCTACGTGTTTGAGCAATCAGGTATAGTGCATGAGGGTAGTGTTGATTTTATTAAGGTGAGATCTCATATGATGATCCAATGTGTCACGTGGCACTGATGATGAGCCAATGTGTCACATGGCACCTTAGTGCATGGGTGCATGTGACAAATTTCTTTCCTTCATGAAGCCTTGAGCAACATCTTGCCGTGTAGGCTCCTCCAAACTGCTATGCTATCATTTGTGCTAAGATATCCTATGTACGGACTATTTGAAGGCCCCCTTTTGAGATGGATGGTTACTAACATCGTGGAGACCAAAGTATGGCCAAGATTAACAATAAAAAAAATGAAAACTATCACATAACAATATTGTCCTCGTGGAACTTGAAGATTTGAGCTTGCCCCCTCTAGTCTCTCCCTCTCCCCCCATTCTCTTTAGTTTGCGCATTTGATTAGATGAAACATCATCCATAATTGAGCTATTCCAAAAGATAACTAATACAAAAATATCTAAGAGTTCAAGGTGATAACATGGACTACTAGTGTTCACATAGCTAATTAGACTAAGCATCATCCACAATTGAGCTATTCCAAAAGATAATCAATGCATGAATATCTAAGAGTTAGTCACACAAATATCTAGAGATAGTCATGTTGGCTATGAAAAACTCTCATTTTTTATTCCAGTGGACTTGATCCTTCAAGTGAAATTTCTTTACCAATGGTCTTTAACGAGCTCTAACCTTTAATCATCTTAGTAATCCAAATAAATGAAATATTTTTCACATAAATTTCTCAAGTAATTCACGGCTCATTCACGGTCATTAAACACTTTGGGCTTTCACGTCAAAATTTTATATTTTTTTGGTATCAAATTTATTTGTAATGAACTTAGACAATCAGTCTAGATCTTATAATCACCTTAATAACCCAAATAGATAAAATTATTTCAATGTGATTTTCTCAAGAAATTCAGGGCATGATTATCTAGGAGATAGTCTACAATGAAGGGACCTAGGGGATCGCACTCATTATCATGGAGTACACACATGTCCCACTCATCCTAGCAAGGAGAACCTAAACATAGAAAGACGGCCATGAGAATCAGCCATGAAAGCTTGGGCATAAGCTCCAAGAAGACAAGACACCTATCATATCAAATGATGGACCATGGTAAAAGGTGGTGAAAAGGGTATAATAGCCTAGACCAAGATCACTTATATAGTGCTTGGTCATTTTACACTGGCTAATCAATATGCCCATGCCTCCAAACCTATGCTCAAGCCTGTAAGATTCCTCCTCAACTTGAATAATGAATAAGCTTTACTTCAATCCCCTGTAATCATTCCCTATTTTTGAATACAAGAAAATATTATTTTACCTTGTTTTTTTCTAGAGAGAAGAAAAATTCTAGAGAGTGGTAATTCAATATTGAGATATTTTTGGATAAAAAAATTCTCCTAATATAAAAAATACGTTTCCCTAAAACAAAAATTCAAAATAAATTTTCCAAGGTGCAGTAGGAATCAATTAAAAATGATTTAAAAGACAGCCTAAGGGTCAAGATTTTCTGAAATTTTTGGATTATGGTCCAATTAAGGTTCCTATGGGCCAATAAGATTAATCCAAGTGTTGGGATGAGATAAATCCAATGAATAAAAGAAAATACCCAAAAATGAGTAAATTCCCACATAAGATGAAGAGACATAAGATGAAGAGTTGACTGAGTACAAGGTTTATTAGTTAAAAACTATGAGATATTACTAAAAAATTGAGATATTTTGGTATAATGATACATTTTTGACACCTTGGTAATAAGGAGGGGGGAGACTTCAAGGAGGCACCTATTTCACACATGTGAATGAGTTTTAAATTAAAAAATATTAAGATATTTTTTTATCTCTCCTCTCTCCTGGATCAAACCAAATAAAAAAAGGAGCCAAACTGGTCCAAATCTTGTCCAAATTTAGCCAAACTGAAGCTGAAAAATTCAAGAACTTAGTTGGACTCAGTTAGTGGCCTCCCTCACCTATAAATTGACCCTCATTCTTTTGTATTCTCATCTGTGAACTAGACCATGCCAGTATTACATTAGAATAAGCATATTTTCTATTATCCCCTAAAAATCCTCTACAAATTGGAGAGATTGGAGTTCCTCTCTCTCTTCAACCTTCCTTGGAGCTTTCCTCTCAACATACTAACCAACTGATTGGTTGGGGGCTTCTTCTAAGAATAGAGAAGCAAGCAAAACAAGAGGTAAGATGTGATTTTATGGTTTTTTCTCTCATATTCTAAATGTTTTCACTTTTCTCAACCCCTCTCAAGCTTGAGAAGTATTCAAATGAATGGTTTTTCAATGCAAATGAAGCTATCTAATGAATTCTAATGATTAATCACAAAAAGATTATATTTATGCTTAATTTAGGATGTTTTTTAAGTATATCTCTCTCTCCCCCAAAGAATGGTCATTCCTATGACCAATTCTCTATTCAAATGATGCTTCTCATAGAGCAATTCTTAATTCTAAAATAAAACTCTATGCTAGTTAAGCTAGAGGCTAAAGAAATGGCTTTTTAATGCTTTTATGTTACATAAATTATGATGAACTTATGATTTAGATCCACAAATTGGATTTAGATCTATTGATAGTTAATCTATCATAATTGTATTACTAAGTTTTATTCTTTTTAAAATTATTAAAAATTATCAATAATAGCAAAACGGAGCTATGGTAAAATTTTTTGAAATTATTACATGTCATTTTTATGCATAATGTGAAAAGAGGACTTCCTACCATATTCCAGGATTAGTCATCCTATGCTAAAATAATAATTCTCATCATATCCATGGAAAATCAATTTTTAATGTTTATGCATAAATAGTTAATTAGAAAAAAAGAATAATTTTTAGTAATTTTATTTTTATGATAAAAGAGGAATTCCCATGATAATGGAGATCCATGTATTTTCAATGGAGAAAGAGAAAAATAGGTATATTAAAATAATGAATATTTTTATTTAAAATTAAAGAGAAATTTTAGATAAATAATTCTTATGCATGAATAAATTTAAATGATGAAAGAGAAATTCCCATTATATTTTGAATTCAATCATTTAAATGGAAAAAGTGGAATTCTTGTCATATTTAAATTAATGGATATTTTTATTTAATTTTTAAGAGAAATTTTAGTTAAAATTATTTTATGCATGAATAAATTTAAATGATGAAAGAGGAATTCCCATCATATTTGGACTTCAATCATTTAAATGGAAAAGAGGCATTCTTGGTATATTTGGAATAATGCATATTTTTATTTAATTTGAAGAGAATTTTTAGATAAATTCATTTTATGATAAAAGAGGAATTCCCATTACAATTGGAACCTAATCATTCAATGAGAAAAATAGAAATTTTAAGCTTATTTTAAAAAATGGATAATTGTATTTAATTAAAAGAAATTTTTTAATGATATTTAAGTAGAGAAAGATTTGAATTAATTTTTAATGACAAAAGAGAAATTTTCACCATAATTCCACCTAGGAAATTAAGGTTGAGAAATTAAATGATAGAAAGAATATCTTTAGATATTTTATGTAGTTAAATCACCAAATTGGTATTTACCCAAAAATAGATTAAATGAAAGAAGAGTATTTTCATTAAAACCCAATATTCTCTAATAAAACCATTTCTTAATCTACTATGGAAAAGAAAGAATGAAATTCACAAAGTTTAAATTTCCTTACGATTAGAAGTTCAATAGTTGTTTATCTGAGAAAATCCTTGTTAGAATTAAATCGAATGATTTTGGTTAGACTATGAGAGGGATGGATAGTAAACCTACTTGTCCATCTCTTGATCTGAATCAAGCAAAAACTTCGTGACCAATTCCAGTTCCTTAATACAAAGAATAGACTACTGTTGAATTAAAGTAGTTTTCCTTTGATCAAAATCACCAAGAATCTAGTTGGACAATCAGTCAAATGATGGGTAGATTACCCTGATGAGAGATCAAGGATTCTCATTTTGAGAGAGAATGTGTGTATGCATTTGTGTAAGAGAGAGAGAGAGTTTCTACGTGTGAGAGAGAGTATGTGTGTGAAGAGAGAGGGAGTGTCTTTGTGCCACAGAGAGAGAGAGAGAGAGAGAGAGAGAGAGAGAGAGAGAGAGAGAGTATGCATGCGTGTGCATACATCTGCATCTATGTGTGTGTGCTTGAGAGAGTGAGATGGGGCAGGTCTAGAGAGAGAGAGAGAGGTGGAAAGAGGAAGAGGGTGAAAAGAGAGAGAAAGAGAGTGAGAGATAGAGAATAAAGTAGTATAAATTAAATTAAATTAAATATATGTATATGTGTGTATACATGTATGTGTGTTTTTATTTACATTTATACATACATACATATAGATATATATATGTGTTTGTGTATATACATATGTGTTTGTGTGTGTGTGTGTATATACATATGTGTGTGTGTGTGTGTGTGTGTGTGTGTATGTATGTATGTATATACATATATATGTATATGTAAACACACACACACACACACATATATATATATACAAATATGTATCTGTGTGTGTGTATAATATATCTATCTATATATTTAAAAGTGAGCACACCTTACCACCCATCTCCATACATTAAAATTTAATCAAAATTAATTAAAATTATGTCTATGTGTGTATTTATATTTTTAAATTCAGGTATATATGTACCCATATGTGTCTATGTATAGGTATATGTATCTAAAACATAATATTGTATATACTAATATTTACATGTGTATGTGTGTGTGTGTGTGTGTGTGTGTGAGAGAGAGAGAGAGAGAGAGAGAGAGAGAGAGAGAGAGAGCTTCTATGTGTGGTAGAGTGTGAGAAGAGAGAGGGAGTGTGTGCATGTGCATGTGCGTGTGTGTGTGTGTGTGTGTGTGTGTGTGTGTGTGTGAGAGAGAGAGAGAGAGAGAGAGAGAGAGAGAGATGGCTATAGAGAGGGAACCGGTTCTTTGCTGGAACCTTGGTCGTCGCAATAACGCATGGGTCTAATACTAGTTTCCACAATGCCCCACCATGCAAGACCAACTTGATTCTCTCCATGCATGCTTGTACAAGAACGAGAGTCTCCAGAAGATTCTGAGAAAAGGGTCTTATGAGGTTTATTTATAGGAGCAAAAATAGTGCAAACAATTTTTAAACAAACATTAAGAAACCCGATATGTATAAGTTTTTTTTTTGGAACAATAGATTATATGTATTTATTTCCAAAAATAGCTTTACATCTTTATATTAAGACCTAGCTCTAAAAGAGAAAAATCTTTAATATGTGGTTTGCTCAACATGGTGACATGTGTCAAAAGAAATGACATTTTGCCAAAGTTTGTCCATCAAAAGAAAAGAACAAGGCCGTAGCAACCAAATAACACAAAAAAGAGGGTAATGTAACCAACACATTGTCTAAAGGTGGAGGTATGTATAAATTTATTTATTACACATAATCTCATAATTGTTATTGTATTTACTATATTCTTTAGTCTTTTCAAGTTCAAATAGGACTAGATAGAAAAACCATAGTGGACCATAGGTCTTAGTGGAACCTTTAGTCAACTTGGGTTAAAAGGAAGACTTAACATCACCAAACATTTATAGATAGTGATAGATAACATAAGCTTAGGACTCCCATATTTCAATTTTAGAATTATATTTAAATAAAATTCACTTCACTATATCAAGAATAGGATTTAGATGCAAGTTATCAAGATAATATGAACTTTCAAGACCAAGAAAATATTGCATATCAATTTCTTCAAGATCAAAATGGATCTTATAAGACCAAGATAATTAAAGAAATTGGTTTCTCACATCAAGTTGACCACATTTGTTCAATTCAAGCCCACAATTCACCCTCAATTTGATTCCTTACGTAAGATATTACAAAATCACCAAAGATTAATAATTTCAAGTTCGAGACTTAGTCTAGTATCTTCAAAAAATAATTATGCAATTTAGACTATATTAGTTCTTTGTCATTTCCTCAAATAGTCTCAATTTTCTTAATCCATATAAATATTACAACAATAAATGTAGGGTGAGAAAAGCTAGAGAAAACCCTCAATTTGATTTCCAAGATAAACTACTTTTGATTATTAAGTTGAGTGTAGAAGAGGACAAAGGGAGTTCTACGAGTTGCACCAAGATTCAAGTCTTGCAAGTTATATCTATCTAGTCTCTTGACCAAGTGATAAGGTGGTATTTTTATTTAGAAATTGTGATTATCAACTAATGAGAAATTGAAATACCAATAACAAGATTTTCTCAAGGATTCAATCCATACCATAGCGAATTGCATTCTACAAAGTATAAGATTTGCTTCAATTCAAGATTTAGAATCTGAAAATATAAGATTTAGAATATGCAAATATAATATTTGACCAAAGACTAAATCTTAAGATTTATTTTAACTCAAACAAATTATCTAAGCCAAGACTCTAAATCAAGTGTTTCAAGTTTTTGCTTTTAGCTAAGAAACAAGAATTCCCATTTTCTTCAAGTTAAATTGTAAATTCAAGATTCTAATGTTTTTAAGTATAGTAAATAATTAAGAATTTAAGAATCATAACATAGAGAAAGATTCTAGTTTTTGAATTCAACAAATGACTACAAGATTAAATAAAAAATAGATCTAAAGAATTTATCAAGTTATTGAAAAGTATTCAAGAAAATATTCATTAACTCTTGAATTATTAAGAGTAATTGATTTTACTAATAATTTACACCATTGATTTAATTTATAATTTTTTTAAGTAAGAGCTTTAGTTTATATTTATTTATTTGTCTTAAGGTAAAGAAAATTTATTTCAAAATGTAAGTTTTAGAGGGAATTGGCGACTCCAACTCAAACTTATGTTCGTTTAAGGAGTGATTATATGGAATTAATCTAATGGTCTAGGACATCTAGATTGATTCCATGTAAATAATACATATATATTTATGTTTTCTATCTTGTACCGAATGTGCCTTTGTGGTATGGGACACTTAGACCTATTTCACATACGTTCTTAAGAAGTGTTTATATGGAGTTAATCTGGTGGTATGTGACACCTAGATTAATTCCATGTGAATAGGATAGATATATTTATGTTTTCTATATTATACCAACATATGTCGAATGTGCCTTTGTTGTGGTATGGGATACTTAGACCTATTTCATATACGTTTAGTTGATTTGATTTTTGGTGAACTATATAATGTGTTGATCACATCTTCCACATATACCACAAAGCCATCTGCTCATAGAACTACACAACTAAGGACAATTGTGTAATTCTATCAATGTGTTGATCACATCTTCCATATAAACCATGAAGCCATCTGCTCATAGAATTACGCAAGTGAGGACAGTTGTTGTGCTGCCCAAGCAACGTGAAATGTTGCGAAATATTTAACCCATGTGTTTATTAAGAAATATATTTTTTATTGATTCTATTTGGGGATGCCCATGTGAACCATTTCCATGGGAACGTGTATTATTTTTACTAGCTAGATGATCAGTGATGAATAGATTTTTACGTAGAGGTGGATTCTTATGTACTGTTTGCTGACATTTTCGTATTTGGTATTGTGATTTGATATTATGTTTATGTCTATTTTGCATGATCAGGTTGAAATTGATTGATGTGACTTTAATTGATTGTCTAACTAACATGGACTATGTTTATGAGTTTAGTAGGCTATGAGATGTGTGAGGGTACTGATTGAGGTGTCACCACACAAATGGTGGATCGAGCAGTGGTGTGATGACAAAGCTCTAAAATTAATATATTATTTTTTGACCGTGTGTCAAAGCTCAATTACTTTATTTCATAGCCTGTCATATGGCCGCCGGCCATTATTGTAATATGTGTATGTGCACAAGTTGATTTATTTTAGCTAGAAGTTGCACAAAATTTAGAAGGTTTGAAGACTATGGTTATTTTCATGGGCAAAAGTCCAAATATGGATGTGTACTTTGTTATTGGCTTAAAAGGGCCTACTATTGGAAATACATCAAAAATACCCATGTCGAGAAGAGAGCCACTCACGTTTGTGGGGGGGAGGGAGATTGCACCCAATGCTTTTGTTCTTTGTCTTGGTGATTATTTCTTCCTTGTCTATGGTTTTATTTATGCTTGTTTTTTATATTTCTTTCTAATTTTAAGTTTGAGAAATTACTTGGAGTAAAGATCCTAACAAAGACTTCGTCTTAATGGTTATTTCTTCCTTGTCTATGGTTTTGTGAATTAATTTATGCTTGTTTTTTATATGTCTTATTATTGCTGATTTTGAGTTTGAGAAATTACTTGGAGTAAAGATTCTAACAGACTTTAGAATCATACCCTTCTTTATGCACTTGATCTCTATTGAAAACAATTTAAGAAATCTCCCTTTGAAATAAGAGAAATCATCCTTTCTCTATGACCCAAAAACGCATAGAGAATTACGATTTCATAATGCTCTCATGGCTCTGCCTCTACGACATACATTATTTTTCCTTTGAAATGTTGCTTAATATGTGTAGCTTTTCCATACAAAGGTGGTGCACAAGGCGACTAGGCAGCTAGGCTTAGTGTTCCTAACTTCAATTAATCAAGACTCTAGGATGCGAGAGTGTAGGCGGTAGTTCTTGAAGCTGATATAAACTATATGATACAAGATCCATTCAGCACCAAAATTGATGTTTAAGGACCCCAAGCCCTCAAAGGATTTATATATATAAGTTCTCCATAAGGAAATATTAGATCCCCAAGAAATTCACCTTGTTTGAACATAAAGTTAATAACTCACTCAAATGAGCTCAAATAGCCACACAACTTGTATACGTGCATAGCTTAATGTTCTATACACATTCACCAAAGAACTTGGTCAGATTATTTGTCAAACTTAAGAAATGATGATCTAAAACTTTCAGCAATTTTATTAGTACCTAGAAATAGATAAAATTATGTACACCGAAATTTTCTTAGTTAATGGGTTTGAGGAAAAATAAAAGTAGATCAATATTTACACTTTTATTCATGGGCCAAAGAGAAGAGTATTAGTTTTCCCAAAAGGTGGTATGAGAGAATGTACAAGACAGCTTAAGCTTAACTAGAAACAAGATCCTTTCCTATGATAAGACTTCAAAATTTACAAGATAGAAAAAGATAACTAATAAAATTTCAAAGGACTAGCTAAATCTCACCAAACCAACCTTATAGTCTAATACCAAATGTGGTAATGTATTGTGATTCTAATTGTGAGAAAACCATGGAAACCACTCTAACAAGTACACATTATAACAAGTATCATACTTGTACACATACACAAGAATAATAGAGATAGGGTCTACAACACTTGAAAAAGGTCTATTGTAATACACTATTAAACATAAAGTTTGTGAGCTTTACATGAATTGCATGTGCCTACATCATAGCTTCTTCATGCTCCATTTACACTATTGGAAAGGTTATTATAAATCTAAAGATAGGTGACTGCTTCCACTAATGTAGATAAGTCTTTTAAAGTAGCTAATTCTTCTCATCTAGTTAATCACACTAATCTAGCTAACTACTTGTAAAGGTGGTTAATTGGTAGAGTTACCACACTTGGTGGATTGTGCATATACATTATATTAATCCTTTGAAAAGTATATGCTAATGTCCTATATAAAATATAGAAGGTGGTAACTCTAGTTAATCCCACTAATCTAGCTAGCTACTTGTAAAGGTGGTTAATTGGTAGAGTTACCACACGTGGTGGATTGCACATCTACATTAGATTAATCCTTTGAAAAGTAATGCTAATGTCCTATATAAAATATAGAAGAATTTCTATTTTGTCTTAAAATCTAATATAGGGTACTTTTAAACTTTTTTGAAAAAGTACTTAACTTATGACTATGGAAAACTATTTTTAAGGTTTTTGGCACTTAATTTTTTTTTCCAACCCATTAGGGAAAATTTGGACTCAAATTGGGCCCTTTAAGGATTTGTACACATTCTCTCTCTACAAAAACGGGCTCATGGTGAAATTTTTGCATATTAACTCAAAAGTGAGTTGAGTTTGGACATTTGGAATCTACTCTGCGAGGCCACGTCATCACCAAATTTGGAGACTTCTTGAATATGCAAAATTGCCCATCATGCTATATATAATTGGAAAGGTCTCGAAGAGTAGATTCCAAAAGTCCAAACTTTGCTCACTTCTGAGTTGATTTGCAAAAATTTCACCATGAACCTGTTTTTATAGAGAGAGAATGTGTACAAATCCTTAAAGGGCCCAATTTGAGTCCAAATTTTCCCTAATGCTATAGATCTAATGTTGAGAGTATTTCCTAAGAAAGAATTTTTTTTTCAACTTATGTCTAATGTTGATAGTATTTTCTTAGTAGGAATTATTTTGAAATCTATATACTAAAAGAGTAACAAAAGTAGCTTCTTCTTTACAAAATTGGTATTAGAGAAATGCACCTCATTAATTCAATCATTTCATGTGCTACTTTTATAATGTGGTGGGCACTCCACTCTTTACGAAAAAGGTTTTTTTTAAATCTTGATAATCACTTTCTTAATGGTAATTACCTTTTTTCCCCTAATTATACGTTAATCTCTAATCTCTTTGTTAATCTTTGCTTAATCTATATTTTTTAGGCTAATCCTAGATGTTACTTCCTTTTATTAGTATCAGAGCTCATGTCTTTGATCGATTTTCTTGAATTTTTTGCATTTTATTGATGTTCTTGATTTTCTTGGTCAAGAAGATAACTATAGTGACATTGAAAGTTCCATGTCTTAGTCTAATTCCTAAAGCTTTTGGGGACTATGGGTTAATTGTGGACCTAATTTTTGGAGAGTGGCACCAAAATTTCAAATTCCAAGACCAAATTTGGGAAAAAAAATCACTAATCTAAATTAGTGTTACTAATCCAAAAACGTTTTGCTTCTCTCTCTCTCTTCTTGCTTGATTTTGGATGTGTTGTAGTGCTTCAATTCTTGGCTAAGGGCTGGCCATAGGTTAGGGTTTTAATTGTGCATAACATAATAATATCTTACATTGAAGCTTGGTTTTAAAGGTGATTAAAGCCTAAAAAGCTTAGCTAGCATAACAATGACTTGTTTTTCCTTCACGTTTCTACGCGTTTTTTTTGATCGTGAGGCTGCTGCTGCTGCTTCGCGCATTTTCTCTTCAAGATTTGGAGCATGAGGCTTGGATTAGCTTCTGAAGGAGATTAAGAAGCTTAATAAGCTCAACATTGACCATCTCCTTCACAATTTCTTACTCGTGAGGCTGTCCATGAACGGCGCGATTTTCAGGCAATTTGGGAGCTTCAAAACCATACAAGAAGGGCAACAATGCTTCATCATACTTCTTTCAAATGTAAGAAATCTCCAAATACCTTCAATGCTTCATGATTGTAAGTTTCTTCAAACTAGGATTCTTATGGAAAAATTAGGGTCACATATTCTTTAATGATGCTTATTAACTCATGATTACAATGGTATTAATCACATGATGCATAATTTTTGTCTCCTAACCTTCCTTTACACATACATGCTATCAATGGCTTGATTCTTGCAAAAGTTGCCTCTCCCTTGATTTCATGGCTCAAGATTGGGGGTTTTCATCAAGAAACCCTAATTCCATACCATTACTATCATTGCAAGATAATTGTATGGCCTTGTTACCATTGAGCACTTTAATTGATGCAAATATGCAATGACAAGCTCTCATATGAGCCATTGAGCAAACCCTAGAGCAACAATGTGGAAGTTCTTACTTCCTTGTGCCATTTGGTGCAATATATGATATTCATGGTTGGCCATCCCTATGCCATTTGAATAGCATATGATGGAATCACATACTCTAATCATACTCATGAATGCCATAATCATATGCTTGGAGGTGTTTGCTTGATTGATGGGAACTATTTTTCATGATGGAGGTTATGTATAATGGAAGGGTTATTGCTTTGACTCAAGATTCTCTTGCATGATTCACATATATCAAGCAAGATTGAGTCAATTAGTATATCCAATCAAGGGTTTTTGAGAGAGTCTTCATCATACACATGCTTTGATGCAACCTATGCTTAAGTGATGCTTTGTTGGTTTGCGTATGCTTATATTATGCCATGGTAAGGGCATACTATGGACACTTGATGTATTGATATCATTGGGAGATTAATGGATGAGCAGCATGAGTACATACTTGAATGTATGAACAATTATAAGAGCACGAGTCATGCTTAAAATCAGTTTGTAAGTGATCTTGATAACTATTTGAGATTCAATCACTCTCCACATAACATTGTACTACACTTCTTATTTCTAGCCACTAGTGATGTATGAGGTTACCCCAGTATGTGGAGAGACCAGGGAGAGCATGGCTTGACCTCACCGTGCTATGATTGCCGAGGGAAAAGCGGTATGGTGAGGGATTAGGTCGGTGGTGAAGACATGGCCCAAGCTTGTGTCCTCGGAATTTAAACTTGGGTACAAGGATTGGAAGAGCTTGGCTAGGAGATTAGCAAGTTTCGACGAGCTTCATCGACGTTGTTATATTCTCCATTAGTGGATTGCAATTCCATGTGAAAGAAGTGGCAATTTGGTAAGGGCAATATGTAGTGTTTTGTTTGAGATTTGGATTACCTTGATGGTCAATTGATTTGCAAAGTATTTGGCATTGTATTTCCATTGGGTTGCATTTGTTTGGTATTGCATTGGATATTTGAGAATTGGTCCAAATTCCAAAGGAGATATTATCCAAATTTGCTCAAAATCCTTACATAACTGCAACCTGAAGCCCTAATTCAGTCCATAACTAAAGGGGATAATTTTAAGAGTGATACATAGCTTGAAAGCTTGTACTAAGGGCTACAATTCAAGCTATTAAGCACTCAATTTTGACAACAATTGCTTATTTAACCGGAAGATCTTGCAAAAGGTCAAAGTGGGGCCTAGTCCAAAACAACACCATATATTAGCAAAGTGAGCAGAGGGTTATGTTCTCCATACCCTAAGCTATCAAGCCTTAAACCGCACCAATCGGACACTCGAGCTATCCACTACGTTCATTTTCCTACTAGATACCTTGTTTCTATAGAAATTAGGATTTTGGATTGAATCAATTTTGACATTATAGTTGGATAGTATGCTCTTTTCCCATTCTTGGATAGTAAGCTAAAGACATCAAGAATCGGACTCTGTTTGCTTGGTCAAAGTGGCAAATTACTCACCGCTTGACTTAAAAAAAAGTCAAAACAGAGAGTACTTGTGCATTGACCATGGTCAAAGTGATCATACATGGAGATTCTACACATCATTGCATCTCTATAGAGTTAAAAAGCTTGCAAATTAGAGTTTGGGATCATATCTAACTCGAAATTGGTCATTTCCCATAATGGTATCAAAGTCAAAGACCAAGGCTACTTTCAAGAAAATGGTTGAGCATGATGGTGGTGCTCCGGAAGTAAGGCAAGATACAAGACAAGATACTGAAGAGTTTGCGCAAACTAATGTTGGCTTGCATCAAGGGTCACATATACCACAAGGTTCCATTGAGCCTCAAGGGGTTGTGTAAGTGTTCGAGAAGACGTATCTTGATCAACAAAGGATTATAAGCCAATTGCTTGAGAGGATGCATCGGGATCAACAAAACAATTTACTAAGGATTGGAAGGATTATGGAGAATTTGAACCAAGGATCTCAAGCTAATGTAAGTGATGATCGAAGTGGAACAAATGTGCCGGGAATGCCTACCTCATCTCTTAGTGGGAAATCTATAAGGAATTCACTTCATTCCAAGTCTTTCATTGGAGACTATTACTTCCATGAAGATTCTTCAAGTGTAGATGGTGATGCCAATGAAGAATGTCAAAATATGTCTATATGTGCATTGGTGGCTGAAAATGAACTAGTGGACAACCATGAGGATGCAAGTGTAGATGAGGTTAATGAAGAACAATTGCATAATTCTCTTGATGAGAATGATCATGGGAATAGTGATGCTTATGATGAGAATGATCATGGGGACAGTGATGCTTATGATGAGAATTGAGGATGACTATTATAGTAATCCATTGGGAAAAAATTGGACTCACAAATTGACCCTCTAAGGGCTTTCTCTCTCTTCCATGAATCAAGAAAAAGTACAAAAATAATGTTATAATATTGCTCCTCTCTCTTCTCTTTTTGAATCTTGTACATCTCAAAATATTAGTTTTATAATAGATTCACTGATTATTTTATTGACTATCCAAGAACCGTACCAGACCTGCAGAACTCGAATATCTCAAAAACTATTTTTTTATTTGAGGTGGTTCCGAATATCTCAAAAGATATGATATTCTTAAATGCCCAGATTCATTGACTGAAGAAACAATCATTTCGTGATTTTAGAAGGATTTTATCCTAAAAATGAAAATATCTCGATTTGTACGTTGTATTTCATAGTTTCTTTTTACAAGTACATAGATCTATGCTTTATCTACATTCTGGTGTGTTTTTATGCTTTTTTATAGAGATTTGAAGAGAATAGACATTTTTAAGATTTTAAGAATGTGTTTAGATTTATTATTTTAGAGAATAGTGCAGTATGAATTTTTCTTTTTTTTGTGATAGAGCTTCTTCTTCTCTTTAGCTCATTTCTTCCTCTACTTTCAAATTTGCATCTCCAAATAGTTTGTATTTTCCTCCATCTCTGAACAGTTTGTATTTCCCTCCTGTTCTATTGCACTTGTTCACTACTACAAAGCTAGAGAATGAAGAGTGATTTGATTTTTTGGTGCCATTTTCTTGGAGCTAACAAACCATTTTCCTCTTCATTAATCTTATTATCAAGGAAAGAAGCAACAAAGAGACAACACAGAGCCAACACAGAGAAGCAATAGAGAACAAAAATGGAGGTTAGCAATGTTTTGATGTTGGTTATGTTCAATTGAGTTCTATAAGTTATGTTTTCCTGTTGGTTATGTGCATTACTATTCGTAAATAATAAAGTTAATAGTAAGATATGTTTTACTATTGGTTAATAATAATAATATATGCATTATTATTGATTAATAATAATAATATGTGTTAAAGTTGGTGTTAAGCTACACATATGTGTTAAAGTTGGTGTTAAGTTACACATGTGTTAATAATCATATGAGATAGTGATGTATCTAAGTGTTTCTAGTTTTTTGATGTTTTAGGAAGCAAGAAGCTCTAAGAAGAGAAGTATACACTTCCAGCTAGAGTATGCCCCATTGTACAAGAGAATTGAGGTTTCAATGATGAATCCATCGGTGATGCAATTACACAAAATAGCAGGGAAAAAACATATAGATCTTTGGGTTGGTGGGTCTATATATCCACCTAATCCTATTACACAACAATCTTTCCAATTATCAGGACTAACATCATTTGTCAAGTATGTTTGTGAGGGTAATGCAGGGTTACAAGGTTATACTTGGAGACTTGCAACCCAAGCCCATGTTTCTACACAACAGATCATGAAACTTAATGGCAAAACAAGAAGAGAACGATGTTTTGCAAGATGCTATGCATGACATGGTAATCCAAAATGCCAGTTTGATTAACCATGTTAATGATTTATAGGCTAGCAATAAGAAGATGAAGACAATGCTAGAGAAGACTGTCACTTATGGGTCCACAACGACACGGGAGGTATGTGAACACCAAAGGTCATATAAACCTATGCACATGTTGGCAAAGATAGGTGGACAATATAGGCGAAGGATCTATGCACAACGTGATAACATGCAAAATATGTTTAGCAATCTAGAAAATTAAGTGAATCAAGGAATCGAAAAGGTACTCACTAAAGATATGGTGAAGTCCGCGCTTCAATGCCCAAAGTTTAAGTCAGTTGGTGATGAAGTTATCATACAATGCTTACAAGAGGTAAGTGATTCCTTCACATCAAATGATATGCAGGGAATATGTGATAAGGTAGGAATAAGTTCTCATATGGCATGATATACAAACATTTAGATACAAGGTTTAAAAAAGTGTTGCAAAAGAAAAGGGTATTGCCTCTTCCTAAACCATTTCAAATCGTGCAAGCATAAAAATCATTAAACAGTAAGGTGGAACAATTAATTGGTGAGCCAATGCACTTATGTCACAGACATGTATGTAAGTATGGGTCAAAGGAAGTGCCGTTTGTCTTGCACACAAATAATAATTTTGTATTAGATGTATGCAAGTTACAATCTCTAATGGTAAAATTTTACAGTATATTTGTTGTAAAATGTGGAGGCAAGCTAAAATTTATTTTAAAGCTTGATGAAAGTGGGGTTATCAAAGGTCAGAAGTTAGAACGTGTTAGTCTAACTCTCATGAATAGAGCACTGGATCCTAACATCTTGCTGCATTTGAAGTACCAAAAGAAGATCATGAGATTTTGAAGATTTTCTTTAACTTGACAGAGATACCTAATACAGTGCAACGTCAAAATCATGGTGGTGTGAAAGTTTTCACGTGGAAGGTTATGGTGAGTATCAAGTGGAATGGCACCTTGTTGGAGATCTCAAAACTTTAAAGTGCATGTTTGGTGTGTCAAATGTAGCAAATGCAGAGTTTCCTTGCAAATGCAGAGTTTCCTTGCATATATTGTATGCGGTCTAGAAAGAAAGGTAAGAATGGGAAGAAATAATGGGAAGAAACAAGAGGAGAAGGGTGTCCTACATGTGATCAATTTGTTTGCCATGGGGGCCAAATGGTACGAGTAGATCCTAAGTGGGATCGTATTCTTGACATCCCCTTGACAAGAGTACACTTTTGCACTTTGCATGCACTAGTGAGGATCATAGACAAATTGGTTTATGAATATGTGTGTTTTTCTTATTATAAAATGAAGCTAGCTTTTGATGCCCAAGAAACATGTAAAAGGGTGAAAGAAGTATTATCTGGGATGGGTTTACATCGAGGCCAGGTAGAAATAAAGAAGGATGAAAAAAAGTCTGGAGCAAGCAGCAATGTACCATGCAAGCCTTGCTTTAGCGGCTCAAAAGCAAGGAAATTCCTCTCTACGCACCACGAAATGAAAATGGAGAACTACTAGTACAACAAACAGAGAAATATGAAGCATGGAAAAAGTTACATATGGCCGTTTCTGATTGAAGCAATGGAGGAAAGACTAGAGTAGTAAAAGAAAATGTATGGATTGCTCTTGACAAATTGGTAGTGCTTTTGCAGAAGATGACATTTGGACCAGATGATTCCAAGGAGTTTAAGGAGGTGATTAGTATATTCTATGCATCAGTTGTTGAAGCCTGGAATTCAAGTAGTATAACACATTACATGGTAAGTGTGACATTACAATTAATTTATATGGTTTTAGAGACTAACTACGATTACGTTGTTTATTGATGTAGCATATATTGCATGCTCATGGTCCTTACTTTGAAAATGAAGGAAGTTTAGCGATATGGTCTACATAGGGCATGGAGTGATCTCATTGGCAAGCACGATGTGCTTTCCAAAAGACAACTGCTCATGGAGGTGGAATCTATGATTTCAATCCCATGAAACAATTACTTCTATGGTAGTATAGAAAGATAGTAATAAGGTTAAAGGAGAAGAAACCTATGTCCAATGGATCACAGGAAATACACAGAGTCATATATGAGGTTAGAAAGGCACGATTTGAGAATTCATCAGGTAGAGAGAAACATGCTGAATGGTTAAGAACTCAAGAAAGAGAGGGAAGCAAGTGGAAAACCCGAGTCAAGTGTTTCAAATGAGCAAATGCAAGTTGAAATTCTGTAATTTTTTGTTGATGCAAGTATTACTCTACTAAACCAAAATGGCTTTCACATAGAGCTTGTAAACCAATGTGATATATCACCCATAATCTCACTAACTATACCCATAATATTAAATGATTTTATGTGGGAGAGTATATACATACTTGTGTGTGAACAATTGTGTTATTTTTGAAGTTGACTAAAGTTGACTAAAGTTGACTAAAGTATTACTTATAAGTGCTTATAAGTGGTGAGATATTTACATTTTATAGTCTTCTAGCTTTCAAGGCATGGCACGGACCAAGCAAACTGCTAAGAGGAACCCTACTAAGACTCGCCCAACACAGCCCCAGGTCAATATACCAAAACGGAGACTGATAGTGAGTGCACTCAATAATCTCACAATCCAGGAGGCACTACTACAAGTACAACGCATCCACATCCGCCACATCACAAGAAGCGTAGATGGAGACCAGGCATTGCTTCTCTTCGAGAAATAAGAAGTATCAAAAAGGTACAAACTTAATCATACTGAGGGCGCCATTTGCAAGATTGGTGAGAGAGATATTGCAAGATCTCCAATGAATGTCTCGTAATAGGTTCTATGCAAGACTTAGTTCTATAGTCAACAATGTGCAACGATGGTCATCCCAAGCATTGCTAGCTCTTCAAGAAGCAACTGAGGCATATTCGGTGGACCTCATGCATGATGGTCACTTGGCAGCTATTCATGCGAAGCGCATCACTCTTATGGACAAGGACTTGAGACTTGTACGAAGAAGGATTCATTAATAATGGCGATGCCTTTAGTTTGAACATGGATAATTTGATTTGAGTAAATCATATGATGTGTTGTAAACCTATGTTTTAATGTACTTGTAATCTATGAGAAGTGTTTTTAATACAAGTACAATTTGATGTTTCTTTCTCAATATCTTGGGTGTTATTATCTTTTTCTCTCGTATAGTTTTTCAAGTTTATCGAAAGCATTATTTTTTTGTTCACATGCCTCATATGGATTTAGGATTTTTCACACAACATGTATGCATGAAAGACTATGTGTATAAAATTTTAATGAATTTAAAAATTTTAAAAATTTTATCTTTACCAAAAAATATAATAAAAATTACTTTAAAAATTAGATTACTTTAAACATGGAACGAAGTTCTAGAAACCCTAGGGAATTAGTGAGATGTTGCATCAGAGGGGCTCTTATAAATAAGGAAATTAATAAATATAATAAAAAATACTAAAAAATTTAAGAGTTATTTATTTTCATTCTATAAAAATATAAATATAAGTTATATTTTTAGTTTTTGAAGTTATAAATATAAGTTTAGAGTCTTTAATTTTCATTCTATTCTTATTTTATCTTCTTCAAGAACATGGCTCACACCAAGCAGACTGCCAGGAGGATTGATCTCGTGAAGGTTAGGCCCCCAACACCACCCATACATCGCAAACGTCAGTGTGGAGACCTGGCACCGTCGCTCTTCGAGAAATAAGAAAGTATTAGAAGATGAAATACCTTTTGATCCTGAGAGGAGACCTTTTCATCTCCTCGTTAGGGACATCATGGATGATTTGAACGCTATCCGATTATCTCAATGGCATCGTCGGGTCGGCAATAGTGAGGCTCCCACACGATGGACAGCAGTAGCTTTGGAAGCTCTTCAAGAGGCTACTGAAGCTTTTTTGTTAGACATGTTTGGTGACACAGTGTACGCAGCAGCCCATGCCAAGAGAGTCACCCCATTACTAACAAAGATATGCGGCTAGTTCTACACATGCGAAAGTGGAGGGAAGATTATGGTGATGAGCCGCAGATTTAGGGAGATCTTGTAATCTCATGTATATGCCACAATGTAATGTCATGTGATCATGATGTAAATGCTTTACTTAATGATTTTTTTAAAATCCTTGCCAAGTGTCTACTTGATTATATCTGGCAATCATAATTGTATTGTGATTTCAATTTCAAATTAATGATTAAATATTATTTGTTGATCGCACGAATACAACAAAACTTTAAAAATATATTTTTATTAATATAGAAACTGTTACAAGGAATTACAACAAAATTTCTTTCGAGCTCGAGTTGGATAGCATGAAGATCAATCTTCCCGGTAGCAACAAGGACTAGGCCAACAAGTGAATGAATCTTCCCTCCATGCTAAGCTTCGAACAAACATAGGAGCTTGGAGCGCTTCACAAGCACCACCTTCTCTAAGCTTGATGTCACACGCATGGACTTGAATGCAGCACCCTTTGTTAAAGCCTTGATCTTCATGAGAGAGACTTGAATGCAGCACCCTTTGTTAAAGCCTTAATCTTCATGAGAGAGACTTGTCCATTAGGGGAGCATACTTTGTGAAAGATAATGATGTCTTGGAAGATCTTGCCAATATACTCCTTAAGTTGCATCCTGGAGTCTTCCTCTGCCACCCCTTGTTCCACCAGCTCTTGATGCAAACTCATCGACATAGACAATTTCCTGAAAAATATTTGCATGCAAAAATAAAATATAAAAAATTATTCCAAAATATAATTGCATGAAAAAAAATATTTTCAAATGAGTTGAAATTATTTATGCGGGACCTTAGGGGCCTGGGGACCTCACACATGTAGTCTAGCATGCATCGGGGCCCTCGAGGCATGCCATGGCCCTGATTCTGCATGCGTAGAGGGCCCCGATAAATTCCAGATTACGTGTGGGGTCCCTAGGCCCCTGAGGCCCCGTACATAAATTTTCAGGAAGATTTAAAAAACAATTACATACCCTCTCAGCCTCATCATTCTGTTTCCCGATCGGTGCATCTAGGTCTGCCCAGTGATCGCTCTATCACCATGTAGAGGGTCCGAGAGGTCAATGCGTGGTCGAGGTCCAAAGAGCTCCTCCTACAACATCTTAAATTTTGCATCTGAGATATCATAGTCAGGAGCAGCTTCTCCAGCACTTCTTTGGATGTGGATGATTGCAGAGACATCATCCATGCTTGTGCCATCGTATATCGGCCAATCTCAGTTACTTGTGGAGGGACATCCACAGTGTCGAAGTCAATGAGGTCTTCATCAACATCCTGAACAAGGTGGCAGTACATCTCTTCCTCCCTCAAATCCAAGACCTCAAGGACATCCTGCATGAGCAAGTACTCAACACCATCTATAGTGATGACACTCAATGATGCAAGTTTTGCATTCTCAGTAGGATGGGGTGCCTTCTGGTGGATAGTCGACAAGTCCAAAGACAAGCTACGTGCTTCCTCCTCTTGCTTGTCCACCAGGAGTGTCTCCTCTGGCTCCTTCTCTTCATAGGTGAGAAGAGGCACCACTCGATCCTCATCATTCTCCTCTTCAAAATCAGAGCATAATATACAAATAGCAACGGCAATATCTCACTCGATGAGATCGATCGGGTCTGCTGACTCAAAAGTGAAGGCCACAGAGGCAGATCGGAAAGGGGGGGGGACATGTGCAAGTGCTCTTTGCACAACCTTTCTATGGTTGTCACCACTCTTTATGGAGAAGAGGAACTCTAGGGGTATCCACCGAGCAGTGGAGTCAGGGATAAAAAATGTGATATCATCACATCCCGTGTAAAAATATGCAAGCACTGAGCTATCGGGCTCTAGAGTCCTAAATATATTCTCTAGCTCAACACTATAACAAAACCTAGGGTAAATCTGGTCCCACATTTGACCGTAATGGGTTTCACTCATCCACTCTGCGAGCGCATCATGAGATGAGGTGAAGGCGTAAAGGGAGCAACAAGCAAGGTGGATAGAAAGTGAGAGATAGAGAATGCAATAGAAGTGAATGAAAATAACCCCTACTTATACTTATAAATAATTTCATTAAAACTTTCATAAAGTAATATATATTTTATTAAAATTTTAATGGAGTAATATTTATTTCATTAAAACTCCAAGAGCTCCACAACATCCTGCATGAGGAGGTACTCCACCCCTTCAATGGTGATGGCACTCAATGAAGCTAGTGGTGGGTCATGACTTTGGGTTTTGTGAGGCACTGGATAGATGCAATTTATACTTATGTTTATTATTGTACTTTGAATATCTATAAAATTATATTTATTTTAATACCTTATGTTTATACTTTAGTAAATAAAGGATACTTCAATAAAATATAATAAATAATAAATCATACTTCTATTACTTATTACATATTATTATTATTATTATTTACAAAGTTACTTATATTATTATTTATACTTAAATATATACTTAAAGTTATATTTATTTTTATAGTTATATCCATAGACTTAAAATTAATGATAATCATAAATCATATTTATATTTATAGGATAATTAATTATATTATTGTTTACACTTAAATATATATTTATACTTATATTTACAATTGTACTTACTTATACTTATCTTTATTTTCTTACATATTAATGGGTTCGAAACACAGTAGACTTAAAAAAACCACTATAATTTATGAAAATGAAATAAAATTAAATTTGCAACACTCTTAGAGAAACAGTTTTTAATATTCACTTGGAAGAATAAGAATTACATGGACTCTACAATTTCAAGGATGTGTGGAGCAAGACACTACTTGCATGTTTTGCAATGTTCACTTCTTCGACTCCCAAGCTTCCTACCATCATCCAACTTGAAATAAAAATTACAAGGGGGATCACTGGACATGAGTTGGATTTCCTGCCTTAGAAAACTAAGGGGCCAATGACTTTCTACATTAATGCTAAAAGGTTCATGACCCTCCCAAAGAATATTCACATCAATGAGTGCTGAATGCGTGCCATCTCACATGTCTTGGTCCAAGCTAAGCCACTCCCCTCTCGTAGAAGTTGCCACCTCCTATACTTGAAGCGAATGCACAAAGTTTGTCTTTGCAATGAAGTACAAGTCATAAAAAACAAACAACCAACATAAAAACAACAATCAACAATCAACAACAAACATAAAAACATAAAAACAACAACAACAATCAATGATCGGTGTCTTGCAATGAAGTACTTTTATGAATAAAAACTATAAACAATAACCAGCAGTGTAATCTTACCTAAAGGTAACATCTGACACAGTGATTCTGCACTCCATGATATCATCATGGTGATTTCTCTTGAGATGTCATGACACCTAGTAACTGAGACATCCAATCGTCAGATGGGCACTTGCATTGATACGTAATCTTAGTTGTCTTTACTACTTCATAGGATCCAAACAAATGTGCAAACAAACCAAATGGTACAAACCAACTTAGATGCACATCTCTAGAGCTTGTGGAGGGTTTCATGGCAGCCTGAACAATAGTTTTTATCTTTACCCTACATGCTTCTGACATGTCTAAGCTAGGATTATACCATTCCTGGCTAGACAACGGTGGTAGTGTTATGTACTCTAAACTATGTCTCTTCACAACATATGTGGAATCATAAAAGTAAACATTTTGAGATGCCAATTCGCTTGCACTCTTGTTGTCATAGATCAAGGCAGCTATCTCTACATGTAAAACATTTAGCTTTCCACTTAAGCACTCTACATTTTGCCATTCATGCAGAGTTGATGGATATAAAGCTGCAAGCAACAAACACACTTGTATTAAAACTCTATCTAATAACCATGGACTCAAAGCACAAAAACACAAAGCACAGAGATATAAACTTACTGTTAGGCTTATGTCTCACACTGAAGTTGTCATGATGCACGCGAATCTCTTTGTGTATATAAACATGCTCAATGAAAGCCTCTGTTATTGTACCATTGGTGCGTCTCTTGAAATCTACGATTCTCCTTTCCATTGTTTGTTGGGGTCTGTTACATCTTTGAGCTTGACCTTGAAACTCCCACGAGTACTTGGTCTCATTAAAATCCAATTTAACTTACTGTATTGATCAAGGATCCAATTACCTTCATCATCTCTCCTATTAAACACCTCCACTGTGTGAATATTACTGATATTCCTCCTCCTTGACGGCATCTATAATAAAAAACAAAGCACCAACAAATTAAAAAAGTTCGATTGCATGATTAATAAATATCTATGTTAAGATTGCAAGCAAAAAATAAACATTATAAAACAAGAAATAAACAGCAACCTATTGCTTTGATTCACACAACCTTTTTGCTTTGATTCACACAACCTTTTTGCTTACAAATTATGAAAATAAACATAAACACATCAAGACAAAACATAAACAAACCCTAAACCTATGATCATTACTTAGAAGTATTTTATGCCACTTAAAATTAAGATAGTTATCTATGGTGTAGAGAAGATTATAAGCAACAAATAAATATTAAAATAACACAAAATAAACAGCAACTTACTGCTTTGATTTGCACAATCTTGTTGCTCACAACCTTGCTCTTGTGAAAATAAACAACACATAAAGACAAAACATAAACAAACCTATCTTACATTAAGAGACAAAACATAGACAAACCCTAAACATATGATCATTACTCATAAGAATTTGATGCCACTTCAGATCAAGATAGCTATTTGTGGCACAAAG
The DNA here is from genome assembly GCF_041138505.1 of Cibotium barometz. NCBI lineage: Eukaryota > Viridiplantae > Streptophyta > Polypodiopsida > Cyatheales > Cibotiaceae > Cibotium > Cibotium barometz. Next base: position 29,009,810 of record NC_141075.1, on the reverse strand, counting down.
AAGAGAAAGTTCATGTGAGAAAACGTACATCTCATAGAGGTTTTGTCCAAATGAGATGAAATTTTATGAGGAGAGAGCTATGGTGGTGGAGAACAACATACCTGTAAAATTTCATGAAGAAAGAACTAGAGTTGCAGAAGATATGGCAAAATTGAATTTCGCTAAAAAAATAGAAAAAATGAAAAGGTAGTGAAATGCAAAAGGAGGGAAAGTAAAAAGTTAAACATGTAAGAAACATCACTAATTTCTTTGTTAACTTGAAAAAGTCCATAGTTTCTAGCGGCTAATTTAGAAATTTATTTCTCTTTTTCTTTGGATTTCTTGAGTCTGGTTTTATCAAACTTTAACCAAACCCAATCTCCTTCCTCAAAAGTAAGAGTTCTTCTATGCTTTACCAGTTGCTTTCTTCTATTTGGCTTGAGATGTTGACTTGAGAAAAACTTGTATCCATATCTCGCACAAACTCATTGGCATGCAAAATTTCTTCTTTGGTTCTAAGTACAGGTAACAAGAGTTGCTTTTCATAAATGATCTCAAATGGAGCTTTACCTATAGAAGTGTGTACTATGTTATTGTAAGCATATTCTACCAATGGTAGGTACTTCTCCCACTGTACTTTGGCTTCATAGCAATAGAACTTCAACATATCCAAGATGGTGAGATTTTCTATCTCACTCTGTCTATCTATTTGGGGATGATAAGAAGAAAAAAAAGTCAGCTTTGTATCCATGGTATTAAAGAGAAAAATAGTAGTTCTCGGATATCTCTCCCATAATGGATTATGGTAATCCATGATGCTTAAATATTTTCTGGATGAACAACATAGCCATACGCTCTGCCTTGATAGTTTTCTTCATTGGAATGAAATAGGCCTGCTTATTACTGAACCTATCATCAATGATGGTCCATATCCCATCATTTTCATTGGTTGACTTTGGCAGATAAAAAATGAAATCTATAGCAATATTTTCCTAAGGCTAGTTGGGAATTGGCAGTAGAAGTCCAACTAGTTTTCGTCGATCAAATTTGACCCTTTGGAAGATCAAGCATTCCCTAATATACTTCTTAACATCTCTTCTCATTCTTGGCCAAAAGAAATACATCTCCAAGGCCTGAGTTATGGCTAAAATACCTTGATGAGCCTTTATTACACATAACCTATCCTACATTAATAGAAATCCATCTTTGATGGCATAAGAAGTCATCCTTGATGGCATAAGGAGTCACTATTATGACATCCTTGATTGCATAAGAAGTCACTATATCACTCTGTTGTCCCCCACACAAGCTGAAAACCTTCATCAAAATCATACATATCCCTCATAATAGTGAAATCTATATGATAGATTATGGAGACATCATGTATCTGGGGTTTTCTTAAGAAGGCCTAAAATGAAATTGTGCCAAATAGTTGGCCCATCTCAGATGCTTTTTATAGATCCTAGACTGAGATAGAAAATACATGAGGCTTTGATGGTCTATTTTGATGATAAACTCACCATCCAAGAGGTAATGCTTTCAAACCTTCAAAGCATGGATGACGGGGCCATTAACTCCTTTTCATAGGTGGTAGCATCCTTTTCTGAATTTTGTAATCTTCTACTTAAGCAACTGCATGCCCTTCTTGGTTTAAGACTGCACCAATACAATCTCTTGAAGCATCACATTCTACAATAAACAAATATGACAAATCTTAAATAATCAATACCGGTGCTTTACTAGCATAAAACTTCAAAGCCTCAAAAGACTCTTTCTCCATCTTGGGCCACCTGAACCACACTTTCTTTGTCAAATCATGTAATGGTCCAGCAACCATTGCAAACCACTTGATGAGCCTTCTATATTAAGAGCATAGTCCCAAAAATCTTATAACTTCATGCATAGTAGTCAACTCTAGTCATTCCAAAATAGCCTTGACCTTGTCTGGATCCATCCAAATCCCAACTTTGGACATTGTATGGCCCAAATAGTGAATTTTTGACAAGAAGAACTCACTCTTCTTGCCATTTTCATAAAGCTTGTGCTTTCTCAATTCTTCGAAACAATATCCAAATGCTTTTTATGCTCTTCCTCATCATTAGAATGTACTAAGATATTGTCAAAGTACTTGTGAATTTTTTATGGTCTCTGAAGATTCTATCCATCATCCTCTCAAATGTGGTAGGGGCATTGGTGAGACCAAAGGGTAACACAAGAAATTCGTATAGCCCAAAGGTAGTCTCATGAATGCGATTTTGTGCACATCCTCTAGAGCAATCCTTATTTGATGATAGCCACTCTTCAAGTCTATCTTGCTAAACACTTTGGATCCATCCAACCTGTCTAGGATATAATCAACCTGTTCTTTATAGTAATCTTGTTGAGGGCTCTATAATCCACGTACATGCGCCAAGACCCATCCTTCTTTTGGACTAACAATACTGGAGAGAAAAAGGGTGAAGAACTAGGCCTAATCAAACCCTTTTCTAATAACCCATTTACCTGCTTCATAATCTCCTCCTACTGGGCTAGGCTTATGTGGCAAGGTGGCCATTTTGGAGGCGAACTCCCAAGAATGAGGTCGATTTAATGATCTTTTGGCCTCTCTGGTAGTTTAGATCTCGTAAAGAATCTGCAAAATAATCTTCTTACAGCTTGAAGAAATCAATCCTCTCTGTACCTCTATATCCAACTAGAGAGGGACTATTTAGGCTTAGACTCTTTATTTTTAGATTCTTCTACAAAAACCAAGTACAAGGAAATGGAGGATTTCATTGCTTTGGAAACTTGTACATAGGATATCATGAGAATAGAGTTTCCTTCAACTCGCACATCAAAAGATACATTCTTACATTTGAAAGGGAACCTAAACTTTCTTTGGTCCCAATAAATGGCTAGATCAACTCTCCTATGCCAAGGAATACCAAGTATAACATCACAATGGCTTAGATTTCCCATAACAAAATTCTCATGATCTACATAGTCCCCTATCTCAATCCTAAGTTTTTGGAGGATTGGGGTGATCTAAGATTGCATCCCTTCAAAGGCAACACCTGATGTTTCCGGAGTGTCAACCTCTCCTTAGGCAGTTTGAGAGATTTAATGATCCGAGGATGGATATAATGGTGAGTAGCACTAGTATCAAAGTGGAAAAGAATAGGCTGATTGGCAACCTTGTCCCAACCCATAAACAGCTTCCTATGCTCTGAAGGAGTATCATCTAGTTGCACGAGTTCTTCAGGGAGAGCATCTTTGCGGGGTTGATTATCCTTCTTTGGCTTACTGGGGCATTATCTAGCCAAATGTCCTTTTTCTCCACAGTCAAAGCATTTTCCTTGAGTTGTTGATACATCAAGTTCCTTCTGGATGGCAGAGGTGGTTTATCACCATCCATCAGCTTCTGTTCTTGTTGTTCTGACTTCTTTTGGTCAAACACCTTGGCCTTCTTCTTTTGGGACTCTCATTTGTAAGACTTTCTAATTGTCCAAGGCATATGTAATCCTTCTACTTCTATGGCTGTATCTCGGGCTGCGTCTAAGTTGTTCAGTTTTATCATCTTGATTGCCCGTCGAAGTGTTGGATGTAAGCCATGGATAAATTTTATCATCTCTATATTTGAGGGAGTTTCATTGAGAGATGTGAATTTAAGAGAGGTTGAAACAAACTTATTCATATAAGTTTCAAAATTCTCCCCTTGCTTCTGCTTCAATTCATCCTACTCCTACTGCACATCAGGTTCAAAGGATGAAGGTAAAAACTTCTTATTGAACATCTCCTTGCATTCCTTCCATGTCTTTGGTTCTTTCTCTTCGTGGACAATCTTGAGCCACCAATTCAAGGTAGCATCATTTAAGTACATTCTCACCATCTTGATCTTGGAATTTTTGTAGCCATATTTGGTAGTGATGTGTGTGAACACACTAGGACCAGCCGGGTCACTTTTTCCCTCTTTAGGAGGTTTTTTCCCCGTGCTAGTATACACCCATCTTGGGGTATACTTATCATCTTTGTACAGTACACATTCATTATCTATCTATCATCTCATTGTGTGTTGCCTTGAGCTTCTCCACTGTGCATGTATGCATGCGCACACACATTCCTGCAACCCTATTTCCAACATTTGTATATCAGAGCATACGCTCCTATGCCGCCTACCCTTCACCCAAGTCGCATGTCTTCTTGAATTAGATCAAGGATTCCTTTTGGGAGAAGAAAGAGGACCATGAAGTGTGTAGTATTAAATTTTGGCAGTTAGATTTTTGGGAGAAGAAAGAGGACCATGAAGTGTGTAGTATTAAATTTTGGCAGTTAGATTTTTGTTTCGGACATGTTTTGAGGGTCGTTCATGCGGTTTTTGGTTCTTTGTGGACAAACTCGGGGACTAGAGGTGCACTTTTCTTCATCAAATTCTAGAGTAGTTTTGTCAGATCTACTAAAAATGGGTATGCAGATACACAAGAAAGCATCAATGGGCTTCACTTCAATGGGCTTCACTTCAATAACATCGATCTTTGCATATTACAAGTATACTCTACATTTCTTTCATACACCTTGCAGGTCTCCATTGTTAGTGACCTTGTTTTAGCAGCCACCTTGGTTGCATCAAAGAGCATTCAGCACTTTGTAGGTTGCATGATTACTTTATTCGGTATTATAAAAAATGGCAGACAGTGATGTATTTTGGATGCTATCCACACCACCGCTGAGGATAAGCTTGATGGGACCAACTACCTGTTATGGTCTTATATGATGTAGCATGTATTGGTAGCCAAAGGGCTGTGGAATGTTGTGGTCGGTATTGAGAAATGCCTTGGTTCTTTTTATGAACATGATGGAGAAGTCACATCTGCCAGACACGAACTCAGTTTCACATGGTGCATTACCATAACATGGCATACCTCCTACGTAGGAACAAATAGAGTGGGATGGAAGAAATGTGCAAGCACATACGTTACTTTATTTGTCAGTTAAGAGGAGTATCATTCCTCACATTCGGTCATGAAGGACTGCTGAACATTAAGAGGAGTATCATTCCTCACATTTGGTCATGAAGGACTGCTGAACATTCTTGGGATGCACTTGCATCATTGTACCAATTACATAATAATGCACGTGTTGCTTATATATGCAAGCAATTAAAGTGAAAGCATATGGATGAGGGAGATTCCATGGACAATTTCCTTACAAAAATCAAGGATTTTAAGGAGAAGTTGGCCAATGTTGATGAAATATATCATGATAGTTCATTTGTGCCTACTGTCTTGAATGCGTTGTCTGAATGCGTTGTCGGACTCATATCAAGGTTTTGCTTCTACCATCAAACTCATGAGTGATGAAAGGAAATCCAAATGCCTTGAAGTTTGAGGAGTTGGTTTCTTTTCTCTTGCAAAGAAGAGAAATACAGGCAAAATAAATATGTCATGCGTACAGGAGATCAGGCTTTTACTGCTTGTCAACAAAGAGGCAAAGATAAATCCTTTTCTCAGGGTAGTTACAAGACAAAATTAGAGTCATCGGGCAAGCTTGAAGACAAGGGAAGGCAACAAGCCGAAGAAGATGTGTAAAAACATTCTTAATGAACAGATGTGCAGCTTGTGAAGCAGATAAAGTCTTTTTGCATGTAATAAAAATGCTTACTTACTAAATCTATCATCAACAATAGTCCAAAGCATATCATTTCTATAAAAGTAACATGCAATCTAGTAATAAAATCCATTGAAATTTCTTCCTAAGGGCCATTAAGAATAGGCAATGTCATGAGTAAGCCATGTTGTTTCTTGTGATGTCTCTTAACTCTTTGAAAAATTCATTCAAAAAACAAAGTAAAAAACATCATTCTTTACATTAGGCCAATAAAAATCATCAACTCTTACCTTGAAAGTGTAAGGAGGTTTATGCATTTCTTTTATTAAAAGTAATTTTTGCAATGGAAGAATAAATCATAAACACTTTTTAAATCCATAATTATATGGATGATTATCAATAGGTTAATAATGATTAGATTTGAATTTTAACCATGTAAAAATTAGGATCATGCTCATATGTATTTCACATAGTAACAAGAGTATGAAAGTCAACAATGGAAATATTAACAATCAAAGGACGTCTACTTAATGCATCAGCAAACAACATTTGGCTACTATTGAATAAGAGGATGAAAAATTAGAATGAGTAATATCCATTTAATATGACGGTCAAAAAATCAAAGGTTGGGCAAGTAGATGTCGTATACTTTATTGAGATCAGTTTTAATCAAAAACTCAGAACCCATCAAATAATGTTTCCACATATGAAATGTGTGAACAACATCAATAAGTTCTTTATCTCGCAAGTGCTATGTTTGGTTTTAGAAGGTTTGAGTTTATGTAATAGAATGACCATCTTGCATAAGGATTGCACCAATGCCCGATCCACTAGCATCAATGACTACAAGAAAGAAAGATCTAGAAAAATATGGTAATTGAAGTATAGGGGCATGAGGTAAAATATGCTTAAGAAAAAGATTTCTATTGGCGCTCACCCGAATGAAAAATAGTTTGCTTTTAAAGAAGCATAGTCAAAGGTAAAGCAATGAAAGAAAAATTATAAACAAATTTTCTATAGTAACTACAAAGACCTAGAAAAGGACAAACTTCAGTGATGTTCTTAGGAGAAGGCTGTCTTAATAGTTTGAACCTTTTTAGGGTCTACTCTAATACCTTCAATTGAGACAATATGACATAAGTATTAAATTTCCTTTTGAAAGAAAGAGATTTTCTCAAGATTAGCATACAAATGGTTTTCTTTCAACAGTTTAAAAACAAAAGCTAAGTGTTATTTGTGTTCTTCTTCATTTTGACTGAAAATAAGAATATCATGAAAGAAAACAATAAGTGTTGATGCTTCAAGAAAATGTGGTTCATCATTCTACGAAATGTTGCAGCATGTGTAAGACCAAAAGGCATATAACAAGAACTTCATAGAGTGACCTATTTGTGTGCAGAAAGTAGTCTTATAAACATCAAAATCATTCGTACAAAATTGATGATAAGCGGATTTCAAATCAATCTTACTAAACACATATAGTTTATCTGCCAAGTCATCCACATGAGGAATATGATACATATTTTTAGTAGGTATCTTTTTCAATGCATGATAGCTATGCACATGCGATAAGTTTTGTTAAAGAGTACCAAAAAGGAAACTACCAGGTGGAACAAGACCACGGTCTAGAAATGCTTCTACTTGCCATTGGATTTTCTTTTGTTGTATCTGATTTTGTTTATAAGGAGCTTTATGAGGTGGTTGACTACCAGGGATAAGGTCAATGGTATGGTCTTCTGGGTGAGATACAAGTAGTTACGGGGGTAGGTTATCCACTTAAATTGTTCTAGAAAATCTTTTTGACTACTATGAGATAGTTTTTGCTTGGTTGTTGTGCTGCAATTTCATTCACATAAATAAGTTTTTTCACGATTCCTTAGTGCGTATTTTTCTTGAGTGTGTAATATCACTATGCACAATTAAAGTTTCATGATTATGCATGATCCACATCGTATATGATTGGAGATGCCTCCACCATGCAATAGCATACCCTTCCAAGTGTAAGGTAGCAATGTAAACCATAGCTTTCTCACTTTGAGGGTTCATCTCAAAATAAAGATCCAATTTGTTCACCCACTCCTCAAAGATGTCATTGTTAGTGCCTTCACCACTAAACTTTGAAAGGACAATCTCATATTTCACACCCTTTAATTCATCTCCATTCCCATGATGGTCACCATGCCTATGCATAGACCCATCCATATAATGATTGTAATCCTCAAACAACTCACCAAAAAGATCGTCCTCAACATAAGGTCTTGAAGCACCACCTCGATGAGTATTCCCCTTGAATGGAACATGACCATCATTCCTTGTTGGGACTCTTGAGCCTTCATTTGGAGATGCATGACCCTTGCCTTTAGCTTCATTGGGTGTTTATGGAAACATTGGGTTGCGCATAACACCATAAGTATAATGAAAACTTGGGTGATGATTCTCTTTGTCTTCAACATGAGCTTGTCGAACATTGTGAGATGGTCCACCCTTGTCTTCATCCTTTCTCTTCATCTCATCACCCATGCCCCTAATCTCTTGCACATGGTTTCCACAAGTGGTTTCATCATGCTTTACATCATGCTTCTCATTATCATCATTTGTGACATATCATTTGTCATAGCGGGCATCGCTTGTGCATTTGCTCCTCCCAATTGATTTGATGTATTGGCAACATTTGCAAAACTTGGTCCAATTTGCACACGATTTGTCCTATGTGCCATATTTTCATTTTTATTATCGCCTTGACCCTGTGCCACTTCTCTAAGCCCTATATCAAGTGCCTAAGATCCATAACTCCCCCATATCATTTTCCTATTTGATGGTTAACAAGGATGAAGTGATTAGAGCAGGAAAGGAGATGAAACTAGGGTTTTCTTGAAGCACAAAATGGGCTGAAAATTCTGTAGCTTTCCATAATTTATGAAATTTGGGGAAAATAGGATCAATGAGAAGCTTTGATACAACTGCAATGAACTAGCATTGATCACTCAAGCATGGAGTGATAACATGGGTGTAGGAGCACCATCCATGAGAAAGAAGAAGGGAAAGATTGCCATGAAAGCTTGTTAGCCTGTAATTTGGATTAGTATGCGTTAATTGTGATTAGCAGTTCACATTGGCCTATATACCATGGCCCCCTTTTCACACATACTTATTAATGTTCATCCTACCTTGCCTTTGGCCCATAAGCCTATGTCCCTCACTTACACTTCGCTCCTTGTCCCAATACAAATTATGCTTGGCCCTTGGCCTCATGTGTACAATTTGTGTCCACACTTATGTGTCCACCACTTCATTACACATTTAGCTTAGGATCCTCCACTTTGTTCATTTGCTAGAGTACATATTTGGCCTGACTGGAGTGCAAATCCACTGGTTGGTTGCTTGATTTTGAGCTTGTTTTTGTTTGTTAATGGTGATTCCATGGAGCAATGGGGTTTATCAAAGCATTGGAGCATTGAGATCTTCACCGAGTGGTGCGAGAGAAGCAAGTAAGTGCTTAAACATTACCCTTGACATTCATGCAAATTTTTTATTTTTTGTTCTTTTTTCATCAAGTTTGCACCATATCTTAATTAACAAATTAATCTTAATTAGTTAGGTTTCATTAAGAATTATAGGCATCAATATATAGCTTAAGACTAGCTCTATCTCTCTATTAAATCAAAAACCCAAAAAACTAGTGGGAAGATACTTGAAATCGCAAGAATCTGAAAGGAAAAACAAGGCCAAAATCACATTTTGCAGGTTTTTCAGAGAAGTAAACGGCCCGTTCCTTTCTCACTGGCCAAATCTGGGAAGATCTCTAGCCTTGAATAATGTGGCAGTTAGCATTAAAAATAGAATAATTCCATTAAGTGAGCATAAATAGTATTCAACCAAGTATTCAACCAAGTAGGTACAACTGCATTATCAGGGAATATAGTGGGTGGCTGTCAGACCTGCAGTCTTAAACTCCCTTAAATCTCTTGAAAAATCTTTAAAAATATCTAAATCTAACAGTGCCATGGCCATTCCATTTTTTCATAGTCGTTCCTTCCCCAAAGGGTACGCTTGTTCAAAAGTCGTCAACTTGTTTGCCACATTTGTGTCAGTTTTGCCACACCCGTGCCATTCTCTTTTGCCCCAGCTCCAAAAAGCGTACAACCATTCCACTTGTGCCATGTCCGTACCAATTGTCCTGTCTAAATCATATGCCCGTGGGCAAGGGCAAACTTGCCACGCTCGGACCTTCTCCATCTCATAGCGTACATTCATTCCTTCTTGAAGCCATGCCCGTGTCCTTTAGAAAGCGAATGCCCGTGCCATCTTCTCCTTAGAAGCGTATGCCCGTTCTCTTCAAAAGCATACACCTGTACCATCCCAAAGTGTACAACCATACCATTCCCAAAAATAAAAAATAAAAAAACTAAAAACAAACTTTTCATAAGGGGGTTCTGCACAGTAGTTCCACATTCCATGCACCTATGCTCGGGTAAATTGGTACAAAACAACCCTCTTTTTGATGATGTAAACTCTCCTGAAGCTCCCTCGCTTATAAGGTCAAACCCATCGATCAATACTATGTGGAGCCAAACGGTGCTCGTCTTTGACAGCACACCAGTGAGAGCGAAGACCATCCCAGCATGGGATGAGAAACTCCTGACCTCAGGACAGGATAACCCGAACCTTAATGTATGGACATACCACTTGTCCAAGAGTAAGCTCCTACCTCTCCCACACATTCGCAGAGAAGCCTTGCTTCGAGGCTTCGTAATTTTATCATGGGAAACACACAGTCAAAAGAGCCGCAACCCAAGGTGAGAGGTGTGTCCCATCCACAAGAAACTGAGCCCACGCCATCTCTAGATCCTAGAGCAAAAATAGGGCAGAGCGAAAGCCATTAGAGCCAAACAGAACCACCAGTTTAGAGAGCCATACCTGTCTCAAGAGTGGTTGATTCATACATGGCCCAAAGACCTGTACAAAACCTAGGGCCAAGTCCATCTTCTCAAGGACCAGAAACATCATACCAGCGAGAAAGGGTCTACCCAGGCCCATCACATAAGCCTTGTCTACCTGTATATAAGCAGTACTCACCACAAGGAGCATACCCTGGGTACCACAAGGGGCACAATCTAACCCACCTATAAGACAAGGGCCTCCATTGGTATATTATCCTCCTAGCCCCTCTCCTCCTCCAATCGTTCCTCAACCTACACCCGCTCCAGCCATAGTAGGGCTAACACCAAAAATATTAAGATTAGCCACCATGAAAATAGGGAGGGGGTGGCTGTGGGCATCACGCCCCCAGCACCAATGCAACATGCACTAGGACCCAAATTAGAGTGAAACAAACTTGCAAACATCTCAAAGCTGATCACTAAACTTGATGGGACTAGAGACCCCATTCCACATTTGGAGATGTTTTACCAAATTTGTGAAGCCTTTGGCTGCATAGAAGATCAAGTTAAGGTGAGTGCCTTTGGCCTCACCCTAGACGGTAAAGCAAGCCAATGGTTTAGGTCCTTGAAATCTGAGGACAAGGCCACTTTTGAAGCCTTGAAAGAGGCCTTCAAGGATATTCTTGCCAACGTACCAGATGGAATCCAATGGAGCAGCTGCACACAATATCAGACAAAGGGATGGTGAAACCATCCGAGACTATATCAATAGAGTCAGATATCTCCATTCTCGCTGCAATGCTAGAAAGTTCTCTGATGAAAGACTAATAGGGAGATTCCTAAAAGTTATGGATGACGCACCCTTGCAAAATTCATTGTATGCCTTGGCCCATACCTCCTTCGAGCAATGTTGTAGGAGCGCTATGGACTTTGAGGAGGACAACTTCAAGGGAACATGTTCCCTTGAACTTCATGAGGGTACATCGGAAGCCTCTTTCAAGACCACGAGCACTAAATCTGACAAAAAGAGAAAAGATTCCACATCTAAATAGCAAGTTGAGTAGTTGGCCGTTGCATTAATGCATCAGATGACCCAACATTGGAGAATCGGCCAAGGTCGCGATCGGCCAACCCCATCTCTATTCGAAGAGGGAGCTTGTATGGTGCCCGATTTGTCAAGCTAACCATACCAGCACGGAGTTTCCAAATTTGAGACTCCGTCCCAACCTCTATTTCATATATTGCCAAAGATGGGGAAATCACGAGGCTACAAACTACTATCAACAAAGGGCTACTCAAGCACGTGCTCTACCTTAGGCCTTGCGTGCAAACCCAAGGCAACCACTAACTTTGCCAGCACCTACTCTCCATAATGCACCTCAACTAGGCCAAGAAGTGGAACAAAGAATAATGTGTAAGATACCTGAAATGCCCTTACCACCCTCGGTTCTCCCAACTCAACCCCCACCATTGCCACAAATCAGATCGGTTCGTCAGCTAACCCTGAAGAAGGGGACGAGGGGGAAATTCCAAAAGTTCCTACATATGAAACTCTTGCGCCAATGAGTCCACCCTCTCAAATTCTAAGCCACTATGTTATGGAGGGAGACCAAATGTACTCTTAGCTGCCCCAATGCCACGAGCGGCAGACGACAAAATGACCACCTATGCAATGCTACCATTGCGCATGACCGCACCGTGTGGCTGAGTGTCCTATCAAGAAAGGGATGGCTAGTACCTCTATAGGTGCTCCCAAATTAACCTCTTTATGTGTTGGGTGTGGAATTGACCATATGTATAAGATCTGGAACAATGGGGAAGGCTTGTGAAGCTAATCCCAGCACCAACATTAACCTGTTGAGTGTAAGAGATGGCTTCATCCACACGGTCTCTCTCATGTCGTAACCCGATTACAAAACAGACAAAGATCTGTGGCTCATGCTGTAGAGGCATCTACTTCACAAGATCAGGGAGGACAAGCAAAGGTGTTATCCTCAAAGAATGTCCCTAAACAAGCACGAGCAATCAGCCGCTCTCGAAGAAGAAAACCACAAAGATTGGCAAGGGAAAAAGTTCGGTAGTTATCCAAAGTGGTTTGAAAGATGGCACGACAACACATGAATCAACCTCTTTGTGAAGAGAAAGATTTGCTATGCTCAACGACCCAAGCCTAGGAACCGATTTGACACTAACTAGCTCCTGAAAAATCTTGTTGAAGATCCTAAATCCATAGAGGAGAAAGAAAGACTATTGGCATCCCAAGAATTGATCAGGGATTGTCAAGCACAAATAGAAGACGAGCCTTCTACTGCCTACCTTGAGCCTTGTTCATCAGTCTCCAACATGAGGCCTGCTGAAGCCCAGGTATATTCTAGAGATCTCCCACACTAGTCACCCCCACAGAGGCCAATAGAAGCGGCAACACCCACTGCAAAACAGATACCCCCCACTAGGGAAACCAGGTAGCCGAATATCTCAAAGATGCATGTACATTCACCATTGAAGCATTTTATGTCTAAGCAAGGAACTGTACATAAAGAAACCAAGGGTACTCCTTAACAAAAAGGCACTCATAAAGAAACCAAGGGTGCTCCTTAACAACAAGGCACTCATAAAGAAACCAAGGGTACTATACCAGGAAGTACCTTAAAGAAAAGTGGTCCTCAAGTGGGTGCCAAGAAGGGTGTTGGAAAGAAAGCTAAGAAGGAACTCAAGTTTGCTGGTAAGAATAACCAGAAGCAGTCAAAGGAAAAGGAGGGCATGAAGACAAAGGAAAAGGACATGGAGACAAAGGAGGAGACAAAACCAGAGGATATGGAGACAAAACTGTAGGAGACAAAATAGAAAGCTTCATTCCTCCCTATTTATCATTGTAAATATTTGTAATTTTTCTTCTAATTTTATCATCTTTTTTGTAAAGATTGAGAAATTCTCCTCATTTTATCATGTTTTGTACTTAGAACACATTTGATATTTAGACCTTAAATTTTTCAAGGTAGGAACATGTTGAGTTTGTAATGGGCTGGCTATATGGTTTTGAGATATTGTGCCACAATTGCCTTCAAATGTCATCTCATGACTTGAGTATATCTAGACTAAAAGGAAAATATTGGAACTTTAAAAGGACTTCATTAAAAAACTCCAAATATTGTAATTCTAAAAGGAATTCATTAAAAAATTCCAAAGGCACACCAATCACAAGACAAAACTTTTCATTGATGAATTACATAAGTAAATTTACAAAATTGGTTTGAGTGGAGCCCAAGAGTCAAAGGCAAATATTATAATTCTAAACGGACTTCATAAAAAAACTCCAAAACTTTCTTATTAAGTCATGTTTATAACATCAAATTCCCAATTAGCATCTACCAAGGTCTTCGACTCTATTCACATTCGAATCTTTCTATTCTTCACCTTGAATTCGTTGCACGGAGGGGGACATGGATCTTTTAGCTGGTATTAGAGTGAATTGGCTAAAGTGGATCAACCGAGGAGCCAAAAATGTCAAAAATTTATGTAGTAGTAAAAGGTTGTAATTGTGTGATGAAGTTCATACAAATTGATATTCAGAATGGAATTCATAAATTAGTAATTGGGTCTTCAGATGGAAGCACCGCAATTGCATGGAATCTTTGACTTGCTTGAGGCCTAAACATGATGGTATTTACCTTATAATTCCAAGGACCGTGACTACCCATATATATCGAGGGTATAACTGCAGCTCTTTATTGGCAGTATATACGAGTAAATCTAAGACCTTGAAATTATAAGCAAAATGCTATCTAGATGATGAATTCGAATGCTAGTTAAGGCTTGTGAAGAATTTGAAGCCCTTTGTGAAGCCTTGGAATTCTTTTTTTTCAAAATCCTTCTCTTCTTGTGCTAAACATTTTCCACTTTCTCTCCCCCCAAAGCTCTGATACCACTAACAGGAATTTGGATCTTGGGAAGACAAATCACTTTCTATCATACATATTAAAAATACAAACGTCAATTATTACCATGAGCAAGATATCATAAACCATAATTAAAATAAAACATATGAGAGAGTATTGGGTGCAATCTATCCCCCCTCAAGAACTGTCGACCTCCTCCCACTTCTTGAATTTTTATGTTTTATTAATAAAAATAGCCCATAAGCCAAAAATAGTTGCACGCTTATGCATGGGCTTGCCCTTTACAAAAATAGGAGTTGCTTCTAGCACAAGCTTAGATAAATCCTTCCTATCTAAAGCACTAAAGGAAAAATACATAAAGAACTCCAAGGTCTAATTCACGTGTAACAAAATCAATAGTCCATGCCCAAGTATAACAAAAGTGGGCAGCTCAATAGGTCCATGCCTAAGTACATCAACAAAAGCGGGCAGCCAACAACGATACAAAATCTTGTAGTAGATACTACGGCCAAAATACCAAAAATGAGAACCTTCCCAGTAATAGCTCATGCCATATCACTGCCATCACGTCCCAGCCATACTGGCTTACGAGCACAAGGCTCGTTAATCTCACCAACATATAGGTTGTCTATTTAAACACATTACAAATTAGCAACACATGCTAAAAATACACAACAAACACATAAGCATTAAATCTAACACTTAGTTCTAGCCATCCCTAATTTCATATATCCTACACATGGAATATTCGGAATCACCCAAGTGCCATGCTACAAACATAGTGGTAATTAGGCATCCTCAATTAACCACAGAGGGATGGACGAACAAACCGTAACAAATTGCTCTAGAAGTTGAATTTGATCTTCAAAGGTTGGTTGTGGAAGTGGGAATTAGAGAATCCACCTCTTGGTATATTTTAGTCATAATGCTTGAAATAATTTGTGAGGCTTAAAATAGCTTCCCTTTTACAAAAATGTCGACTTCACAAAAATAGCTTACTTTATTAAACATGTAGGCTAATTTATCAAAATAGATCTAAAATTTAAACTATATAATTGTGTACAACCTTTACAAAATCAAATATCCATAAGGAAGCTTTCATATGACCAAAATAAATATATTCGATGCATAAAATATGGACGCCACCCAAAATGGAATAAGTGGTGAGTATCACACAAAACCAAATAATAGTATGTTGAAACCCAAAGTTAAGTGTCACAAAATCTTTTTGACTACCACCACCTCGCCTTCATTATCCAATCCAAGGATTTGCATTTATGTCACTATGCCAATCAATAAATTGACTGATTAAAAATACAAGTAACCATATGAAACTCAATAAACCATTTGGTGTCAAGCTTTTTCCTAGATGCATTTGGTACATAGACTTTATTAAGAAGAGAGAGAAGTAGAGAGAGAGTGGCATTATTAAACAGAGAGAGAAGTAGAGAGAGTGGCATTATTAAGTAGTGAGAGAGCATGTTAGTTAGGGTTTCTTTTTTTTGGGGAAAAACCTTAAATAGTAGTATTAAAGTATTAAAAATAGTCAAAAAAAGACTTATTACAAAAAAAACTTTTTATCCAGAGAAGCTTAACTCCATAACTTTAGCAGTTGTGTAGCTTGGACCTCAACCAAGTCCATGATATAGTGCATGAGCTCTTCAAAGAGACTCTTTAACCATACTCCTTCACATGTAGCAATGGCTGCATCCCTGTATTCACCCTCTGTACTAGATAAAGCAACAGTAGGTTGCTTCTTGCTACTCCAACTCACCACTACACTTCTAAATGTAAAGGCATAACCACTAGTAGACCTCCTGTCATACGAGCTACCTGCCCAATCTACGTCTGTGTAGCCGTGTACATCCAAGCCTTTACCATGCTCATAAAGAAGACCATAATGTGCAGTGGTCTTTACATAGTGCATAATGCGTCTCATTGCATCCAAATGAGGTTTTCTGAGACTTTGCATAAATTGGCTTACTAGCCCCACAGTATAACTGAGATCCGGTCGTGTGAAATAAGACTGCAACCATCTTTCTATACATAGATGGATCATCCAACTCTTCACCAAAATCAGCCCGCAGCTTCACATTCTGCTCCAAAGGTGTACTCATTGGCTTACACCCTATCATCCATATTTTGCCAACATATCCAATGCATATTGGCGTTGCACTAACCATGTCCCTGCATGGTCTTTGATCACTTCAATCCCAAGAAAATATCTCAATTCACCCAAGTCTTTCATATCAAACTGCCCACTCAATGCCTTCTTGACATGCATAACATCTGTAGCATGATCTCCTGTGATAATCAAGTCATAGATGACAAGCAAGACAATCCCATGATCTGTTTTCTTCACATAGAGTGAAGAATCTGCTGAAGAAACCTGAAATCCAAGGGAGATAAGATATCGGCTTATGTTTTCACTCCAAGCACAAGGTGCTTGGAGTGATAACATAAGGTAGATAAGATATCGGCTTATGTTATCACTCCAAGCACAAGGTGCTTGCTTCAAACCATATAATGCTTTTCTTAATCTGCATACATGAGTGGGGTACCTCGGGTGTACATATCCTTCTGGCTGTACCATATAAACTTCCTCTTGTAAATCACCATTTAGAAATGTATTTTTCACATCCATTTGATGCATTTCCCAACCATTTACTGCAGCCATAGCAATGTCTGCTCTCACTGTTCCCATCTTTGCAACTGGACTAAATGTTTCATCATAGTCCAAGCCTTGGGTTTTTGCATAACCCTTAGCTACCAACCGCACTTTATGGTGCTCAATGGAACCATCTGATTTGCATTTCACCTTATAAACCCATTTGAAACTAATGACATTTTTGCCATGTGGTAAGGCAACCAAATACCAAGTTTCATTTTGAACCAATGCATCCATCTCAACATCCATTGCCTTCTCCCATACATGCTTCCCAATAGCTTTCTGTATAGCATGTAGGTTCCACATGCTTCACCAAAGAGGTCATATATGCGTAATGCATAGCAAAGTCACGATATGTCAACCTGTCAAAACTGGACACCTGACCCTTTGGGATCTCCGCAATGCATGCGGATCACTCTGAACACCTGTCACTCTAGCATGTGGAGGCACATATCTATCCTGCCCGCCTGGTGTGCGTAAAATTGGTATGCCAAGTTCCTCATCCAAACTTTCTGAACTTGAGGACTCATAACCTGTAATGCCAATTCCTTCAACCTTCTTTTTCCCTTTATCCACAACACTACTCCTAGTGCTCACACTCTCATGTCTCAAGCGTCTTGACCATGGACGTATAGTACTACTCTCAGACTCTGCTGGCCTAGACATAGAAATAGAACTTGCTTGTGGCAAGTTCACATGCACATCAGCATACAGAATCAATGACACCCTCATCCTTTGCCTTGTACTAACCAGCAAGTTCATCAAACACCACATCTTGTGAGATAACCACTTGCCTAGTTTGTGGATTGTAACATTTATATGCCTTGCGATCCTGTGTATACCCAACAAAAATACACTTTTCTGCCTTAGGATCCAACTTCTTCCTTCTCTCATCTAGCACATGCACATAAGCTATGCTACCAAACACTTTGAGGTGTCCAATGTCTGGCCTAAAACCTGTAAGACGCATCTCTGGCGTACTTCCATGTATGGCTGCTATGGGTGTCTTATTAAGTACATACACTGTTGTGGCACACGCTTCTGTCCAATAATAGTATGGCATGCTCTTTTCATTGAGCATTGCCCTGGCCACATCACAAATGACTCTATTTTTTCTCTCAGCACAACACCATTTTGTTGAGGTGTGTACCTGCAAGTTAACTGCCTCTTCTTATGCCATGCTTTCTCTCAAGAAATTCTCAAAAGCATGTGAGGTGTATTCACCACCTCCATCTATCCTCAAACATTTTATCCAAGAGCCATATTGCTTCTCTGCAAAAGCTTTGAAGTCCATAAACTTTCCCAACACTTCACTTTTCTCTCTGAGAAAGTAAATCCGAGTCATTCTGCTGAAATCATCAATGAATATCACATGATACAAGCTACCTTTAATAGATGGGTTTTGTGCAGGACCCCATACATCACTATGAACTATCTCAAGTGGCCTGCTACTCATGTTGCCTTCTTTAGGAAATGGCAACCGTGCTTGCTTTCCAAACTGGCAAGCATCACAGAATGCATATTCCCATCATACTTGAATCTAGGCAGCCCACTAACAATGCCTCTTGCCTGCATGTTCTTTAACATACATCACTATGAACTATCTCAAGTGGCCTGCTACTCATGTTGCCTTCTTTAGGAAATGGCAACCGTGCTTGCTTTCCAAACTGGCAAGCATCACAGAATGCATATTCCCATCATACTTGAATCTAGGCAGCCCACTAACAATGCCTCTTGCCTGCATGTTCTTTAACCTTTGTATGTTCACATGTCCAATCCTTTTATGCCACATGTCAATGTCATGTACCACATTTCGGCTTTTTAGAGAACATGGCTGATTTCAACTCAGGAATCCCGGCATCCAACTTAAATAACCTGCCTTCTTTCTTGCCTTTTGGCAATGACTCTACATCCATTTTTGAAATCCTCAACAAAGCAACCATGCTCGTCTTGAAACGAACCTGTAGACCTTGTTCCACCATTTGACCAACTGAGGCTAAACTTTTTGTAATAGAAGGCACATACAAGACATCTGCCATAGACTTTGTTTCACCATTGTGCATCACCAATGGTACACTTCCAGCATGTGTGATAGCATGTTGGGAATCATCTCATGTCTCCACATAGCCTTTCACATCAAAATCATGAGATCCAAGAGTCTACCAACTTAAAAAAATTTCTCAGATTTAGTAACCTGGAACTGTAGAAAATAAGTTAAAAAAATTAGGTAAATATTTATAGCAAAAATAGTGTGTTTTTAACATAACCTGCAAGCGCACTGCTATCAATCTTGGTATACTGAGACAAAAGAAATTTCCACACATTAGCAATAACATGCCATCCACATGAGGTAGAATCTTTTTGTAAAGCAACTGGCTGATTTAGAAACTTATACTCTACCTCCTTTTTCAAATTTGGATATTCGTTTTCAATAGCTATAATAGCTCTCTTAAATGCCCTATTAAAAATTAAATTATATCTGATTATATACAAAAAAAAAGTAAGAAAAAATAAAGTATGAAGCTTAGTAAGAAGAACAATATTCAAATTATTTAGAGGACTACTTACAATTTAACCTGCCCATGCATGTTAGTCAGGCTATTCATAAAAATAACACTTCTTCTCAGAATATTGATAACACAAGCACTCCAGTGTCCACTGGAAAAAAAAGTAAAAGAAATATTTAAGAAAGTGAATATTCTTAAAAGAAACACATATGTCGTATATAGTAAACACATAAGAAGCATTAGTTAAAGACGAACCTCTCTACATACAGCAAAACAACAAAACAGTTGTTCTTATTTTTCATTGGCTTGAAATAGGATGTGAGCTTGGAGGTCTGTTTCTTCTTCATATCTATTAGTGTTGGCAAAACTAAGGGATCACAAATAAATACCTCGTTGGCTTGATTTGGAAGCAATTCCTTTATAAGTGCCCTGAAAGAGTTTATAAACAAAATAGAAAATAGTCATACATTAAACACATGAGAACATTGTATTCATGCCTTAAACACATGAGAACATTGTATTCATGCCTTAAACACATGAGAACAACACTGTCATTGATCTCCCTATCTTTCTCTACAAGCATGTAAATGTCCCCAAGTGTAATATAGAGGTACTCTTCCTCCATTGTGCTATTAAACAATCCTAAAATGGGATTGATCATGGTGATAGACATAGATGAAGTTATATAATTAGGGTGGATTAAACCACACTAAGAACTCCATAAGAGAGAGAGAGAGAGAGAGAGAGAGAGAATGCACACTCAACACTCAATTCTATTTCTCTATTGCATTCACAACAATGAACCATACAATGATATAGGCCTTCTAGCCTTATCCCACTTTACACATCATCATCCATGTGGCACTCCCTTTTCCACTCTTTTGGTCAACACTCACACACCATTCAATATTACATGTGGCATTCTTATCTTGCCACAATATCTTGCACCTCTAGGGTGCATTCACACACTCAACCAAATAACCCATTCATTTTACATTGCACATTTCAACACCCCTCCTCAATGTAAACTTGGGTGTGTGCATAAAATCTCTCCAATCAATTTCATATCAACTCACTTCTCACCCCCAACAATTTGGCATTTCCAATCTTAACATTCCCCCTCAATGCAAATTGGAGTGTTCAGCAAGTGTATGTGCGTGTGTATCTAGCCAACCTAGACACCTTAAGTCCGTCTCGAGTACCAAGTTGCTCGGGTGGAACCACCCAAGTGCTTTTAGGACACCCATGTGTCTAGGGAAAGGAACCATCCCATAAAGTGGGATGCCTATGCATGCACAACTCAACGCACAGCACAATTACATTCCTTTTGAGCTCCCCACGCTCGAGTAGAGGACCCTCATAACATGGGTGATTTGAAATTTACAATCCTTTTTAAGGCTCTTCGTGGTGGCTGGGCAGCAGCAGGGAACCCTCATACAATCTGGGCAGCAGGGAGCAGGGAACCCTCATACAATCTGGGTGAGAGCAAAAATACAAACATTTGGGCAAAGAAAGGCAGTGGACCCAATACACCAAAGTATCCACGGCTTCCTTTTTGTAATGCCAATAATTGCCCATTATTTTAGGGTTGTGAAGGGATACAAATCCATTTCACACAAAATTGGTAAGTACAGAAATTATAAATAAGGGATCATCACATTATGTTCACATGTCCAACTTTTCCCTCTCCTCATCTGAAAAGAAAAGCATGTCAGGAGGGTGCGATGCATATTCAAAAGATAAGAGGATAAAGACTTATCTTGACAATTGACCTCTGCACAAGAAAAAGTGCAAGGTTCTTGAGTACTACTTTGGGTTTGTTGTTTATCTATTTCTTCATGCAGACAAAGAGGACTACACAAAGGATGAACTGGAAGTTCAGAAGGGTCAAAATTTTTCACAGAGATTGAATCTGAAGATGAGGTTATGGACTTGGTTTCTGGTGATGAGGAGTGCCTTCTAAGCACATGGTTTAATGTGGCAGAGTTTAAGGCATCCACTGGTATTAATGAGGGATCATCTCTGCATGGAGAGTGCTTAAAATCAAACTTCGTCATCCTCGGGCTGCCCTCCTTTCTTATAAATGGCAAGAATTATATCCTTCTCTCCCACATGCAAAAGCTTTATAATTTAAGGGAGGATTATTGCCTCACAATTATAGCAGATGGTTGTGAAGGTGCCAGAGGTATATTCGATGTGGAGAATG
Organism: Cibotium barometz; assembly: GCF_041138505.1. Taxonomy (NCBI): domain Eukaryota; kingdom Viridiplantae; phylum Streptophyta; class Polypodiopsida; order Cyatheales; family Cibotiaceae; genus Cibotium; species Cibotium barometz. Next base: position 28,988,091 of record NC_141075.1, on the reverse strand, counting down.
AATATAAAGATGAGTTTCTAAAGTTGGACACCGAGGTAACATGGAACTTCATTGAAGCCCCTAGAGCCATGTCATGGTGCTTTGACAAAGCCAAGGAGACTAAATCTTCTCTTCCCACAGAGCTAGAATTTCAAAGTCTTTAAGAGGACTTGGGAATTACTGAATTGGGAAGAGAGCGCTTGCACGAGCTTGATCAAGGAAATAAAGAAGGCTCCATCAACCTTTGGGATGCATCCAAGTTGGAAGAGGATGAGAACCAGAAGGTAATTTATTTGTTCTTGAGTGAGTTTATGTTATTAACTGAAGTTATGTGAAAGCCAAGTTCTTTGTCAATGCAGATAGAGCTTGATGATGCTGATGGTTTTGTTGGACGTGGAGGTGATGCCCGTGCAAGAGTTGGGCAAGATGTTGCTCTTACACAGTACATCCTATCTATTGACAAAGAAATATTTATTGTCTATCACAACAAATATTCTAGTGATGCCGAAATTTCACTTCTCACACTCAAGGAACTATCTAGATATACGGGCTATTCTTTTTCCCTTACAGTACAATAAGGTCATGCTTATAGAGAAGTGTGTTTCCATTCATATCTTTGGATATGGTACATGATTTTGGCCTTCTAGAACCAGATACTTCCTCTGCTATGCTAGCTATGCTCTAGGTTCCGGACTAGAAGATGAAAATTTACTCAAGGGTTATAGTCGCAAGAAGTTTTTGCGCTATAGAGGAAAAATGTCTACTGAAGAGGAAGAGCAAGTAGAGAAGAGACTCCAGAGTAATTAATTATCTTGTAATTGTAAATATTTTGTTATATCTTTTATGTAATGAAATGATTTTATTAAGTTTTAATTGCAAGTCTGTAATATTAAGCAAAAATGTTTACAACACTCTTCAAAATGTTGTCTACTTGTTATGGCATGTTCTTATTTGTTTGGTATACAAAATTTTGTTACACTAAATCCAAATTCTTCCTTCTCGTCTTCTTGAAGATCTCCATGCCGCATGACGTGTTGGTCCTGTGTGCCAGCTTTTCACTTCAGTGATCTCCACATTTTGGCTTGATTTTGTGCTGCCTTTGCTAAATCACTCGTACAGGCCTTTTCCATTGATAGTTTTTGCCCAAAAGTATATTTGTAAAACCAATTGAACATTTCCTTGAGGTAAATTATACGAATCTTTCCTCCTCCATGTCGGGTGTTTTTGAAATATACTCCTCTAGCTCGATAGTGAGATTTTTCCATTCCTTGGGTGCTTCAAATGTCAAGAGAACCATATTAATTCATGAAGTATACACCATGAGCATATAAAAATGTGCTGCAGAAGAAAACAAGACCAATTTAGAAGCTATTATTCATAATCATTTCAAATTGATAAGTAGAAAAAACTCTACATGTTTACTATGTAATGCGTAATGTTGGTATCACCCCATGTATCGACCATGGCCTTTGAAAAATTTTGAAGCTCTTCTTGAAATTTTTGGTGCTCCTCTGCAGTCGTCCTGCTTTTGGTCATTAATTTAACCATCTTATTGAAGTCTGACCAAACCTTCTCACGTACAACTACAAGGCTTGGATTGGTGTAGTCAAACGTTGTACATTTACACAAATCCTTCCACAAGTCCCAGGACTTTGAGTTCTTTACTTTTTTTGGAATCTCTAGAAAACGTCTTGCCTTATATCCACTCATGGACACCTGTTGTGTCACTTCATGATTAATGCTATAGGTCTTCTTGTTAACACTAATCTGCACATTTTCGCCATGGCACCCAATTGAGTTGAGTCTCTTCTCTACTTTTTGAAGAGCTTCATGTTGTCTTTCCTTGCCTTCCTTGCATGGTAAATGCATAATCTATGTGACACTTGAGCAGACGATCAAACACACGCATGAATGCATGCCAAGTACAAAAGTGGACATTCTTGAGTTTAAAGGGAAAAATAGGATTCCATTCGGGGTCTCTCAAATGCCTGTTTGGCTCAGCTAGCATGTTAGCAGACAAGACACCACCAATCCAATTGCGAGAATCATCATCCCCACTGATCACTCTTTTATAATTAAAAAAAATAACCAATATGCATCTTTCTATGCATAGAATTTAAATCTAATAGAAATAACACTTTTGTAATAAAAATATTTCTACTATGCATTTTTCTATGCATAGAATGAAAATAACACTTTTAGAATACACAAATGATGGGGATTACTCTTTTTGAATAATAAAAGGTAATACTTATTTCACAAAATTTAAGAAAATTTTGCCATAACCTCCTTTGTATGGCTAACCATTTTTTAATTTTTCCTATTCTTAATTTACTTAAAAATTATCCCCAATTTGTTTAAAGCATTCTAAACTAATCAAATTCCACTTTTAAAAGAGAAATAATGTGAAAAGTTTAATTCAAACAATTTGATTACTTAACTAGGATAAAGAAGGGTTCAATTTAAGAATGAGAGAGGGGGAAAGCCTTTCCAGCAAGGCATAGCATCAGATTATCATTTGAAAGATAACAAAAAATTAGAAAACCATTAAAAGAATAAGAAAAAGTAGGATTTCTAACTTACATGAATTTTTGGGAGCTTTCCTTTGGCTTGATAGTTTGAGGGTTCTACTCTTGTTTGCAACAAGTGGCCACCAATTCTTTAGAAGAGGGAAAGGTCAAAAACTAATGAATTATTAAGAAATTCACAGTTTTTGGCTTTGGGGAGGAGTAGAGTAACAGTGCATAAAACACTATTAAGCTTCAACAAAGGGCGAGGCTTCTATTTATAGGAAAAAGTGAGCTTCTAACTAAGCAAACTGATTCTAGAATTTTCCAGATCAGTTTGGTCAATTTTTTACCATTTTTGGGTCAGTTTAGCTTACTTTTTGGAACTAGACTTGAATTAGGAGAGAGGAGAGATGACATATCTCAATTTTTGGGAATTTAAAACTCCACCACAAAAGTGAAATAGGTGCCTCCTTCATGAGGGGGAATCCCCACATCTGAGGTGTCAAAATTTCATTTTTTTAGTATTTCCTTTGGTCCTTAGTCCACTCTTCATCTTATGTGAGTATTTACTCATTTTTTAAGAGTATTTTCTTTATTTCTTCTATTTATCTCCTCCACACATTTGGATGAATCTGATTGGCCCCTCAGAACCTTAATTTAAAAATTTCAGAAAATCTGGACCCCTAGGATGAGGCCTTTTGAACACGTTATAATTGATTTCTAATGTACCTTCTGGAAATCTTTTTGAACTTCTGTTTCAGGGAAATTTATTTTAATAAGATGAGATATTTTTCCATCCAAAAATATTTAAAAATTGAATAACCTCTCTCTATAACATTTTCTCTTTCTAGGCCAAAACAAGTAGAAACAAGATTTCTTTTATATTTATGAAGAGGGATTTGATTACAGGGGGAAGATACTGGACATCTTGAGGGGCTAGGGAGGAATCTTACATTCTCTCCTACTTGAAAAACGCGAGATGTCCTCATCTCACAAACTGGGGATAATCCTGCAATAGTTCGGCTTCTTTCTCCTAGGTGACATCTTCAAAAGGATAGAACTTCCATTTAACCAATAATTCTCTCAGAATTCTATTTCTGAGAACCTTTTCTCGAACATCAAGGATTTCTTCAGGTTGGAGTTCTATCTGCCCTTGGGTTGAAGAAGTTAAGATTTCATCAAGCACATGATTCGGGCTTGGTATATACTTTTTAAGAAGGCTGACATGAAATACATTATGTACTTTGAGATGAGGAGGCAAAAGAAGCTCGTAGGCTAAGTCACCTACTTTCCTTGTAATCAGATATGGTCCACAATATCTGGGGGATAACTTCTTGTACTTCCCGAACTTCTTTTGGGGCGTACTCAAATGAAGACCATATCTGCTTCTTCAAATTTTCTGTCTGACCTCTTCTTATCTACATACTGCTTTTGTCTATCCTGGTGGGCAGCTTTTATATCTTTGCGAATTGACTCCATATGCTGCTCTATGTCATCAAGCATCTATCTGGACATCTCAACCCTAATCCATGGATCGGACCAAGCTAATGGAGTTAAGCAATCTTGTCCATACAAAGCTTTGAAAGGGCTCATCCCAATACTTCTGTGATAAGAAGCATTGTAGGCGAACTCGACTAGGTGCAGATAGATTAGCCACTTCTTGGGTTCACCTTTTCAGTTTGACCATCGGTCTCAGGGTGGTAAGCTGTGTTGAGATCCAAGAAAGTTCCTACTGCTTCAAAAAATGCAGTCCAGAATCTTGACGTGAATTTGGGGTCTCGATCACTTACTATTCTCCTAGGTAGGCCATGCAATCTGAAGATTTCTTTGAGGAACACTCTGGCCACATCCACTGCAGTGTAGGTTTCTTTTACTGGAATCAAATGGGCAACTTTGGTTAGTCTATCAAACTACCACGAAGATGGAGTTGTAACCTGATTGCACTGAAGGTAATCCAGTAATAAAATCCATACTGATACATTCCCACTTCATCTGGGGGATGTCTAATGGATGTAACTTCCCATGCATTTTTACTCTCTCGGGGGGGATGTCTAATGGATGTAACTTCCCAGGCATTTTTACTCTCTCGGCCTTGACTTTTTGACAGGTCAAACATTGACGTACATGATTAAGCACATTCTTTCTTAGACCAAGCCAAAAGAAGATTTTCTTCACAGACATGTAGGTTTTGATGAAACGTGGATGTCCTGAAAATAATAAGGCTATCATGGGCTTCATTCAGAATTTGACCCTTAGTTCCCTCATCATTGGGAATGCATAGTCTGCGATTATAATACATAATTCCATTATCCAGGCTGTACCCTTGAACTCGGTTCAGCTCCTGTGGAGTTTTGCTTTCCTACATAAGTAGGGTAGCAATAGGGCCAAAGAATCTATCCTGCATGATCTTCTCTCTTGCTTCAATAACCAAAGTATTTGACGCTATAGTAATTGCAAGCATGGAGGCTTTTCTACAGGGCATCTTCTCTACCACATTTTCTTTGCATGGGCGGTACTTGATTTCAAAATCAAATTCCTGCAGGGTCTGCATCCACCTTCTTTGGCGCATGTTGAGATCCTTCTGAGTGAAGATCCACTTTAAGCTCTGATGATCTGTCATCAAAGTGAATCTTTGACCCAGTAGGTAATGTCTTTACAACTTCAGGGCATATACTACTGAAAGTAGTTCTAGGTCGTGGACAGCATAATTTCTCTCATGCGTTCTGAGTTTTCGGGATTCATAGGCCACTGCATGACCTTCCTGTATGAGTGTACCTCCCAAGGCAAAACCACTGGCATCAGTTTTACTACGTCAAAGGGTAGAGAGAAATCTGGCAGCTTTAGAACGGGATTAGTTACCAAGGCGGTCTTCAGCTTATCAAAAGCACTCTAACACCTGGCACACCATTGAAACGGGATATTCTTCTTGAGAAGATTAGTTAGGAGGGAAGCTATGAGAGCATACTTTGGTATAAGAATTCTATACCAACCAGTCAATCCCAAGAATCCTCGAACTTCTTTCACTGTCTTTGGTTTATGTCAATCTATGACTGCTTGGACTTCCATCTTTGGATACCAGAAAGCCCAAGTATTCAACATGGTCGGCAGAGAAAGTGCATTTGCTCTTTTTTGCAAAGAGTTGGTGCTTCCTTAGGATCTCAAGAACTCTTTTGACATGAGCTTCATGGTCAGCTGCATTCTTTGAGTAAATCAGAATATCATCAAAGAAAACAAGAACAAAATCATCCAAGTATTCTCTGAGAATGTCCTGCATTAATCGATTGAATGTAGCTGGGGTATTTGTCAAAGAAAACAAGAACAAAATCATCCAAGTATTCTCTGAGAATGTCCTGCATTAATCGATTGAATGTAGCTGGGGTATTTGTCAATCCAAGATTCTTTGAGAATGTCCTACATTAATCGATTGAATGTAGCTGGGGTATTTGTCAATCCAAAATTCTCTGAGAATGTCTTGCATTAATCGATTGAATGTAGCTGGGGTATTTGTCAATCCAAACGGCATGACAATGAATTCATAATGCCCATACTGAGTATTGATGGCTGTCTTCGGGATATCTTGCTCATTAATCCAGATCTGATAATACCCTGATTTGAGATCTATCTTTGTGAAGATCTGGGCTCCACTTAGCTTGTCCAGAAGCTCATCAATTTTGGGGATAGGATACTTATTCTTAACTGTCAGCTGATTGAGACCTTTGTAGTTCACACAGAGCCTTAGCATTCCATCTTTCTTTTTCTGAAAAAGAGCATTGGCGCACCCCAAGGTGAAACACTGGGTCTTACAAACCCTTGTTCTAATAGCTGTCTAAGCTGTTCCTTGAGTTCGATGGCTTCAGGAACTGGCATTTTGTACGTGCACAGGACTACTGGCTGAGCTCCGGGGGTCAATTCTATCACATGATCTACTTCCCGAATTGGAGGCATCGCTGTTAATTCTGCTGGGAATAAATCATCATAATCACTTAACCATTCAGGCTCTTTAGCTTTTAACTTTGAGTCTACTGGATTCATTTTGACAACATAAATGAGCTGCTTCTTTCTAAGTCCTTTTAGTAACTTAGAAGCCTTTACTAACTGCAAATTTGGGGATCCTGAAATTCTGATTCCTTGAACTCTATTTCCGTGAAGGTCACGGAAGGAAATGGTTCCATTATGACAGTGAATGTCAGCTTGATTTTTGTGGAGCCAATCCATTCCAAGGATCCCGTCGAAAACTCCCAAATGTATAACTCTGAACTGACAGTCAGTTAAATTCCCATCTAGATTGAACTGAATACGATCTATCTCAAGGTGAGTGAAAAGAATCTTCCCACTGGCCAATTCAACTTGCATAGGTTTCCCTGATTTCTGATCTAAGACTAGCTTACGCAAGCATCCAGGGGAAATGAAAGAATGAGTACTGCCTGAATCAATCAAAAGCTTAAAAGGCTTACCCTGATACTCAGTTGGAGTATGGATGACGGAGAATTGACGGTTTGGCCCTTGGTTTTCAATTGCTGCATAAATCTTTCCTCTTTCTTCTTCCACTACTTCTGCTATTGTGACTGCTCTAGCTGCTGTAGTCTGAGGCAAAACTCTTTCTCTTTGGTTGCCCCAGTTCTAGGAAGGAGTTCTGAGGCTACTTTGGACGAAGGCAGACGGCTGAGCTGGAGTTCTCCTGGGGTTTCCCTGATTTGGGCAAGATGGACCTTGATTTGATTGATAGGAAGGGGGTAGTCTCTGTACTCTCGGTCCCTGACTTCCCTGTCCCCTTGACATGGCAGGAGTCGGCCAGTCTTTGAGTTGGTGACCAAAACCTAACATCCAAAACACCGGTTCTCACTTCTGAGCTCATCCCTCTGAATCCTTGAAAGAGGTGGGGCTGCTGATAAAGTGTTCTGGGGGAAGGGTCTTCCTTCACTTCTGAATCTTTCCGTATCCTAATTCTTATTTGGGCCTTGCTGCCTCTTTGGGGGAGGAAAGTTTGAAGTACTTCCCGGGGTTTGGAATCTTTTAAAGTTAGAGGGTGCAGGCTTTGGCGGGACCTTAACAACAAAGGCTTTGGCAAAGTCTTTTGCCATTCTTACTGCTTCGGCCATTGAGACGGGTTTGGCATTCTTTACTAAGGTGTCCAATGGCTCGTTCATTCCTCGAATGAATCTGGCCATCAGCTGCTCTTCATCCAATTGCGGGGGGAATATTTGAGGAGAAGGGCAAAAGCTTGATGGTACTCTTCAATTGTCCGGCTATCTTGATTTAGTTCCAAGAACTCATTCATTTTAGTTTCAAGGAAGCCCGGAGGACAAAACCTCTTTCTAAGGTAAGCTTTAAGATCGGTCCAGGTCTGGGTATTCCGGTCGAGACAGTTAATCTTGCAGTGATTCCTCCAAGCGACCCTGGCCGTTTCCATAATCTTTAACCTGGTGAGAGCCATCTTGCTTCTCTCATTGTAGCCAGTTACATCAAAGTATTCCTCCATTGCCTCAATCCACTTTTCCACTACTTCACCTAACTGCTCCCCTCCACCCTTGAAGGGACCAGGTTGGGATCTGTGCAGCAGGGCTTTTCGAACATCCGGATCTAGCTCTTCTTCATTGGTTAGAGGATCCGGTTGCCTTGCACGGGCCATGCGCCTCATGACTTTGACAAAACGAGATTTTCGTCAACTTAACTTTGACAACAGATTTATGATTATTTAATTTTTACGATTTATTCTTTAAATAGATAATTATTTCATCATACTTTATGAAACAAGACTTACTCTCTGATAATTTTATTAACCATTCACAATCATGAAAATAATTTGGAATTTTTTTGTAAAACATCGTTTATTATCAAAAGTTTTCGATATATACATAGAGCATCACGGCTCCCAAAATCACTGCCTCAATCGTATACGCATAAAGAAGCGAAACTGCGAAGGAGACTTGCCATGGCACACACGATTCATTACTGAAAGAGGTGCTGTAATTCTACTTCTAGGGATAAAGCGGCTAAGAAGCCTCAAAATTCGGCATGAAATTCTGAAGTTCCTGGGTGAATGATCAAAGAGTTGAACATGTTGAACAAGCCCTAGCCTTGTCAGAATCATGGCTAAGGAAATATTTTGCCTGAGCCTCTGACGCTGACTGGTACTGACATTAATACATCGTCCTCCACAGAACCACATATACCGACGTCGCTCAAGAGGATCAAGAAAGAAAAGACTCTCAAAATGACGTGCGAGTCTCACTCTGCTTACTCGGGTCGTAGCAGAGTTGATGAGGTGCTCGAATGCAAAGGCTATCATATCCTGACTATGGAAGAGTTCAGGAATGCCAGATAGATTCGGGGTATCCATCTATAAATTTTCAATTTAATTTTTGAAGTTCATTCAACATAAATTTAACAAGCGAAAACATTATTTTCCAGATTTACTTTAAAATTTTAAGCAATTTCTGATGCTGTTACGTAAATTTACAACAACGCTTTGATACCAACTGTGGGATCCCACTGCCCCCTCCGCGCACCAGATTCCCGATTGCTGGTGGTGGGCAGAAGCAACTCCCTCTTGCGTGGGGCAGGGTTTCCCACTCGGGGCCTCGCCCTCGAATGTCCGGGCACGAGACTAAGCTGGTGGTCATTCCAAAAACCGAAACCGAGAAAATTTCCCATGCCCAAAAAACGGGGACGATTCTACCATTTTGAATTTCTTAATGAATTTTTCTAACGAGGTCAAGATATTGAACTAACCTTCATCTGAATAAACCAGATAGAAGGGAAACTATTATAGACTTAACTTGAAGGAATCAACGCTTTTTCCTAATTGAATTAGGCATAGCCATTGATCTATTCATTTGAGAAGTCTTCAGGTTATTATTTAACTATTCGAGTTCTAAGCGTATTCCTATTGATCAATTTTATTATTAAAACTCTACTAATTCCAGCCTAAGCCCACAGAACCAGACAAGTACTCACCCACCCATAATTGAATGCCTTTCTTAACTTTTACTTTAGAATACAGATACGCACACACTCCTCTTTAAACTTTAATTTATAAAACAATCCATTGACAATGGTTACAGATGTCATAACTCAAAATTTCCATTCAATCCTTATTTCTCACAAAACAGTATCACTCTGGACTCTCCATTGAGACCAGTAGGTCAGCAACGAGATCCAATAACAGATTACAATAATTTTCTCGTCATGATATAAATAGGCTTGTGATCTGATATGTGGGTCTGTTCAGAACTTTCATCTTAGTACTACTGTATTCCTTAGCAATAAAGCCACTGATGTAACATCTATCAAGACTTTCTTTTCTAAGGTGAGAATCAGCTCTACCATTTGACCAAGTGAACTCAGGGTTTGATGCAATGTCCATAAGGTCAAGAAATCCCTTACAAGATAGCCATTCTCTGTACTCTCGCCCCTTCAGAGTGAGACCCAAGCCACACATTCTGTCTTGTTGGTATCCTACCATGTTAAAATCTCCCACTAAAATGATCGAGATGTCAAGTTGGAGAAGAGATTGCCATAATGTCAGCCTGGAGCTTGCAAGGCCAACAACATACACAGACTATATACCATTCAAACTCTATTTCCATCTTAACTAAAAGCCATTTGCTATACGGGTCAACCCATAGTGCTTTTAATAGAATTATTCCATCTCTTATATGGATACCCAAGGCAATTCCCCCACTACCCTGACTATGATCAATGTAAAACCAAGTAAGATCCTTAGATGCCTTCTCAAGATTGGTCTTAAGGTAAGGACCACAGGCCTTCACTTCTTGGAGACACATGAATTTTTTCCTGAAAAAGCCAACTTTTTATCTTGGACACTTTGAGGGGGTCCGTAATCCCCTTTACATTGAATGAAATAATGGACTTAAACATTATTTCCTTTGTGTTTTTGGAATGATCCCCGTCCTTGTAGAAGCCCTTTTTTCCTCTGAAATAGGAGAGTCAAAACTAGGACCAACTTTAGAGATTCTTCGTTTTGTAGTAGACACTTCTTGATGGGGCAGTGTTGAACTAGAGGAAGGACGATGCCACAGAGACAATGGAAGACCATCATCTTGACTAGGAGTTGGGGCTCCTGGGCCTACTATATTGATTTTATCTTTGTGTTTAGAACTCGAAAGCCTCTCCTCCTCCAAAGTTAGGGCTATAATTAGAGAGTCATCACAAAAATCCATTTTATCAATTTCTTTTTCTAGTCTTTCCAAAGTGTTGATTTGGAACTCCTGAACAAACTCATCCTCATCTGATGATTTACTCTCTTCATCCTCTGGTTGGGATAGGTCAGCAACATCTACAAGAAGAGGGGTGAACCTATTTTGGTTTCTCCCTCTAGCTTGTGGCTTGTTAGAGGTTTGTCTAAGACCCTTTCCCCTCCTAGAGGTTGGTACAAATCCATCATTGTCCTTTTCAGCATTTTCAGACGGTTGGTAGCCCAGATTTTTCTGAAGGGGGGGGGATTATTAAGCGGACAATTCCCAATGAAGTGCACTTTCTTGTTACAGTGTGAAAACATGCATTAGGCAGATTCTTATAGAGGATAGGTTAGACAAAGCTAGTCAACATTAATCAAAATATCATCCGAGAGCTCCTTACTCAAATCGATTTCTATCAAGGCATGTGGATGACATCTGGGATTTAGATCTATGGTGGTGGTAGGTCTTTGACCTAGAAGTCTACCCATCCAATGGTTCAACAATGAGTCTAAGCAGAGTGTGAAAATGGAGGGGAAGGTCCGAGAGTTCAACCCACACATGAAATTTAAAAGGTTTAGGTCCACTAGGGAAAAAATCTGGTTGCACATAGATAGAGGAGAGTTCCTTATTATCCATTGGCCTGCCACAAGGATGTTTAAGGTCATCCTCGCCTTCTTGAACAGAAAACAAAAGTAATTATTAGACAAATATTGAATATGTTCTACTTATACTCCTCTAGGCCGCTAGTTAGATCTAATCCAACCTCTTAGGACATCAGTCGGGGGGCAAGAGCCATGACACAACCCAACTAGTGTATGAGACTGGTAAACTTGCAACCAAACTTAAACCATGTTAATGGGAAGAGAGACTGAAAGTTTACCTTTTGAACCTCGATGATCTTCGTGCTTATTAGTAGGATGAATACCGACTCCTTCACCATTAGCCCCAGCGGGCAGTTCTTCTCCCGAGCTTCTTGTCTTTGTGTAGCATCATGAGGAGCCACCCGACTGCCTCCTCCTCCATGTAAATGTTGCTGTCCTAGGACGACAAGTGCTTCTTGTTGATGCTTACTGAAGGTTTCGCTTGTTGATGCTTACTGAACGTTTCACCATGTCAACCATCTATGGGCAGCTTATCTCTTGGTCTTTCACATAACATCTTGCTCCAAAATTTTCTACGTCCCAAACCCAAATTCACTTTCATTCCATGATGTAAACTAGGAAGTAAACTATACCCGCTTAGTAAACTAGAAAGTTAACTATGACGTTTAGTAAACTATGATCGCTTAGTAACCTAGTTTATTCAGCCTAATTTACTTTATCCGATGGTCGAAAAAAGACGTTAGGATTTTGATCAATGCCATCCATTGATGTCACCTGACAAGGGTCTTTAAGACCCCGTGGCACTTAGTCGTGAGGGAGACAGAGTCGACTCTGCTGTGGGCGCTGTGCTCCCATCCACGCGTCGTCCCGTGCAAAGGCGGCCTCCCCCAAGGAGAGGGTCAGGGCCTGGTTTGGTTTCAATCGCCAAGTGAGGAAGGTCGGAGTCGTTCCGTGCAGGAGCGCTCTTTTCCATCCTCATCTATTCTTCCTGTTAGTTAGGGTTTCATTAGCGATAGGAGACCACGATCAAATCAAGGAGACCAGGACGGGAGACCGTATCAAGCTCAAACTCAAAGGAGACCTTGATCAAGCTTAAAGGAGACCACGACAAAAGACCATGTAGGCCTCCTTTCTGGGCCCCTCCCTCTCTGTATCAGACTATTGTGGCAAGAGTGCATGAGAGAGAGAGAGAGAGAGAGAGAGAGATTAGGTGCCTGCAGATGTACGAAGGAAGTGAAACCCTGCGGGCTTTGTTTACCCTAATGCTATCACTCTCTGCTCAAGGTTTTGGGAAAAAAAAAATCTTGTTCTACTTAATAAAGCGAGCGCGCGCGCACACGCACACACACATGCATCGGGTCTGAATTCTGGAGGCGTTCGGGTGGGTGCAGCGGCCGCTCCGCCGCCACAGCTAGCGTAGCAAGGAGACGTGAAATTCGAGATCGTGGGCGGGCGGCCAAATGTTTGGCAGAGCTTGAAAGCTTCATCATCAAACTCATCATCACCTCAACATGCAACTCCCAAGGTCCAAGAAAGAGAGACTTATCAGACACAGACACCACCTGCAACGGCAGGTACATCAACAGCCTTTGTCCCTTTGTCCCCACAACTCTCCTTCACTCTCTCGCCTCCCTCTCCTCTTTTCTCTCTCTCTCTCTCTCTCTCTTTCTCTCGCACGCACACACACACGCACTCTCTGTCTCTCTCTCTCTCTCACACAGACACTGCTCAACTTTCTCTCTCTTCTTGTAAGGGCCTTCTCCTACCCAGTCCAAAATTCTCGCATGAGTTTCATCCTGATTCCTAAACCTAGCTGGCTACTAGCGCGGGCTCTCTCTCTCTCTCTCTCTCTCTCTCTCACACACACACGCACACACGCACTGCCAGCAATTGCTTAATTTGAGAGCTCATAAGCTCTCTCTCTCTCTCTCTCTCACCCCCCACCCACCACCACCATCATTTTGCCTTGCAATCGCTTAACTTGAGCGCTCTCTCTCTCTCTCTCTCTCTCTCTCTCTCTCTCTCTCACACACACACACACACACACACACATGTAAGCAAGCAGGATCCAGGACCCAGGCCGCAGGCGTGTTTCTTGCCGTTGCCTTCAAAAATCTCAATTCTGACAAGAACAAAAGCGGCCACATGCGCATCGTGAAGGGCCATAATTCTCCACATCAATGAGTTTGCAGGCAGAGTTGTTGCCAAAAACAAGACGATCAAGAAGGATAAGTACACTATACGTGATTTTGGGGTTAAGACCATAATCACATAATTATAAACAACTATGGAGACTTGGATATATGGGATAATTGGAGCCACATCAGTGATTGCTGTGGCCACCATTCTTGTCTTGCTTCTCTACTCTGTCGTGATCATCCGAACGTTTTGTGTGCACCGTTTGATTATCAAGGGCAATCTAGCGGCTAAGGCTTCAACCTTCACTTACTACAAAGGCAAAGGTGAGTGATGATCAGCTTAAATTAACACGAATTAGCTCCTTCAATTAAAATTAATCACCTCATGCTAACTATCTGTCATTTGTTTTACGTGCTTTGATTAAGCTGATCACTTCCTAATCTTGTGTTTGGTTACAACGTTAAGCTCTACTTAACTGCCTACGTCTGTTTGAACTAATGTCCAATTTTCTGCGTAATATTTGTGTGTGATTTTCTATTAAGCTGCTTTTGGTTTGTATAACAGACTAATTTCTTGGGATTTGCAGTGTCACGAGCTCAAATTTAGATTTCTAGCATGCTATAATTAGGGATTAGCTCAAATAAAAAACACGATCCTTGTAGAAGCTTGTGCGTTACTCCTATGACATGTGATCTCCATGAATTTGTGAGATCTAAAGGGAACATGTTTGGGATTAGAAATTCTTCAATAATCACCTAAAAAGCAAACCATCTAAAAGCTGTTAATGGAGATGAGCTAACATGCATGTCAAAGGGTTTTAATCCTTAATGTTGAGAGCTTAATATTGTTATTAATGGGGGATCGTTGTAGGTCGGATAAGAGATCTCACCTTCAATGAGTTGAAAAAATACAGCGAATGCTTTAGTAATAGAGTGGGAAATGGAACCACCAACTATGTTTACAAGGGCATCTTGCCTGATGGCACTGAGGTGGCTGTGAAGAAGACTAAAGAAGAGGTGGCGCATAGCTCCAATGTAGAAGCAAGCTTTTGGTTTCAGGTAATAATTAAGAAACAATCAATTGGATCAGAGAGAAACCTTACATAATTAGGAACACAATTATCATTTTCATGCTGAATTTCAGGTGATCTGGGTAATTAAGACAAACAAGCCATTTTAAGAAAATAAATAACAATTTTAATTAGGAGGGGAAACTTTTTTTTAAATCTAATTTTATTATTCATTCATCCATATCTTTGCTTTGAAATTAGCTAACCCTTGATGGTGGGTCTTGTTCAACCCAATGCAGGTGCACCTTTTGTCTCGAGTTTACCATCACCACCTTGTAAATCTAGTGGGGATTTGCAACGAGAAAGTTTATCAGTAAGTGTTATTGAATTAAATAATTGGACTTTTGCATTATGATTCACATTTCGCACACACATATGTATGTAGGTATAAACTTGGCTTCATTAATTCTATCTTTGTCTAATGATTTAGCAATTGATTTTTCTTTATTACTTTTTCTCCCGTGCCCTTGGCCAGGATGCTTGTGTTTCAGTATGCTTCCAACGGCACACTCTATGAGATCCTACACGGTGTGCCCCTTAAAGCAGTCTATATGAGGTGTTCACTTTAGATTGAAAATTAGACTCTATCAAGCCTCTTTTTTTCCCCTGAAATTTGTGTAAATTTGAAGAGATTTTGCTTATAAGTCAAATTTTGTAGGTATGATTTTTAATTTTTTTTTAAGGGGCTTATTTTTATCTTGTCCATGATTTTCAAGGAATATGATTGTTTTTTTTTTTTGAAAGGAGAGGAACATCTATCATGGAATCAAAGGATGCGTATAGCAATGGGTGTGGCCTCTGGCTTGGCTTATCTCCACCATTCATGTGATCCTCCTGTCATACATGGAGATTTGAGATCTTGCCATGTTTTTCTCACAGAAGATTATGCAGCAAAGGTAAATTAAAAAAGACCCAAATTCCAATATTGAATTCAAAATTTCCCCCCGTATCCAGTTCCTCATGTTACAATCATGCATTATTTTGTCCTACTAATTTGAAACGGAGCTTCAGCTTTGTGTTCTCCCAAATTTTTTTAATATTTTGTATATATCACTTTGCTTTTTTGTTTTTTATAAAAAGAGGGGCCATATGAATTCTGGAATAAGAAAATAAAAGTGAAAATAGATATATCTATCTATCTCTCTATATATCATGTAAAAATATTCTAAAAAATAATGTTTTCTAATTGCGAGGTTTGAAATCACTTCGTTGATTTGAAGGAAAGAAAATCCCGCGTAAAAATCATGGACGATTTTAAGAATTCAGAACTATTTTTGTCGGCCAATGTGTGGCAATGATTGTGAAGCTTTTTTTGTTTTTTTGTTTATTTTGTTTGGATATATATATATATATACAGGTAGGAGGGTTGGGGAAAGTGCCAATAGCAGCAAGCTCTGAGCTGGCAGTGGTGAGGAGGACAGGTGGCAGTGTGGACCCAGAGACGGTGCAGAAGGGGATTCACAGCAGGGCAGGCGATGTCTACTCATTTGGGGTGCTCCTGCTTGAGCTCATCACTGGCAGATTTACCTACTGCCAAGAACATGGCCTCCTGGTGGATTGGGTATAAACAACCCCCCTTTCTTAAAACCCTAATCACACAGTTAATACAAATTAATCTTTACCCTAATAAATATCCACAAAAAAAAAAGTGTGGCCTGCTGTCTTTAAATATTTTCTGCTTCATAATTTATACATAATTTACAAATTGATTATTGGGGGATATCCAAATCAGTGTTTTGTCCTCTTTTTTTTTGTTTTGAATAGAATAAATACCTGTGCAGGCTGCCCAGGTGAGCGGCGAGGGGGAGCTGGTGGACAGGAGGCTGCCGGCGGGCAACGTGGTGGAAGCGGAGCTTTACGCGGTAGTGGAACTGGCGCGGCTGTGCGTGGGGAGGGAAGCAGGCAAGCGGCCCAGCATGCGGCAAGCGCAGGAGATGTTGCAGAAGGGGTTGTGCGTGGGACCCGACTCTTCCGCGCCATGCACTAGCCCGCTCACCCTCAGAGGCCTCTTGCAAGTCTCCTAGCGCGCTCTCTCTTTCTCTCTCTCCCAAGCTGCACTCCCTCATTGCAGCCTCGTTACATTTATTGTATGCTAAATTAGGCTCTTTTGGGTTAGGGTACTGTGCTCCCTTTTTATAAGCTTTATAAATCCCGTTTATCAAATTTTCGGACTAGTTCTGTTGTACTTTTACTTGCTAACCCAATGCTTCGGCGATTCCAATGGTGGATTGCTTTTTGGCTGCTTGCTTTATAAACCATGCCACATGGTTTATAAAGGTTTTGTAAAGCCCCACTTCTTGAGTGATTCCAATGAGAATGGTGTAAAGTGTTAATATTATATATGTATTTACTGTTTTCAAAAAAAAAAGAGAGTGGTGCATTTAATTGAAGGAGCTTTAGGGTGAACCCTTAAGTGGAGCCTTTTATGTTTGTGCACGCGCCTCTATATGTTTTTGGGTGGTGGAGAGAGGGGGAGCAAGAGGCATGCAAAAAACTTTTTGCCTTAGCCAGTGAGAGAAAAGGAGAAGACTGGAGTGTGACGAATTACTATTAATCAAAATCCTATGATTGGCCGGTTTTGTAACATAAAAAGTTTAATTCTCATCAATTTTTTCTCAAGACAAGGTCAAAGTTAACTTTGATTTTTGAAATTCAGTTGGTGAAAAATACACTAAAGGCTCGTTTTTTTCAAGCATTGGAGAGAGGAGCATTCCACCCTATGAAGAGTTGAGTCTCCATAATGCTCAAGTTGTTCAATAGGGTTTGATGGGGTTGTGACATACATTGACCTCTTAAGAAAAGGACATAATAGGTAGGAGTTTGCATCGAGCGAACGAGAGATTGAGTAGGTAAAGGTGGCCTCTATATTTGGTACTAGGTGGCGGCGATCATGGGGGAGTGGGGGGCTCTCTCACACGTGCTTGTGCATGCCCCATACTTAGTGAAAGGTGACGGGCTACATGCATGGATTGCCTCTAGGAGCATTGCCCGGATGAAGGAGATAATGGTTGGGGGGACTGAGGGGATGGAGGGTTTGATGAGATGAAGAGGGCGTGTGCGACAGAGGATGAGGGAAGGGACTGCAAGAAGTCCTTGCCTGATAGAGTAGCCTAGAGGCTCATTACACATGCTCAACTAGAGGAGAGAAGCTATGTTTGCAAGTGTCCCCTAATCTGGTGAGGAGCCAGATTGATTTGTTTTCTCTGTGTAGTGTGATTATCTTTTGTTCAAATAGGATCCCATTGAAAGCTGAGGTACCGAGATGGCTGCAAGATGACATTTTTCGGGTTTTTTATTTAGGTAAAGGTTTCTTTAACGTTTTGTTTACCAAGACGCAAGCTGTTTCGGAACTCTTTGCTAGAGCCTCCCTGTTCATGGATCATAGGTTGATGCATGTGATTCCTTTTAATCCCTTCTTTGATGTTAATAGAAGTTTGGCCGAGTCTTGCCCTGCGGGTTGAAATCGTAGGTTTGCCCCCTTGGCTTCGTCCTGCTTTGAGGGAGATTGCCTATGCGATTGGCCTAGTACTTTATTTATCTAAGGACGAAGTGGATAATTGGCAAGACAACAGTGTTTGTATTGCATGGAATAGAGCAGTTGAAACTCCTAAATCTGTAGAGGTGGACTTAGGTGACGTAGGTAACATGGAGTTGATGTTGAAATTTGGTCCTTTTCCCGGTGCATGCTTCATATGTGGGGGGTTCAGGCATATCACTAGAAACTGTGCTAATGGGAGTCTGCTAAGAGCAGAGGTTGAAAGCAAGGATAAGTTAGGGGGAGATATGAAAAGTGGGGAAATGGAAGGTGGTAAGGGTAAAGGGCTAGAGGATAAGGGTAAAGATATTGAAGAGAATATGGGGGACTCTGGTGGAGAGGATGGCTGGAAAACAGTAAAGGGAAAAATGAGCGTGAGACAGGCTAAAGATGAGGCCAAAAAAAAGGCAAGTGGGGGTGGTGTTGGGAATAACCAGGGGAGTAAACAATCTGGCAGTTTAAGCCCAGCACGTTGAGGAAGCTTGGAAGGGCATTCAAAAAGAAGGGGATCAAGGGGGTAGTGGAGAAGAGGTAGAAATGGTTCCCGAGATTTCCCTCTCATGAGTTCTACTATCAAAATCAATGGGTGCTTGTGGAATATTAAGGGAATTAAAGATAAAAAGAAGAGTGTTGTTTTTTGGAGTCTGATTAAAAATTGGGATTTTTCTATCTTAGCCATTCAGGAACATAATCTTTTTGGGTCTAAAGTTTTGAGAAAAGACAAGTTTAAGGATTGGACTGTTTTGTATGGGGGTGAATGGTGGGTATAGTGGTGCCATGACTATTGTTAAAAATAGTTTATGCCCTATTATCATAGCCAACCATCCTAATGGGAGGATTTTGGTAGTCGATATTGTTTTGGAAGGAGGGAAGATTTGGATAATTTTTGGTTATCGAGTATAGCTTGTATGCAATTTTATACAACTGCTTTATGCGATTTTGGCTTATCTCGTCAGAGCTTGATATGTAAATTTCACATCTTGCAATATAATTTAGCCATTGTTTGCACTTGTGTACAATGTCCCTACTTTGTAATGTCAAAAACGTTTTGGCACTCTACCTTTTCCAACAAATTCACTTCGTTCTTCACATCAGAGTACAGTTACCTTTGGTACTCTATAAGTTTGGCATAATGGTGCATCCAGCTACAAGACTGCAGCTAGATGCACTATTATGCCAAAAAAAATTAATATCTGCACGCGTTGAAATAAGCGTCCAAACTTTCCTGCATCTGTCGAAAGAAGCGTTAAAACTTTCTTGCATCCGTCGAAATAATCATTGTAATACTAGTCAAAATAACCATCGAAATAGTAGTCAAAATAGCAGTCGAAATGCCAGTTGAAATAGTCGTCGAAAAGCCCATCAAAATAAGACTAGAAAACATGGTTATTTTGATGCTTTTTTCGACGCGTATATCGACGTATATTTTGACGTTTCCATTTTGATGCTTTTTTCCATGCGTATTTCGACATTTTAGGGATTTTAAGCTTAGTTCTAAAGCATCGAAAAAGGCATGGATAATGGCCCCACCTCTTGTTGTGTGTGTGTGTGTGTGTGTGTGTGTGTGTGTGTGTGTGTGTGTGTGTGTGCCCATCCCAACCCAGGCACCATACTCAAAATGAGGTAGTAGGCCCATGAGTATAGTCCTACTGCCTCATCATAGTGATGAGTAAAGACAGATTAAATTTAAGTCTTGCCAAACCCTCCCTATATGCCAATTGTTTGCATATAAGTGACACAGTGTTGGGTGCATTGTCCAGCCCAACAATCATAAATTTATCCATAATATTGGATAATTCTATTAGAATATCATGTGTCATCCAATTGGATTCCTTATCTAGCCAATTGTGTGGAATTACCTTTATTTTTTCTATAAATATAAATGGAAGAATTTGGGCTATGTCCTAATGGACATTATACTCCAATTGGAGTCTTTTGGCAATGCCAGCCAAGCAATCAATTAGTGATGCAATGGCCATATTTGGGTTAAGTGGTTCAAGAGAGGAATATAGTTTAAATTAGAAATGGAAGAATTTCCATCTTCTTTGTTTTTGTCTACAGTAGCCAATAGCTTAACCCAATCATTAAATGATAGGATTTGAAGGAGAGAACCTAATAGGAAGGTTTCTGGGTTGGTCAAGGAGAGAATCTTTCTGCAGGTTTCTTCATCTTTAAAACAGGCTAGAACACGTTAACATGCCCTTGACGGGAGGTGTTCGCTTAGGATGATCTCAGCCCCATGAAATAAGGGTAAAATCTAACCCTATGTATAGGTCTGTGTTGCTAGTTTAAAACATAACAATATCCACAGATGAATAGACAAAACTATTCATGAAGCCATACCATCTTGATTCAAAGAAATGTTATACATGAAACAAGTTCAACTATGAGTCATGTATACTTTAGGGTCAATGATGACAAGTTGCATCTAATGCAAATAAAATTAAAATAAAAAGGAAAGCTTGTTTGAAATTAATTGCAAGAGAATAGAAGGTAGGTCATGTTACCTGCATTCATACAAACAGACAAAACAATTTGTTAGCCTGAATGCATATTATAGGTGTCAGTGGACCTATCCACATGTTATAGATGTCACCCTATCTCCGCAAGTTAAAAATAAAAAAGCCTAGCCAAGTTAAATTATGTAAGTCCAAGTAGCACTTAGCATCGCATGTACTGATACATCCAGTTTTTATGTGTTTATCCAACATTCATCACATTAACTTTATGTTGAAAGAACCTCCATTTAGCAAGTTCATTAATATCTTACAAATCTTATGATTTTTTTATGATCCAGCATGTCTCTATCAATCTTGAAATCCTGCTTACAGACATAGAAGGAGAACCTGAAGAGAACCAGATCAAATAGGTGAAAGGGGAGTATACTTCCTCTCAGTAAGAGTAGACCAAGAGAGCTGAAGATAGCAAAGTATTCATTGCTATTATGTAGCTAGCAAACCTGCATATAATTTCTAAGGAGCAGCACCCCTAGAACTAAAACCTATAGGTTTCAACAATAAGATGTTACTATTTGAAACATACTCTCAAAACTCAGTAAGACTATAATAATCTCAGCAATACTATAAAAACACTTGTGAGTGAATATCTGAAGTATGTTGAGTCAGGTTTGAGTCATATAGCATCAACTGAGAGTTATCATTGTGTGATAGGGTCACGTGAGTATCAAAACCCATCAGCTGAGGGTGTGGAAGAATAGAGTCAGGATTTTGGGTTGAGAGAAAGCTATTTTTGGGTCTACTTTGATAGTCATAAGTCAGTCTAAGTTAGTCAAACAGTTTGTGGTCTGAAGGATAACTAACAGAGCCAGCTAGAAGATAGCTGATGTCAGTTTAGGGGTTATAAGGCTGAACCTTTGTGAGATTTAAGATTTTGGAAGGTTTTTAACCCTTAGAGGATACATAAGCAGAAAGATCCAAGTCATATTAATCAGCTGAACCAGATGGGACTCAAGCAGTCATCATCATAGTAGTTAAAGGTCAGGTAAGAGACTATAGTGTTCAATCTTTGTAGGATCTAAAGTGTTTGAAGGTTTGTGAGTGTCAAAGGAGACAGAGGTAAGGAGATTTGAATTAGCTGAGTCAACAGAATCAATTTAGTCATACCAAAGTCAAATAAGAGCTAGTAGAGGATAACTGACATATTCAGTAAGGTCCTAGAGCTAGAGATTTGAGGATTGAAGATTGCTGGTTCTGGAGGAAAATATGAGGGTATGGAGGATAAGAATCTAACAAAGGTCAGCAGGAGTTAGCTGAACCAGATTACAGTCAACAAGTAGTGGTCAGCTGAGAGTCGGTTTAGGTCAGTAGGTTGTCAAAGAAGGTCAGTAGGTTGTCCCAACAACTGAGAGTCAACTGGGGTCAATTTAGGTCAATATGTTGACAAAGAAGGTCAGCATTTTGTCAGAGAAGGTCAGCTGAGGAGACAGGGTTGAAGATCAAGGTTATTTAGAGTCATATTTAACCTAAGAAGACATTTTTTAGAGGATCAGTTGATTCAAGTTGAGGAGGGTAAGGTGTCGGATTGTATTAGCAAAGATTCAAAGGATAGTTATAAATCTATTGCATGCCTTGGGCTAGGCAACTCATAACCATCTATAGCGTATCTTTAGTATGAGCAGATGTAGTCTAAATGGAGTGATGATCATGGCCGAAATGAATCCATGTTCATAACCATGTGTATTCATAGATCATATCAAGACTCTTTCATTTTTCTCAAATACTTACCATGTAGAACAATTAAAACAAAGCTTTGATCTAACAATATTCAAAGCTAAAAAACATAATGATGCCCATGAATATAGTTCCATAGATTAGTTTAATCACTTGCAAAATCCCAACTTATTCAGGTATGAAAAAGCAATGTTTTTCTTAAGTACTTGTGTACCTAGGGGCAGAAGGACCCCCTGTAGAGGCAAGGGTGAGAGACATCGTGTGATGCTTAATAAGAAGGCAGACAGGCTAAGTGAGTTAAAGAACCCACCTCCATTATAATATGTGGGTCATGACTAAAGCAGAGCAGCAAGTGCCCAAGAAATGTTAGTGCTCACCACCATCCCCTGTAAGATTATGATGAACAATTGTGTACAGAGGCGCAACAGAGTCACAGCAACCCATAGGAAGAAGGTGCCACAAAAATTAGCTGCCCACCACCATCCCTTGTAGGGTTATGATGAACACACCACCATGTATTATGGATTATGGCTTTATGCATTGTGTGAGAATGGAGATGGGTTCCCTCTATGGTTAGGGTTTGCAATATACATTAGGGTTTTCTCCTCTGTGTGTGTCTCCTCTCCCTCTACCTATTTTTCAACATGGTATCAGAGCCTGGTGCTCTCTATTAGGGTTTATGAGTGAGTGAGAGAAGAGGGAGAAGAAGCTGTGAAGAAAAGCTGTGAAGCTTGGAGCACACCGATTTCTATCAGATCTGAGAGCTTGGCCTACCGGGTAAGGTCTACTAAACACCCTTGAGCAGATTGCAGGTAATTCAGACACAAACAAAGCAAATTAGGGTTGCCCAAAGCAAAGGAAAATTTTGGTTTTTTGGAAGCGGTGATGTATGGTGAAATAGATGCAAATCTAGCAAAGAAACATGTATGTGACAAGGATGAATGTATTGGCAACTCATGTACAAGCCCTACAACTGATTTTGGAGCAATTTGATGCATTTGAATGAGTGGAAAATTACTGGTTTTTGAGCTCTCACAAAACAGAGAAAATGATGGATTGTACACTTGCCTAGGTGTGTTGGGCATCTAATTGCATCATCAATTAGCACTATAACCTTCCCAAATCCTCTCTACAGCAGGTGGCGCAACATCTACAGAGAAACAAGGCAGTTTTTCAACTATTTGATAGGTGGAGGCCCAAAATCAAGTATTGTGTCTGACAATTTTCAAAATTGGCTTAGCAAGTTTGTGATTCACACTAGTGAGAAGGATGCTACATGATTGGTTTGAGCAATTATGCCATATGGAGCTAGAAATGAGCTGATTAAACAGGCTATCTATTGTGTTCAGTGAAACAGAGTGTGATTAATCGACTAATTACTCTCTCATCTTAAACAACTGGACTAATTTCTTTTACATGGAGTTAGTGGACATCATTGCTAAGCTAATGAATGCCTGGTCTCTCAATTTGGACAAGGATTGAAGAAATTAGAGCCATTTTACTACTGGTTTTTTCTAGCTTTTCTGTTTTTTCCCAAAACAGAGAAGGGGGTTTGACAAAATTGGTATGTACGCATCTTGGATAGTGTTGATATGCAACGTTGAGGTTGTTTAGGTGTCAATTCAAGTTATGCACACTTGATTGAACCACTACATTGCAATTTGGAGCCTTGGAAAGCGCGTCAAAACAGGGTATCTTGGACTGCGTAAACCAGTTCATTTTGGATGCATACAGTTTGATTTTCTACATCAAAATTGAAGTTTGTTGACTATTTTGGAGTATTTGGAATACTCATTAGAGTATGGTTAAGCTGAGGAAGGCTCGTTTACAGATTTGGAAGTGTGCGGAAGGTGTATTTGCATTAAGCAAATATGTCGAATAATCCAGTACAAATTGTGGGTGAAAAATTGGATAGGAAGAAATTCCAGGCATGGAAGTATTATCAGTATAAACTTTGTCACTGGATTACCTTTAGTGCAATCAGGTTACAACTCCATTTTTGTGGTAGTTTACAGGTTGACCAAAGTTGCCCATCTAATTCCAGTGATGACTGCATTCTTTGAAGCAGTAGGAACTTTCTTGGATCTCAGCACAGCCTATCACCCCAAAACTGATGGCCAGATGGAAAGGGTGAATCAGGTAATAGAAGATATCCTTCGGTCATGCTGCGGGCAGGGAACCCAAGAAGTGGTTAAGTCATCTACATTTGGTCGAATTCGCTTACAATGCTTCTTATCATCGGAGCATTGGGATGAGTCCTTTCAAAGCTTTGTATGGACAAGATTGTCTTACACCATTGACTTGGTCTGACCCATTGATCAGAGTTAAAATGTCCACACAAATGCTTGACGACATGGACCAACAGATGCAATCAATTCGTAAAGATATAAAGGCAGCCCAAGACAGGCAAAAGCAGTATGCAGATAAAAAGAGATCTGAGAGAGAGTTCGAAGAATTAGATATGGTCTTCATTCGAGTACGACCAAAAAGAAGTTCCTTATCCTTAGGGAAGTACTAGGGAAGTACAAGAAGCTCTCTCCTAGATACTGTGGACCGTATGCTGTCATAAAGAAAGTGGGCAATCTAGCCTACAAACTTCTTCTGCCTCCCCATCTCAAGGTACATGATGTATTCCATGTCAGTTTGCTTAAGAAATATGTACCTAGCCCGAGTCACATGCTGGATGATGAGCAATTGATCTCTCCGACTCAAGGCCAGATGGTACTCCAACCTGAGGAAATCCTTGACATTCGAGAGAAGATTCTCAGGAGAAGAGTCCTCAGATAATTCTTAGTAAAGTGGAAGTTCTTCCCTCTAGAAGACGCCACTTGGGAGAAAGAAGAAGAGTTGGCGAAGGATTACCCCACTTTGCGAGATGAGGACATCTCGCATTTTTCAAGTGGGAGAGGATGTAAGATTCCTCCTCAGGCTGAATATTGATTAAGCCTCTACTTCAATCCCTTGTAATCATTCTATATTTCTGAATACAAGAAAATATTATTTTTCCTTGCTTTGCCTAGTGAGATAAAAATTTCTAGAGAGTGGTAAATCAATATTGGGATATTTTTGGATAAATAAATTCTACAGATATCAAAAAAATGTTTCCCTGAAATGGAAAATCAAAATAGATTTTCCAAGGTGCAATTGAAATTAATAAAAATTGAATTAGAAGACCTTAGCCTAAGGGTCAAGATTTTCAATTTTTTTTAATTATGGTCCAATTAAGGTTCCTATGGACCAATAAGCTTAATCCAAGTGTTGGGACAAGATAAATCCAAAGAATAAAAGAAAATACCCAAAAAATGAGTAAATGTCCACATAGGTGAAGAGTTGATTAAGTACTAGGTTTATTAGTTAAAAACTATGAAGTATTAATAAAAAAATGAGATATTTTGGAGTAATCATTCATTTTTGACACATTGGTAATAAGGAGAAGGGGGCCCTTCAAGGAGGCACCTATTTCACATGTGTGGATGAGTTTTAAACTAAAAAATAATAGGATATTTTTATCTCTCCTCTCTCCTAAATCAAACCAAATCAAAAAGGGAGCCAAACTGGTCCAAAACTTGTCCAAATTCAGCCAAACTGAAGCTGAAAATTCTAGAACTTAGTTGGGCTCAGTTAGTGGCCTCCCTCACCTATAAATAGACCCTCATTCCTTTGTATTCTCATCTGTGAACTAAACTATGCCGGTATTACTCTAAGTTAAGCTTATTTTCTATTATCCTCTAAAAACCCACTATAAATTGAAGAGATTGGAGCTTCTCTCTCTCTTCAATCTTCCTTGGAGACCCCAACAACATACCTATCCAATTGATTGGTTGGGGGCCTCTATTGTGATCAAAGAATCAAGTAATTTAGGAGGTAAAGTGTGGATTATTATCTTCTTTTTCTTAAATCTCCAAATGTTTCTCTTCTCAACCCCTCTCAAGCTTGAGAAGCATTAATTTGAATGGCTTTTGAATACTATTGAAGTTCTTTAATGTATTATAATGAAGAAACACATAAATTTCCATTTATGCTTTTGAATACTATTGAAGTTCTTTAATGTATTGTAATGAAGAAACACATAAATTTCCATTTATGCTTAATTTATAATGGTTTTTAAGCATTTCTCTCTCTCCCCCAAAGAATGGTCATTCCTATGACCTATTCTCAATTCAATTGGAGGCCAAAATAATGGCTTTTTTATACTTTTATGCTATTAAATTTATGGTAAAATTAAGAATCAATCCATAATTGAATAATGATCCAATTAGTGGTTATTCTAATCACATGAATAATACTAAACTTCATTCTTTCAAATTTATTGAGAATTACCAGTAATAGCAGCAGAGCTATGGTAAAATTTTTGTAAAATTAACACATAAATCATTTTCATTCATAATATGAAAAGAGGACTTCCTACCATATTCTAGGATTAATCATCCTAGATTAATTAAATGATTCTCATTATAATCATGGAAAATTGATTTTTATGTTTATGCATAAATAGTTAATTACAAAAAAGAGAAATTTCTAGTAATCCATTTTTATGTTAAAAGAGTAATCCCCATGACAATGGAAATCCATGTACTCCAATGAAGTAAGAGAAAAATTGTGATGCTAAAATAATGCATATTTTATTTAAAGAAGGATTTTAGTTAAATTTATCTTTTTGCATAGATAAATTTTAAATGATGAAAGAGGAATTCCCACTATATTGGAATCCAAATATTTAAATGAGGAAAGTGTAATTCCTAGTGTAAAGGAATTAATGAAGATCTTTATTTAAAATTTTAAGAGAAAATTTAGTTAAATTTATCTTTTTGCATAGATAAATTTTAAATGATGAAAGAGGAATTCCCACTATATTGGAATCCAAATATTTAAATGAGGAAAGTGTAATTCCTAGTGTAAAGGAATTAATGAAGATTTTTATTGAGAAAATTTAGTTAAATTTATCTTTTTGCACAGATAAATTTTAAACGATGAAATAGGAATTCCCACTATATTGGAATCCAAATATTTAAATGAGGAAAGTGTAATTCCTAGTGTAAAGGAATTAATGAAGTTTTTTATTTAAATTTTAAGAGAAAATTTAGTTAAATTTTAAGAGAAAATTTAGTTAAATTTATCTTTTTGTATAAATAAGATTAAATGATGAAAGAGGAATTCCCACCATATTGGAATTCAAATGTTTAAATGAGAAAAGTGGATTTTTTAGCTTAATGGAATTAATGGATATTTTTATATAATTTTTAAGAAGAATTTTAAGTAGATTTAATTTATGGTAAAAGAGGAATTCCCATGATAATTGGATTGCACTCATTGAAATGAGAAAAAGAAGGATTTCAAGTTTATTTAAAAAAAGGTATTGATATTTTAGTTAAAAAATAAATTTCCACCATAATTCTACCTAATGAATTAAGGTTGAGAAATTATGTGATAGAAGGAATATCTTTGGATATTTTAATTGGTAAAATCACTAAATTGATATTTACCTAAAACTAGATGTTTATCTGAAGGGAATCCTTGTAGAACTATTTATGTCATCGACATGGTTGGTGGTCGATACAGTTGATATGTAACCATTGATGGGAAGTTGCTTCTTGTGGCTCTATGATGGAAAAGTATCCAACAACACATTTTCAACATAGGTAAGGTAAGCTCTTGTCTTGAACATATTTGGCTGCACCCCCGATCCCACCTTTTCTATGTATTCCACCTTCTCATCGCACCTCCTTCAAGATGATTGGTACTGTGAGGTCCCCCGCCCGCTCTGGGGCTCCTGCCGGCCGACGAAAGCGGTGTTGGCCTCCCGTGCGGAGCGAGGTCCACACACTTAGGGCCTCGCCCGCGGATGTCCAGGACGAGAGGCTAGCCCGGGCGGCCCCTCCGAGATCAGGCCCGGAAGACTCCCCTCGCCCGGAAGGCACGGGCGATTCCGCCAATTGGGAAAAAATCTTCTAACGGCGGGGAAATTACTCTAACGAGTCAAGTCTTAACTAGAAAAATTGATCTGACCAAACCTGACATCACATGGTCAGATCAAGAAGAGACTTGCACTTGGTCCATGGAATCACCGCTTTTTTCCTCATGTACAAGGCACAACCGATGATCCCCTCCCACAGAACAAGGCCTTCTCAAGATTTAAAGCTAAATAACATAACTAATCGTATCTAGTTGTTTCTCAAGAATCCTGTGATCCAGCCTAACCCCATCCGGCCCATTAGCCAACCACCACCCGACCTGAATTGGTGGGATTCCTTTATAAAGATTTGGTTGGGTTTTTGCCCGGGTACCGAGAAAAAGAGTTTCTAGGCCCCCTAGCCGGCGATTCATGCAAAAATCAAGGTAGGCATACCACGTACACACCCAATATGAAATTGCCATTTATAATAGATTCAACTGGCTTTAAAAACAATCCTTCAATAGAAATCATAATATTTCTGATCATCATTTTCTAAAATTTTGAGTTCATTGTATTACAAAAATGTATCCTTTAAACTCTCCGTTGAAGACCAGCTGGCCAACCAACGAGATCGAGTATCAAAATTTGGTTCTCAAAAATCTTCGTTTTTGTCCATCCAAAATCTTCCTCGACGTACGCATGGGTGTCCTAGCAACCGTGAGCCCGTGCATCGCCTGGTCAGAACCCTCTAGGATCCTCCTTAGGTGTCCTAGCACTTCACTCAGGGACCGCTTCGTCAGTCCTCGCCCATCATACTGGAAGCGTACCATTTTAACTGTACTAAGGAGGCTGGTCAAGACCTCGGCAGGCTTTGCCGCGAGCAACGTCCCTTGGTGACTCCCCACGAGTTGTTCCAAAAAACGAACCTCCTCTTAGAAAAACATAAGCCAAATGCTTCCTCTAGTATTCTGGCATAAAACAGTCCTGTCCTTTGAATGAAAAAAACAGAGGTTCCAATGCAAGTAAAATTCTAGTTTGAGATCGGTTCCAAAAACCCTTTTTCCATAATTCCCAGTTTCATAATGAGGATCCTTGATCTCTCATCAGGGTAATCATTCAGTCTAATTATCCAACTAGATTCTTGGTGAGTTCGTCAGAGAAACTAGTTTAGTTCCGGTAGTCTATTCTTTGTGATTAGAACTGGAATTGGTCTCACGAAGTCTTTACTTGATTCAGATCGAGAGATGGACAAGTAGGTTTACTGTCCGTCCCTCTTGTAGTCTAACCAAATTCATTCGGTTTAGTTCTACAAGGATTCTTGAATTACACTTTTCTCATTTAAATATTTGGATTTCTATATAGTGGGAATTCCTCTTTCATCATTTAAAATTTATCTATGCAAAAAGATAAATTTAACTAAAATCTATCTTTAATTTTTAAATAAAATATGCATTATTTTAGCATCACAATTTTTCTCTTACTTCATTGGAGTACATGGATTTCCATTGTCATGGTGGGGATTACTCTTTTAACATAAAAATGGATTACTAGAAATTTCTCTTTTTCGTATAATTAACTATTTATGCATAAACATAAAAATTAATTTTTTATGATTATAATGAGAATCATTCAATTAATCTAGGATGATTAATCCTAGAATATGGTAGGAAGTCCTCTTTTCATACTATGGATGAAAATGATTTATGTGTTAATTTTACAAAAATTTTACCATAGCTCCACTGCTATTACTGGTAATTCTCAATAAATTTGAAAGAATAAAGTTTCGTATTATTCATGTGATTAGAATAACCACTAATTGGATCATTATCCGATTATGGATTGATTCTTAATTTTACCATAAATTTAATAGCATAAAAGTATTAAAAAGCCATTACTTTGGCCTCCAAATAGACAAGCATAGGAAATTACTTTTAGATTAGAGAAATGCTTCATGAGAAGCTTCATTTGAATTTAGAATAGGTCATAGGAATGACCATTCTTTGGGGGAGAGAGAGAAATGATTAAAAACCATTATAAATTAAGCATAAATAAAAATTTATGTATTAAAATTTTAACTAATAAACCTAGTACTTAGTCAACTCTTCATCTTATGTGGGCATTTACTCATTTTTGGGTATTTTTTTAATTCTTTGGATTTATGTTGTCCCAACACTTGGATTAATCTTATTGGTCCATAGAAACCTTAATCCAAAATTTTCAAAAAATCTTGACCCTTAGCATAAGGTCTTATAAATCATTTTTTAATTAATTCTAACTGCACCTTAGAAAATCTATTTTGATTTTCTATTTCAAGGAAACATTTTTTTTAATCTGTAGAATTTATTTATCTAAAAATATCCCAATATTGATTTACCACTCTCTAGAAATTTTTATCTCACTAGGCCAAACAAGGAAAAATAATATTTTCTTGCATTCAAAAACATAGAATGATTACAAGGGATTGAAGTAGTGGCTTAATTACTATTCAGCCTAAGGAGGAATCTTACAGATACTCCCATAGCCATGGTGGAAGCTCGCCAGGGAGAGGATGTAAAAGACGATCTAGTGCACCCATATGGGAAGTTTCTTCTTGTGGCTCTATGATGGAAGAGTATCCAACAACACACTTTTGAGATAGGTAGGATAAGCTCTTGTCTTGAACATATTTGGCTCCACCCTCGAGGACTATTCTAGGGCATATTAGCTTCGATTTCCATCCCCGTTTTTGGTTATTAGGTTTACCCAATATGGCCCCATATCAATGAGTAGGGGGTCACATCTTGAAAGATATTAGATTTTGGAGTCTTGGATGCATTTGATTTTAATGTTTTGAATCTTGTTTTGCATTAGGTTTTAGACATTCTAATTTGCAAGTTTAGAACAGAAAACCCTAATATATTTTGCTAGTTACATTAGATAAAACCCTAATTTCTTTGCATTAGGTTTAGACATTCTAATTACAAGTTTAGAAGAAATTTTTTGGCTAGTTGCATTATGTTTAAGCTTGAGGCTTAGATTTGGTTGCATAGATCTAAGAGTTTGCTCAACATTGTGATTAGGAGTGTCATCAAATGTGAGCCAATGTGTGTGAGCCACTAGATATGACATGAGCCACCAGGTGTGTGAGCCACCAGGTGTGTGAGCTAACATATATGTGAGCCACTAGACATGATGTAAGCCACCAAACATCCACTAAACATGAGCCACTAGATGTGTGCCACTATGTAGTAGGGGTTCCACACATAGTAGCCTAGGATACTAATATGGACATTTTCATTATATGGTTTTATTCTTAGACATGAGCACGCATTCACACGTGAATTTTCATATCATAACTATTTTTAACATCTTCCTCACATTCACAAGACAGATAGTAATGTAACTTCCGATAGATGTGATGTAATACAACAATGGTGTTTTCTCTCTTTCTACCACATTGAAGATGTCCGCTCAACACTTTGAGATCCTACTCTATAATAGCCCTTAAATCTTCTTTGCCTTAATGAATGAACAAGACCATGATCGCTGTCTTTGCTACTATGTGAGGCCTTGCCATCAAGTTCAAGCTCTGAGGGATGTCAGCATGCTGCCAATTCAAATCTAATGTAGAAGGCCTCCATGATAATCCCAGCATAACCATGATCTTTGTCTTTGCTACTATATGAGGCCTCACCACCATTAACATCAAGTTATAAGGGATGCTAGCATAATGTTGCTAATTCAAATCTAATGTATAAGGCCTACATAATCATTCTGCTAAGAAGAGGACCATAGGAGGCACATTTTTCCATTTGTCATAAATAAGTAATAGTTAGTTGTGGTGTCGGGAAGTCACTTGCTTCTCTGATGGCCAATGAATCCTTGTAAATTTACAATTCTAGGTGCAAGAAGGGTGTCCTCATCTAGCAATGATGCGAATTTACCTTGCTATCCTCATCTAGATCCCACTCAATTCATGTCTTGCAGCCATTCTTGTCACTTGTTAAGGTTTTAACTTTGTACCTTCAAAAATTTAAAATTTATCAATTAAGTTATGCTTTAGTGGTACCTAGACTTACCATAGAGTGCTAGCTACTTTCTTACCACAATACCACAATGAAATGGTGCTAGTTGGTAGTGCTTTAGTACTATATCTAGTACTAGATGCCATAGTGCTAGTAATGCCATATTGCTAGTTAGTATTACTTAAGTGCTATCTTGCAATGCCATTGTGCTAGTTAGTAGTGCTTCACTACTATCTACTAACAATGGTAAAGTGCAAAAGTGCTAGCTAGTAGTTCTTAAGAGTTATCTAGCAATGCCATAGTGTTAGTTAAGTGCTTTAGTAGTAGTGCCATAGTTCATAGTGCTAGTTAGTAGTGCTTCAATACTTTATAGCAATGCCATAGTGCTAGTTAGCAGTGATCACTTTTTACTATCTATATAATGCTTTATAGCAATGCCATAGTGCTAGTTAGTTAGCAGTGCATCACTATTATTTGGCACTGGTACAATGCCATAGTGCTAGTTCGTAGTGCAATGAGATGTTTACTCACTTTCAGAGATTTAAAGCCTTGGTTGAGAAGAAAAAAGGTATGTAGATCAAATGCCTAAGATAAGATGGTGAGGGAGAGTATTTTCCTAATGAGTTTAAAGATTTCTTGAGAAAATAAGGAATCAAGAGATAATTTCTTGAGAAAATAGGGAATCAAGAGACAATTTACATGCAGGTACAACTTCGCAACATAATGGTGTTGCAGAAAGGAAAAATAGGCATAGTACTGCAAAAGTGGCACATGCCTTGATGTCTGAAAAGAATATGCTAGATTATTTTTGGGCAGAAGACAACAACAATAAATACTATTTACACCATAGCTATTCATGGTGTGATGCTTGAGCAGAAGTTTATAGGCATAAAACTAGATATGTCACTTGAAAGTGTTTGGGTGTATTGCATATGTGTATGTTATTCTTTGGAGTAGAAAGGTTATAGATGTTATACCCTACCACTCATGAGATATAAGCACAGATGTTATCTTTGATGAGATGAATAGCTAGTATGCACTACTGAAGGTAACAAAAGATGTAGATGTAAGAAGTAATAATGCTCCCCCATGTGTAGAGCACCAAATCACAAGTACTTATAGTGGACTTAGAGAGTCCTCTCATAGTGGATCCAATGTTAGTCTATGGTCAGGTAGGTTAAGGATAGATGTAGGCACACATATATCATACAAAGAAAAGGAAAAGGTAGATCAACCTTTTGTGTCTGATCTCTATCAATAGGTCACTCATATGTGGATGGTGACTTTAGTGGCTCTGAGTAGAGCCTTGATAAGGAGATTGGCATCCTAGTGCAAGGAGAAGAAGGGCTATTTTGAGGACACCTAGTAGTGATCTAGGTGTACATAGGTCTAGGAGGATTAGATATCTATTGATAGATTGAGATATGATGGATACATTGCATCGTTATGGTTACATGGTTAAAGAACACAGAGTTGGAGCCCACTTGTTTTGAGTAGGCACTTGGGAATGAAAATGGGAAGATGCCATGAATGAGGAGATGGCAGCATTGGATGCCATCTCCTCAACATGGGAGTTAGTGCCTTTGTTTTCTAAGGAAAATAAGGCAATTGGATGTGAGTGGGTGTGTAAGGTCAAGCATAACTTGGATGGATCAGTGAGAAGGTATAAGGAAAGATTGGTTGACAAGGGTTATGTGTAGACCTATGGTATTATCTTTGAGGAAACATTCAACTAGGTTGCAAAAGAATGGCAATGATGAAAGCTGTCATTTCTATGGCTACAAAGTGAAGGCTTCTTATGGATGTAAAGAATGCTTTCTTGCATGGTGATTTGTAAGAAGTGTACATGATGTAGCCACATGATGCACACCTAGATTTTATGTGCAGGTTATACAAAGCCTTGTATAGAAGCAAACACCTAGAGCATGGTTAAAAAAGATTGGGGAGTTTCTTATTACCATTGGATTTTAGATATCCAATTTAGATTTTTCACTTTATGTGAAAAAGATAGATAGAGGGATCATTCTTTTAGTCATTTATGTGGATGGCTTGATTATACTAGTGACAGTGATGCTGACATACATGATGTCAGTATGCTTTTGAAGGAGAAGTTTAAGATGAAGGATTTGGCTAAGGTGTGGTATTTCTTAGGTATAGAGGTGGTGACATCACCTTATGACATTTTTTTGTTACAGAGGCAGTATGGCCTGGTGGACATGTTGTCCAAGTATGGTATGACAGGCTTAAGCCTATTTTAGTGCCACTGGAGAAGAACGCAAGGCTTTTTATAGATACAAATGAGCTTTTGGAGGACCCCACTATGTACAAATGCATAGTGGGTAGTTGATCTACATGACCATTACTAGGCCAAATTTGAGCTATGCAGTTGGACTTATGAGTCAATTTATGCAAGCTTGCCAGGAAGTTACACTTGAATGTGGCTAGATGGATTATGAGGTACATAAAGTCTACAGTTGATTATGGAATTTTGTATGAGGCTAGTATATAGATATAACTACATGGGTACACATATGCTGATTGGGCTAGTAATATCATAGATAGGAGATTTACCAATGGTTTATGTTTTCTTTTGAAAGTGCTCCTATGAGTTGGAGTTGGAGCAACAAGAAATAGTTAATAGTTGCCTTGTCAAGTATAGAGGCAGAGTATGGGAAAATTACTACAATGGCTTGGTTTCAGAAGCTACTTGGATGGTTGAGCCCTTGGATAGGTCATTGTCATTTACTATGACAATATGAGTAGCATATAGCTAGCTAATAACCCAATATACCATGCTAGAACAAAGCACATTGAGGTGCAATATCACTTTGTGAGAGAGAATATTCTAGCAGGTAATGTAGATTTGGTACATGTCAGGACTAACATCTTTGCAAAGACACTTTTGGTACAGAGAAGCTCCACAAGTTTAGGAGCTTACTTGGAGTGTAGTGTGTGGAGTTGAGTTTGACAGAGAGTGTTGAGATATCAAGTTCAATTAGTGCTATGGACATTGATGACCTGCCCAGGTGATAGCATTTGTACTTATGCCACTCACATGGTTGGTGAGATTATGTGATATACCACTAGTGGATGGCACGCTATGTGATAGAGCCACTTTGAAGTACTAGTGTTATGGCATAGTTATTGTGTTAGCTCATATAGTTGTCTTCACACTATGGACCATTATATGTTAAAGTAGGACAGCACTTTTTTATATAGTATGTACTCTTATCTCTTTATGTTAATGGCTGTAGAGAAGAGAAGAATATAGAAGAAAATTCAGCCATCCATCTCTCTTATGTCTTGCTCTCTCTTATGTGTGTGTGTGTGTTTTTTTAAACTTGCAAGGAACTCAAGCCCTCCCTCTCCCTTGCATTCTCTTTAGTATTTACTAGTAGTTATTAAGTGCTTTAATGCCCTAGTGTAGCTACGTATGCCATAGCACTAGATAGCCTATGCACTAGTGCAAGTCTAGCAATGCTTAAGTGCCAGTACAGTGCTACCTATAGTAGTTTCTTAAGTGATTTAATGCCCTAGTAGTAGCTAGCAATGCTATAGTATTACCTAGCTTGAATGCCACTATGCACTAGTGCTACTTAGCAATGATTGCTACTACTTAGCAATGATTGCTACTATCTAGAAATACAAGAGGTAAGAAAACAATTTCATGCTTTATTGAAGATGAAAGAAATATTTAAATGGAAAAGAAATAATAGTACTACATGATGATGGTAGCACACATGAATTTCAATAAAGGCACTAAGTAAAAGCTACATTCACTAGTAACAAATATAATTTCACACATACGGTGAAAAATTTAGAGAAACCGTGAGAAAAAAATATGACTTTCTAGTAGCTCCACTTCAGGGGGTAGACATCATTTTGGAGATGCCATGGAGGCAGCCATGGAATTAGCATAACCAAAAGATTGACTATGACTCTCACACCTAATGGTTAGTGAAAAGATGGTAAATAAAATTTCCTTAAGTTTCAATCTAAAGGATAAGTGAGTTCTTTGTTGATATGGATTATGATACTCTTGAATATCCACATAATGACAATATAATGCTCATATCATCTTAATACAGTGTCCGATTATTTCAAATTTCTCAAAAATATTTGCCATGATTTACGCACAGTTTCTACACACACACATATTTTGTGAGGTACTACTTTAAGTGATATTTGGTTCAAATTCCTCTGAAGAATTATCATTTTACATGTTTATAATTAATAAAAAGTCATTAATTATTCCATGTCCTAAAGATACTAAAATTCATTAATTAGTCCTTGTTTGAAAGATATCAAATGACACTTAATCTCTCTTGCATATGTGGCCTGTAATTGTTCAATGAAAATGCAAAAGGCGCAACGCTGCAACATAAAAACCAAAGCAAGACTGCTTGGTGATTTTTTGACATTGTGTAATCTCTTGTCCTTGGCTTATTGAGTTTCATCTCATTTCACGTTCCTAAGCCATGATTGTTGAATGCCATAAGTATCTCATACACACCTTTATGCATACCTGGTCAAATTCATCAATACACCTTTATGCACCTGATTAAATTGTAAACCTAATGCAATGTATTGACATTTTGATGGTCTCAATTAAATACTCTTGTTGCCCTTGTCCTTACACTCATGTACATTAGTGACACATTATGTGTCTTTAGCTTTTAATAAAGCGTGAGGTTTACCCTATTTCAATATGGCATGCTATTAATAAATTACTATTACCCACTAATCTAATCAAGTGTGAGGTTTATCCTATTTCAATATGGTATGCTATTAATGAATTTATCTTACCCACCACTAATTTAAGTGGTGTCTTACTACATTGCTCTCACACCCACCACCCAAAGTGGCTCCTTGACCATTACTTTAATGATTCCTTTCCCTCCATATAAGTGATAAAATATGATTTTTAAAAATCATATGTCTCTATCACTTCAAGTTTTCTCCTTGAATTAATAGATGTTAGTGTACTAGCTTTGTGTTTATTGTGACATCTATAACATGTGGGGTTGGGAAATAACACATATTTTCCTGAATGAGTTTGTCAATACATGTATCTTATTTGGATGCTCTTTTTTGGATGGTGGCAGGTAACAACTCCTCCCTTTTAATAAATAAATCAAGTTGGAAAATGAGGAATTGAGCAACCAAATACCAAGAGAGGCCTTAAACCAAGCAAAAAAAAAGATAATTTAAGAATCAATGAGAGATTTATAAATAGCAAACATTGAGAGAGCTAATAAAAATAGGAAATGAAAATTGAATTTAGTCCCAAAATCAATGCTTGTCTCAACAAGAGTGAACTATGTATGTAATTGAGCGAGATACATTGTGTTGACTTGATGGAGAAGAAGTTGATGTTCTTTTCATTATTAGTTGCTATTAAAGTTGATGTTCTTTTCATTATTAGTTGCTATTAAAGTGATGAATGTTAATGTTCTATATTGGATGCTAATAAAGTGATGATGAAAGTTAATGTTCTTGTGATTATTGGATGCTAATAAAGTGATGAAAGGTATGTACTTTGTGCCTAATGGGAGACTTGGAGTTATGTAAAGTATATTGTCTTTAGTCACTTTTTTGTGGGAGAGTACTTTCCCTTGGTTTCCCATTCTTAAGCATGGATTATTATACGATAATCTTTGTTTAATTTTTTACTGCTGACAGCATGTAGTGCGGGGGTAGGGTTCGAACCCGCAGTTTTCACAAGTCATGAGCCTGACGAGTTGGCCATTTACTCCACCCCGATCGATCTCTCTCGACTAATTTTCGAATCGAAATTTCTAGGAAATTTATGCAGTAAATAGATGGGCGAAAGAGGGTTGCAGGTTGATGGTGGCCGAGGAGTCCTTTTTCTCGGTCCTGCCCCACATGAAGCAACCTGGTGGAGGTTGCTAAAGACCTATCTGCTGTGAAATATCTGTTATAGGAGGCAAACCACCGATGGGTGATCTATCTCGTTCGATTCCCATGATCCGCTCACCCGCCTTACCGGGAGCTCCCACAGAAGGGAGGGTCTCCGGTGTCTCGAATCACTTGAATCCCCTGGGTTCCATCTAACGTTACATGTGGATCTGTGTATGTAATGAATCTATGGCTTGTGAGTGACATGTTTATTAAAAAGGCTGAGATGCTTCAACCTATTATTTTTCATGGAGATTTCATAATGTAAAAATACTTGGATGAAATCAAATTAGAAGGGAGAAACCATATGTTCTCTTTTCTATGAGAGGGAAGGAGAACAAATACACTTCCATGAGAGAAAAGAGAGGATATGGCTCTAGAAAGCTTATTGAGGTTGACTTGGTAGCCCATAAAGTGGTTTTTTTGGGATTTTGTTTTAACTATAACATTGTTATTGTGAATGTATTGATTCTAATTTGGATTGATGTTGATGAAGTGAGTGTGTTAATGTTCCTTTGTGAGTTTGATGCTATGTTATTGTGAATGTATTGATTCTAATTTGGATTGATGTTGACAAAGTGAGTGTGTTAATGCTCCTTTGTGAGTTTGATGCTATGTCTAGGTACCTCTATCATTTGGTGAAAGGGAAGAGGTTGGTTAAAATTCCCAACCACCAATGTAAGGGGTGGACAAAGATATCTAACCCCATACTTTGCATGTACCCATCTAGCATGCATGCACTTTTATAGTGGGAGCTTGCAAATTATCCATGGTGTGCAGACTTTCCAACTAGCAATGTGTTGATAAGAGAGTGAGATCATTACATGCAATATGCCTCCACTAAAAATACGATGGGTTCACACATTAACAAAACAAAGAAGGACAAATCTTCTCACTAAACAAAGAAGACACAATTTCTATCTTGATAATATTTGTACTTATGTATATATAATTTTTATGTTTGACTTAAGCATAGGGTTTTTTATTTGCATATGAGTAGTTGATGTGGATAGTCCATGTCTTGGAAAAAATGAGGACAAGCATTTACAAAAGGAGAAGACAAGGTTGGAAATGTTATTTTTTTAAATTGATTTCTACATATGTTTAGTTCTTTCATACTTCAATCTTGAGTTTGTCATTATTACAGAGACAAATATATTAGCAAAGGAGATTATTTGGTATGTGTTTAGTCCTACACCATTGATGGATGACCTTCTACCTCATGGTGTCACTTTATTGTATGGCTACACTATTGGTGATCATGTTGGCATGGGGGTAGGATTTTCCATGTCACAAAAGAACATGATGTTTTTCTTGAGGGTGGTTAGAAAAGATAGAGTCTACATGTGGATGGGTAAGAAAGTTTGATAGGTTGCTGCTTAGGAAAGGTTTCTTGCAACATTGGTGGCTTTTTAGCTTGGTGTACTCATAATATATTATTCTCTTGGAATACGTGTAATTTCCTTAAGAGGTAGTGATTGATTTGTATGAGTAAATACTTGTAAAGTGTGCAAGTGGGATTCTTAAATTTGAATTACAAGAGTTACAAGGTTGATGGAACAATATGTTCATGTCCATGGCCTCAAGGTTGTTAGGCATGTTGAGATTTGAGGTGACATGTGAGCTAGAAAGAAGAGTGGAGACTTATCCCACATTGATGTACAAGGCCAAGAGTGTGCCTCCTCATATTAAAGGGGACCATTCCAAGCAAAAAAATGAAACATGAAGCAAGCTCTCAAGCCTCGTTTTATGAATACAAGTCTCAATCTTGTAACTTAATTGTGCTTGGGTATTAAGATGAGTTAGCATAATATTTTTATTATCATTATGTTGTTAATTAGGTTGCACCCACCATAAGATTAGTGTTTCATAATCATAGTGATTAGGGTTAAGCACACCATAGCCATGCATGGTGAGGGTTAATCTTTTTTAACATGGTGTCAGAGCCATCCCTCTCCATTAGCTTAGCTTTAGTCCACATTAACTATTGTCATCACTAATCTCATGCTCATTAATCCTAATCTCAATCTTTATGCATCTTATCCATAGCTTCCGTTTGTGGCCGAAATTCTCCTAGATTAATTCTCCATATCCTCTTCACCATTTCCAAATCCCTCTTAGGGGCATCTTGCTAACATTATTGCTAAGCCACACCTAAAAGCGTTTCACTTAATTTGCTAGGAATCATCAGTTTTGAGCGCATTCTGCATAACTAATATGTCGTTGCATTCGCCACATGTGAGTCAAATTAACCCAAGCCCTTCTAGGGATAGTTAAAAACCTAGCACAAGGTCTTCTCAGCCCGAATCTCATGGACATCAGTGCACTAAGCGACCCGGGAGACCTTGATTTGCAGGCATTGGAAACAAGAAAAAAAAGTTATTTTCTGGTGGATTTGAGTTGAATATTTCCCTTGGGCCATTGATCCTCATCAAGGGTTCTAAGGCTATCAAGAAAGGCCCATCAAGAGGCTCTTGCATTTGCTAGTTTTTCCCTCCAAAGTCTGCTACTGCTGTTAATCACTAATCACTATCATTAGTGCATCATTAGCAAAAATTAGGCCAAATTAATGTTTAAATTGGATAATTGGAGTATCAATACATTGTGGGAAGTTCTCTCTTACATCAAAATTTATTGCATCCTCTTGCATTACTCAATTGAAGAAATTTTTTCATTGCCATTCTTGTACTGGGACTAGACACTGGCTGTGAATTATTATCATGTGCAAAGACCTTACCAACCTTCTCACTACAAATTTGTATTAGATTAGACACTGCTAACAAAGCAAAATAAAACCTTGTTAGTAAGACCTTCTCAGTATGGAGCATTTTGAAGTTGTTTTAAGATTTAATGGTGATAGGTTTTATACATGGCAAAGCAACACCATGTACTTGATTATCCGTAAGGGGATTTGGAACCTCATTGAGGATGAACAAGTGGAGGTTGAGCCACTTCAAAACAACAAGGAATTGGGCCTTATCGTTCAAAATATTGGTGATGATGTGATTAGTCACATTGCTGGATCAAGGATGCCAAGTTGGCATGGCAGGAACTCAACAAGATTTTCGGCACTGACTCAAAGAGCTCAAAGATCAACCTTCTCATGCAGTTTTACAAGCTCAACAAGAAGGACATCGAGACCATTGCACAACACATCAAAAAATTCAAAGGTATCAAGCAGCAACTTAGTGCATTAAAGAAAGTCATTGAGAAAGATGAATCTATTGCCATATTATTAAAAAGTGTTGACAAAGAACCTTATGAATCACTTGTTGCTACACTTAAAAATGTGCCTAATGCTAAAATCCAAGATGTAGAATCATCTCTACTTAAACATGAATAAAAATTCAAGGATAAGGAATTGTTCAAATCACATTCAAGTGAGTAAGCACTATATACAGAGGGTGGGAGATTTCAAAGGACAAATCAATCGACATCTCAACTTTAAGATATAATCACTGTGGCAATCTTGGTCACATCTTTGTGAATTGTTGTTTCAAAAATAAACAAAAAATAATTTATAGTGCTTGTGGAAGGATTAGGCACTTGGAAGAACATTGCTACTCCAAACAAAATCAAGAAAACAACTATGTGGAAGATGATCACTTTGTGGCAGAAAATGACGCCTCTAGCTCTAATCATCTTTTCTAAAAACTTTGTGTGTCCTACCCTCTGGCACAAATAATGTAGCTAAGGTAGAATAAATAGTTAAAATTTGTATCCCTACTCTTAGAAGAGACCTCTAGCCTGCACTTGAATCTCAACAGCCCCTCTCAAGCTCATGATGTACTGCCATAGATGAAGATGTAGATGAGCTTGGGATATCAAAGCTCTCAACACTCCCCCTCAAGCTCATCCCACGTACTCCCAACATAGTACGAAAGTACTCAAACTTCTCCCTGCTAAGTGGCTTTGTAAAGATGTCACCCACTTGCTCTTCAGTCTTCACATACTGTAGATCCACTATACCATCCAACACTTTCTCTCTGACAAAGTGATAATGGACCTCTATGTGTTTGGTCCGCGCATGAAACACTGGATTCTTGGCCAACTGTATGCTGCTCATGTTGTCACAATGAATGACAACTTTGCCATCAATAGGCTCACCCAAATCAGCCAAGAGATTCTTTAACCATATTCCTTCACAAGTAGCAATGGCTGCACCCCTGTATTCAGCCTCTGTACTAGATAAAGCAACAGTAGGTTGCTTCTTGCTACTCCAACTCACCACAGCACTTCCAAGTGTAAAGGCATAACCACTAGTAGACCTCCTATCATATGAGCTACCTGCCCGATCTGCATCTGTGTAGCCATGTATATCCAAGCCTTTACCATGCTCATAAAGAAGACCATAATGTGCAGTGGTCTTTACATATCGCATAATGCGTCTCACTGCATCCAAATGAGGTTTTCTGGGCTCTGCATAAATTGGCTTACTAGTCCCACATCATAACTCAAATCCGGGCGTGTGATAGTCATGTAAATGAGACTACCAACCATCTTTCTATACATAGATGGATCATCCACCTCCTCACCAAAATCAGCCCGCAACTTCACATTCTGCTCCAAAGGTGTACTCATTCATCCCATATTTTGCCAACATATCCAATGCATATTGGCATTGCACTAACCATGTACCTGCATGGTCTCTGATCACTTCAATTCCAAAAAAGTATCTCAATTCACCCAAGTCTTTCATGTCAAATTGCCCACTCAATGCTTTCTTGACATGCATCACATCTGTACCATGATCTCCTGTGAGTGATAATCAAGTCATCCACATAGATGACAAGTAAGACAATCCCATGATCTATTTTCTTC
This sequence comes from Cibotium barometz, assembly GCF_041138505.1. NCBI lineage: Eukaryota > Viridiplantae > Streptophyta > Polypodiopsida > Cyatheales > Cibotiaceae > Cibotium > Cibotium barometz. Next base: position 28,945,229 of record NC_141075.1, on the reverse strand, counting down.
ACATAGAGTGACGAATCTGCTTTCTGGTAGAAACCTAAAATCCAAGGGAGATAAGATATCTGCTCATCTTATCACTCCAAGCACGAGGTGCTTGCTTCAAACCATATAATGCCTTCTTCTGCATACATGAGTGGGATACTTTGGGTGTACGTATCCTTCTGGCTGTGCCATATACTCTTCTTCTTGTAGATCACCATTTAGAAATGCATTTTTCACATCCATTTGATGCATTTTCCAACCATTTGCTGCAGCCATAGTAATGACTGCTCTCACTGTTTCCATCTTTGCCACTGGACTAAATGTTTTATCATAGTCCAAGCCTTGGGTTTGTGCATAACCCTTAGCTACCAATCTTGCTTTATGTCGCTCAATGGAACCATCTGACTTGCATTTCACTTTGTAAACCCATTTGCAACCAATAACATTTTTGTCTTGTGGTAATGCAACCAAATCCCATGTGTCATTTTGAACCAATGCGTCCATCTCAACATCCATTGCCTTCTCTCATACATGCTTTCCAATAGCTTCTGTATAGCATGTAGGTTCCACATGCTTCACCAAAGAAGTCATATATGCGTAATGCATAGCAAAATCACGATATGTCAACCTGTCAACAAACTGGATATCTGACCCTTTGGGATCTCCGCAATACATGCGGATCACTCTGAACACCTGTCACTCTAGCATGTGGTGGCGCATATCTATCCTGCCTTGCACTAGGTGTGCGTAAAACATGTATGCCAAGTTCTTCATCCAAATTCTCTAAACTTGACGACTCATAACCTGTAATTCCAATTCCTTTGACTTTCTTTTTCCTTTTATCTACAGCACTACTCCCAATGCTCACACTCTCATGCCTCAAGCGTCCTGACACATGCACATCAGCTTCAAGTGAATCAATGACATCCTCATCCTTTGCTTTGTACCAACTAGCAAGTTCATCAAACACCACATCTCGTGAGATGACCACTTGCCTAGTTTGTGGATTGTAACATTTGTATGCCTTTCGATCCTGTGCATATTCAACAAATACACACTTCTCTGCCTTAGGATCCAACTTCCTCCTTCTTTCGTAAGGCACATGTACATAAGCTATGCAACCAAATACTTTGAGGTGTCCAATGTCTGGCCTAAAACCTGTAAGCCGCATCTCTGGCATACTTCCATGTATGGCTGCTGTGGGTGTCTTATTCAGTATATACACTGCAGTAGCACATGCTTCTGCCCAATAATAATCTAGCATGCTCTTTTCATTGAGCATCACCCTGGCCACTTCACAAATGACTCTATTCTTTCTCTCAGCAACACCATTTTGCTGAGGTGTATACCTGCAAGTTAATTGTCTTCTTATGCCATGCTTTCTCAAGAAATGCTCGAAAGCATGTGAGGCGTATTCACCACCTCCATCTATCCTCAAACATTTAATCCAAGAGCCATATTGCTTCTCTGCAAAAGCTTTGAAGTCCATAAACTTTCCCAACACTTCACTTTTCTCTCTGAGAAAGTAAATCCATGTCATTCTGCTGAAATCATCAATGAATGTCACATAATATAAATAGCCTTTAATGGATGGGTTTTGTGCAGGACCCCATACATCACTATGTACTATCTCAAGTGGCCTACTACTCATGTTGCCTTCTCTAGGAAACCGCAACCTCGCCTGATTTCCAAACTGACAGGCTTCACAAACATGCATATTCCTATCATACTTGAATCTAGGCAGCCCACTAACAATGCCTCGTGCCTGCATGTTCTTTAACCTTGTATATTCACATGTCCAATCCTCTTATGCCACATGTCAATGTCCTGTACCACATTTCGGCTTTTAGAGAACATGGCTGATTTCAACTCAAGAATTTCAACATCCAGCTTAAATAACCTGCCTTCTTTCTTTCCTTTGGCAATGACTCTACATCCATTTTTAAAATCCTCAACAAAGCAACCATGCTCATTGAAACAAACCTATAATCCATGTTCCACCATTTGACCAACTGAGGCCAAACCTGTGAATAGAAAGCTTGATTTCTACCATTATCATCATGGCTAGTAGATGCATCATGAAAAGTGTCACTGAGTTTGATTTCCTCACAAGCAAGAGTGAAACCAACTCATCAAAATCTGGTAAACCTGTACTCCAAACCGAGATGGATGTATTAAAAGATTTATACTCCTTGCCAAGACCACGCAAGGTAATGTCTACCAAATCATCATCAGGCATGGGGGCATTGATTGTTGCCAATGCATCTGCATACTTCTTTATCTCTTGTACATAATCATGGATGCTCCTTCTATTCCGTTTCACATTATGAATCTGTTGTTGCAACTGAGACTTGCGAGCACTCGTGTCTGTATCAAATAGCTTTACCAATGTATCTCATGTATCCTTGGGATTCTCAACATCATGTATGTGTATGAGTATGGCATCTGAAATACATATAGACAGATAATGCAACACTTTGTATGCTCTTTCTGACCATTGCTTATTATGAGCTATAACATGTTGCTATGTAGGTTGTCGGGGTAGTTCCGGCTCTTGTTGTAATAAGATTCCAAAAACCTTTGCATTTCCACTTCATCTGTGGAATGTCTAGAGGCTGCAGTTTCCCTAGCATCTTGACTCTCTCTGCCTTGACTCTTTGGCACATCAAGCATTTTCGCACATGATCAAGTACTTTTTGAGTCCTGGCCAAAAGAAGCTTTTCTTCATAGACATACAGGTTTTTATAAACCCTGGATGTCCAGCTATCAGGCTATCCTGGGCTTCTCTCAGAATTCTTTCCTTTATTCCCTCATCATTGGGGATACATAGCCGATTATTATAATACATGCATCCTTCATCCAGTTTGTACCCAAGAACTTGACTCATTTCTTGAGGAATCTTGCTTTCTTGCATCAAAAGGGTAGCAATAGGGGCAAAGAATTTGTCGTGCATGAGTTTCTCCTTTGCTTCATTCATCAATGGATTTAACACCACCGTAATTGCAACAAGCAAGGAGGCTTTTCTGCTGAGCGCATCTGCAACCACATTTTCTTTCCCCGGTCGATACTTTATCTCAAAATCAAATTCCTACAGGGTCTGCATCCATCTCCTTTGATGCATGTTGAGATCCCTTTGGGTGAAGATCCACTTCAAACTTTGATGATCTGTCATCAAGGTGAACCTTTATCCCAAAAGATAATGTCTCCACAACTTCAGAGCATACACTACTGAGAGTAACTCCAAGTCATGGACGGCATAATTCCTCTCATGTGTTCTGAGTTTTCTAGATTCATAGGCCACTGCATGACCTTCCTGCATTAGAGCACCGCCTAAGGCAAATCCACTGGCATCAGTAACTACCTCAAAGGGTTTGGTAAAATCTAGTAATTTAAGAATAGAGTTGGTTACTAAGGCTGTCTTTAGCTTGTCAAAGGCACTCTGACACATTGCAGTCCATTGAAAAAGTGTACTTTTCTTGAGAAGGTTAGTCAAAGGGGATGTTATCTGAGCATACCTAGGTATAAAGATCCTATACCATCCGGTTAACCCTAGGAATCCTCTGACTTCTTTTACTGACTTGGGTTTTGGCCATTCAACTACTGCTTGGATCTTTGCGGGGTTAGGAGAAATCCCATCCTTTGACACTATGAATCCCAAGTATTCAACCTGGTCAACCTGGTCAACAGAGAAGGAACACTTGCTCTTCTTTGTTGCAAAGAAGAGGTGTTTCCTTAGGATTTCCAGGACTTTGCACACATGATCTTCATGGTCTGCAGCATTCTTTGAGTATACTAAGATATCGTCAAAGAAGACAAGAACAAAATCATCCAAGTATTCTCTGAGAATATCCTGCATAAGACGATTGAATGTCGCCAGGGCATTAGTCAATCCAAAAGGCATGACTGTGAACTCATAATGCCCATAGTGAGTATTGAATGCTATCTTTGGGATGTCTTGCTCCTTGGTTCTAATCTCGTAGTACTTGGATTTGAGATCTATCTTTGTGAACATTTGGGTCCCACTTAACCGATCCAAAAGCTCATCAATCCTATGAATAGGATACTTATTCTTAATTGTTAATTGATTCAATCCTCTGTAGTCAATACAGAGTCTTAACGTTCCATCTTTCTTCTTTTGAAAGAGAATGGGCGCACCCCAAGATGAGACACTGTGGGTGTGACGAATCCCTGCTCTAATAGTTATCTTAATTATTTCTTAAGTTCTATGGCTTCAGGGACTGGCATTTTGTATGCAAGCTAGGCTACTAGTGGCTGAGCTCTGGGGGTTAATTCGATCTCATGATCTACTTCACGAGATGGAGGCATCTCAGTCAGCTCTTCAGGAAACACATCTACATACTCACTTAACCACTCTGGTACTTTAGCCTTGCATTTTATGTCTACTGGATTCATTTTAATGACATACACAACTTGCTTCTTTCTAAGCCCTTTTAATAATTTGGAAGCCTTGACTAAATGTAGCACTGGGGATCCGAAAATTCCAATTCCTTGAACTTTATTTCCGTGAAGGTCAAGGAAAGAGATGGTTCCTTTGTGACAATGAATGTCAGCCTGATTCTTTTGGAGCCAATCCATTCCAAGGATTCCATCATATATTCCCAGGGGTAGGACTCTGAACTGGCACTCTGTTACGTTCCCATCTAGGCTAAACTGAATAAGATCAAGTGAGTGAAAAGAATCTTCCCACAGGCTAATTCCACTTGCATAGGTTTATTTAGGACTAATTTACGCAGACATCCTGGGGAAATAAAAGAATGAGTACTGCCTGAATCAATCAAAAGCTTGAATTTCTTACCCTGGTACTCTGCTGGAGTCTGGAGGACTCAGAATTGACGGTTATTCCCTTGATGCTCTATTGCTGCATAGATCTGTCCTTTCTCTTTCTCTACTTCCTCAGCTATAGTGACTGCTCTGGCTGCTGTAGTTTGAGGTGGAACTCTCTCTCTTTGGTTATTCCAATTCTGGGAGGGAGTTCAAAAACTGCTTTGCATGGAGGCTGCAGGTTCAGCTGGCACTCTTCTTGGGCTACCCTGATTCTGGCGACGCAGCGGACCCTGATGGATTAAAATGAAGGAGTCGATCTCTGAACTCTAGGCAAAGGAGATGGGCAATCCTTAAGCCGGTGCCCAAATCCCTGACATCCAAAGCATTTGTTCTCACTTTGAAGTTCTTCCCTTTACATTTTGGAGAGAGCCCGAGTTCCTGAGAATGTACTTCGGGGGAAAGGTCTTCCTTCATTTTTCTGAAGCTTCCCGTCTCCACATTCTCGTTAGGACCTTGGTGTCTCTTTGGAGGGGAAAAGTTGGAAGAACTTCCCGATGTCTGAAATCTTTTAAGGGATGAGGGAGCTGGCTTCGGTGGGACTTTTATGATGAAGGCTTTTGCAAATTCCTTTGCCATTCTGACAGCTTCAGCCCATGGACACTGGCTTGGCATTTTTGACCAGTGTGTCCAAGGGTTCGTTCATTCCCCGAATGAATTTGGCCATGAGTTGCTCTTCATCTAGAGGTGGTGAATATTTGAGTAGAAGAGCGAAGGCCTGGTGATATTCCTTGATGGTTTTTCTCCCCTGCTTCAGCTCTAAGAATTCGTTCATTTTGGTTTCCAAAAATCCAGGGGGACAAAATCTCTTCGTTAAATAGGTTTTAAGGTCATTCCAGGACTGAGTATTTCTGTACAATTGGTTGGTGTCACAATGGTTCCTCCATGCCACCCTGGCTGTTTCCACTATCTTCAGCTTGGCAAGAGCCATTTTGCTTCGCTCATTGTAGCCGGTGACGTCAAAATATTCTTCCATGACTTCCACCCATTTCTCCATAGCCTCGCCCAGGTTCTCCCCTTCTCGTTTGAAGGGTCTTGAGGCTGAGTTCTATGAAGAGCCTTGCGAATGTCAGGGTCAAGCTCATCATCTTCAGAGAGAGGTTCTGGCTGACGGCCACGGTTTCCTCGTCTCATGATTCTGCCAAAAATGATATATTATTAAATTTCTATTTTTGATATCGTCCACGAGATCCTAAGACTTAAGAGGTTTGAAAAATAATTTCTTAAACAAGACAAATGATCTTATTGGAGATCTATGACAGATGTCCGATAACAGATTTTTATTTATCAGTTCGTCCATAAATAATTACTTATACAGCAGGGAATTTTTCTCCAGAAAACATTTCTTTATTTATATAAAAGCTTCAATATGTACATAGAGCATCTCAGCTCCAGAAATCAAAATCTCCTCAGGAGACGCATAAGACGGCGGTACTGTGGGCCATAGCCATGCCCTGATACAAACGTTCACTTACTGCCAAGGGAACTATTATCTTCTCCTTTAGGAATAAAGTGACTAAGGAATCTGTAGATTTGGTATGAGAGTCTGAAATTCCGAGGCGTTGAATGATATAGAATGACACCATGTACCACTTTTAACTTTATTAGAATCATGGCCAATGAGAGGTTTTGCCTCAGCGTTGCACGCCGGTCGTAAGAGGTGTGGACATACTGCCCTGCAAACCACTTATGTTGTCATCTCTCCGCTGGGTCAGGAAAATATAAATCCTCGAAATGGTGTGCAAGTCTGACTCGGCTTGTTCGAGTTGCAGTGGAAGAGATGAGATGCTCAAAGGCAAACGTAGTCATGTCTTGCGACGATGACTTGGTGAGGTTGGGAATACCAGATAAGTACAAAAATTCCATCTATAAAAATAATTTCTTTGATTAAAAATTCTTCATTAAAGAAGCTTACGGAATGAAAATAGATTATGAAAAATGCCTTTTCTGAGTTTTTGTTTTATCAATTTCTGATAAGAATTCGTTTATCCTTATTAGCTTTCAACAAAGCTCTGATACCAGCTATGAGGTCCCCCGCCCGCTCCGGGGCTCCTACTGCCGGGGCGGTAGAAGCGGCGTCGGCCTCCCACATTAGGAATTTTTTGGACCCAAAAAGGGTCTCCTAAGGATTCCTAATTTTAAGGGATTAGAGCTTAAAAAGCTAGGCTTAAGAGAGACAAAGGCTATGATGACCCCTATTTTTTGCCTTGCCACATCAGCCATACCCCCCTAGTTTCACTTTTTAATGGGAATTTTCTCATACTCTCTCTCTCTTACTTTTTGACTTTTCTCATACTTTCTTACTTTTTGAATTTTTTATCTTCACTCTCTACAAATTGAATCTTTCTTGTCAGTTTGAAATCTCCTTTCTCATTAACTCCCACCATATCTCCCTTCCACACATCAGCAAAACATTCTCGTATTTAGGTTGTTGAGATATCGCGCTCATCTAGTGAGGCGGTGGACACTGATGATCCGCCTGGGGGATAGGTCCCACACACCACTAGCATGGTTGGTGAGATCATGGGTGATATACAGCCAGTGGGATGACAGGCTGTGTGACAGCCATTCTAGAGAGACTGGCATAGTTATAGCGCCAGCTCATTTAGTTGGGTTCACACTATAGAGAACCCTAGTATGTATTTGGTTGAGTACCTTTTCATAGTGTGTGCTCTTATCTTTGTATATGGTGTGTTGAGTGTTGTGTGAAGAAGAAGAAGATTTTCAGCCTCTCACCTTGTGTGTTCTCTTTTTTTAGGGTTTTGTGAGTGTGTGTGTGCTTGCAAGAGCTCAAGCTCTCTTCTCCCCTGCACCTTTAATAGTATCAGAGCATGGTTCATGCTAAGGGATGAGCTGCAAGCAAGAGAAGCATAGAAAGCCGTACAAGGGTAAGAGCTTCATCTACTCTTCCCTATTTGTGTTGGCGAGACTACACCCTTGTCGGGAGCTCTACGGGAGGCACCAGCAAACGATCTCTGATTGAGGAGCTTTCTTCGCGAGAGTAAAGCTATAGGGCAACTATAGGGTCCTATTGGATAAAACTTTTGGGCCAAAAACGCGTTTCGGGCGTATTAGGACTTTCATTTTTCAGAAAGCATCTGATTTTGAGCACTACGGGTAAGTCATCGATTCAATGTAGAACTCTGTTTAAGAACTGCAGGAAGACAGATTGGTTGTGCAGACATTGTGTGTACTGCAAGGAGGTAAAACAATTGCCATTGGGTGTATGTATGCACATTGAGGTCACTGGCTGTGACATTTGAGTGTAATACAGTACCGCTATGCAGAAAATACAGCAATTTGTGCAGGACAAACCAGAGTGCTGTTTCTGGTAAATTTGTGTGTCTGGCAAGATGTCAAATGATGGCATAAACTAGATTGTCGCTGAGAAGCTTGACAAGAACAACTTCCATGCTTGGAGGTTTAGGTTGATAAATTTCTTGATGGGAAAGGGTTACTAGGACTACATAGAAGGTGAGCATGAAGAGGCACCAAAGATACCGGAGATCAATCCGATTGCTGCAGATGTGAAAGAGTTCAAGGATTGGAACCAAGGAGCCAGAAAAGTTATGTATTGGCTCTCTATCAGTATACAGGACAACATGATACAGGATGCCAAGGAGGCGTGGGACACTTTGGTAAAACTCTATGAAACGAATACCAAGGCATGAAAGATACAGTATGGAGAAAAAGAGTATGTCTGCTGCTGCTGTGAATGACTATGCATTGAAGATCAAGGGTATTGTGGAATCCCTTGCATCTATTGGCGTTTCAGTAGATGATGATGATAAGGTGGAAGTGTGTCTACGTGGTCTCGGGCCACAATACAACGTGTTCAAGACATCTATTCAAACTCGAGAAAACATTTCCAATTTCACAGATTTGGTGTCTATGTTGATTATAGAAGAGAAGAGCTTGGGTGAAGACCAACAGTCTTCACAAAACAAAAATAGTTCAGAGCAACAGGCCTTCTACACAAGTTCAGGAGGAAGAGGACGAGGTAGAGGAGGCCGTGGACGCGGCCCAAGGAGGTGGCCAAACAGGTAATCAGAATTGTGGCCACCAGCAGCAACAACAACAACAGTCCCATAATTCATAACAACAACAACACGCAAGTGGAAGAGGCCAATTTAGAGGTAGGGGGAGTCAAAGAGGTCGTGGAAATTGGCAAAGGTAGTATAATGATACACGTGGATGCTTTTATTGTGGTAAGCCTGGACATGTGCAGGCAGATTGCTATAAGAAGCAAGCTGACATGCAAAATGGGAAATTGTAGCAAAACAACTATGCATCCTCGAGCAAAAACAATGAGGATAATGAAAGGTTGTTTGTTATGCAGCATGTTGTTAATGCCATGTCTGAAAATGTTGAAGCAGCACATAAAGGTGATGTATGGTACATTGATTCAGGTGCTTCGAACCACATGACAAGTCATGGGGAGTGGTTCAAGGAGATGAAAAACCTTGAAAGACCAGGTTTTGTGGAAACAGGGGATGACACTGCTCATCTAATTGCCCATGTTGGAGATGTGCCATTGTCTATGCAGGATGGAAAAAGTGAAGTACCTTGCAGATGTACTTCATGTTCTGAACATAACAAAGAATCTGGTTTCAGTTGGCTAAATGATTGAGCAGGGTTTGCAGGTTCGGTTTAACCCTGATGGTTGTTATGTGGTGTTGAAGACTTTAAAGAGACAAGTGCAGGTTGGTTGCAAAAGGCAACAAAGTGGGCAGAATGTTTACATTGAATGTAAACATGCCTGAAGTGAGTGCTGTGATGTTTGCAAATGGTTCAAGAATTGTTACAAACATAGACATTTGGCATAAAAGAATTGGATATGTGAATGTGCAGAGAATGAAGTCTATGCAGACTAAAGGAATTGTGACATGAGGGCTACCAAAGTTTAAAGTTGAAGGTATGCAGAAAATATGTGAAGCATGCCAATTTGGAAAGCAAACAAAGCATGTATTTCCACGTGACAGAAATGTGAGCAGAAATGCACTAGATGTTGTGCATTTAGATGTATGGGGTCCTACAAAGACCATGTCTATGGAAGGCTGCAGGTATTATGTGACATTTATTGATGACCACATAAGGAAAGTGTGGGTATACTTCATGAAGGAGAAGGGTGGGGTATTCACTCATTTTCAGAATTTCAGAGTTATGGTTGAAAAGCAAACATGGAAATATGTAAAGTGCCTAAGGTCAGATGGAGGGGGAGAGTACTTCTCCAATGAGTTCTCTGAATTTTTAAAGAAGAATGGTATTCGGAGACAGTTTACATGCAAATACACTCTGCAGGCAAAATGGAGTTGCTGAGCAAAAAAACAGGCACATTGCTGAGATTGTGCGAGCATTGATGGGAGAGAAGAATATGCCGCATAGCTATTGGGCTAAGGCTGTTTCTATAGCAGTTTACATCATGAACAAGACTCCAACTGCAGCCATACATGATGTAACTCCAGAGGAGAGGTTTACTGGTAGAAAACCTGATTTGTCTCATCTGAAAGTCTTTGGATGCATTGTATATGTGCATGTGCCAGATGAGCTGAGAACTAAGCTGGAAACAAAAGCTGAAAAATGTGTGTTTATTAGGTATTCCCTTGAGCAAAAGGGATACAGGTGTTATAACCCTGCTACACGTGAGTTGAGGGTAAGTAGGGATGTTTTTGATGAGATGAGCAGCTGGTATGCTGCTGAAAAAGAAGCTGTTGGGGCTTATGTGAGTGGAAATGTGGTTGCACAGAATGCAAGGCAGCAATCACAGTCTTTGAGTGGACCAAGAGAGTCCTCATCTAGTGGTTCAGTTGATAGACCATGGAGTGGCAGGCTGCATCATAATACGAGTCCTGCAAATGTGATTAGTACATCACATAAATGCAAAGAGAAAGTGATTGAGCCCTTTAGTATGCCTGACATTTCTGCAGGGCATTCTCATGTTGATGGAGAGTCTAGTGGCTCTCAGAGATGAGCCTTGATGAGGATCTTGGGATACCAGCTATGAGAACACCTGGTGTAAAGAAGGCTAGGAAGCCATGAATGCAAAGCTACGAAGAGCCCACATGCATTGATGAGGCTGTTGGAAATGTGTGTTGGGAGAAAGCTATGGATGAGGAGATGGATGCACTATATAGAAATGAGACTTGGGATTTAGTGCAATTGCTTGAAGGCAAGAAAGCCATTGAATGCAAGTGGGCGTACAAAGTAAAACATAAGAGTGATGGAAGCATAAGCAGGTACAAGGCTAGATTGGTAGCCAAAGGATATGCGCAGACATATGGCATTGATTATGAGGAAACTTTCAGCCCAGTTGCCAAGATGGCAATAGTGAGAGTTGTGATAGTAGTGGCTACGTCAAAGCAATGGTCTTTACATCAGATGGATGTAAAGAATGCATTCTTGCATGGGGATTTGCAAGAAGAGGTGTATATGTTGCAGCCACCTGGTTATGAGGATGTGAGTCACCCCGAGCATGTGTGCAGGTTGAAGAAAGCCTTGTATGGCTTAAAACAAGCACCAAGAGCATGGTCTGACAAGATTTTTGAATATCGTCACTATCAGCTTTCATGTAGACAATGCCTCGCTGTATGTGAGACACAGTGATAGAAGGGTTATGCTTGTTGTCATCTATGTAGATGACCTGATCATTACGGGGGACCATGATGCAGAGATCTTTGATGTAAAGATCTTGCTTAGACAGAAGTTTGAGATGAAGGATCTGGGGGAGCTCAGATATTTCTTGGGCATTGAGGTGATTAGGTCACCACATGGTATTGGATTACTGCAGAGACAGTATGGCTTGGACATGTTGTCCAAGTATGGTATGACATGCTATAAGCCCATCTCAGTGCCATTGGATCATAATGGCAAGTTGAGTGGTGCAGATTCAGGAGAGATTTTGGAGGATCCTACTATGTATAGGCACGATCACCGGGCTAGATTTGAGTTATGCTGTTGGGTTGGTGAGTCAATTTATGTAGGTTCCTCAGAAGCCGCATTTGGATGCATTGAGACGCTTTCTAAGGTATGTGAGGTCTACTTTGCATTGTGGACTATTTTATGAAAGTGGGACAGAGATATGTGTACATGGGTACACAGATGCTGATTGGGCTGGTAGTATCTCAGATAGAAGATCTACTAGTGGCTTCATGTTTTCTTTGGGGAGTGCTGCTGTGACTTGGAGCAGCAAGAAGCAACCTACGGTTGCTCTATCCAGTACAGAGGCCGAGTACAAAGGTGCTGCTATGGCAGCATGTGAGGTAGCTTAGTTGAGAAAGCTACTTACAGATTTGGGTCTATCAGTAGACAAGTTGTCATTTTCTGTGACAACATTAGCAGTATACAGTTGGCCAGGAACCCATTTTTTTCATGCTCGCATGAAGCATATAGAGGTCCACTACCATTTTGTCAGAGAGAAGGTTTTGGTAGGAGACGTTGACCTTGTTTATGTCAGCACACAGGATCAGGTCACTGACATCTTCACTCAAGCATTGGATACAAAGAAGCTCCGCAGATTTAGGGCTTCGCTTGGTGTACATGAGATGGAGTTGAGCTCGAGGGGGAGTGCTGAGATATCGAGCTCATCTCTAGTGAGGCGGTGGACACTGATGATCAGCCTGGGGGGGATAGGCCCCACACTTACACCACTGGCATGGTTGGTGAGATCATGGGTGATATGCGGCCAGTGGGATGACCGGCTGTGTGATAGCCATTCTAGAGAGTCCAAGCTCATAGGATAGTTAAGGAGAAAAATGTAGATCTTTGGGTTGATGGGCATCTCCATCCAGTTGACCCTCCATTAAGAGCAAACCCTCCTTTCCATAATTTATCATCTTTTATGCAATTTGTTGGTGAAGGAGAGCTTGGCTTGTTAGGATACTGCAGAAGATTGACTACAAATTGACTACAAGTGGAGCTTAGCAAACCCATATTCTCCAATCACAATTCAGCCTTTTATAATGTCAAGAAGGACTTAAAACATCATCAGTGAATAAGCAGGCCTTTGTTATGTCATATGAGGTTGCTCAAAAGGTCTCCATGACTGGATCAAAGGCAAGGAGATTTTTGGAGAAGGCAGCAAACATAGAGAATTCAAAGAAGACTTGTGGACTCTAGAGAGACCTGTGTGCAATCACCACAAATGTAGATTGTCCAATGCCAGCTCTTGTAAATATGCGCAACCAGCTTTGGATAAATTTCAATAACATGGTTTGCATTATGAATCAAAATAGCACAACTGCCCCAAGAACAAGCATCATTCCAACAACATATCATAGAATTCACCAAAAGTGTACTCAGGTGCTTGGGGAGAGAGTAAAGTAACACACTATATGGTAAGTTGTACAGTAAAAAAATAAATTGGTCTTTTAACCTTGACTTTTTCTAATTAAATTCTATTGTCATGTGTAGCACATAGTTTATGCGCATGGTGCATATTTTATAAACAAGTATAGATTGCTCGACATGTGGAGTACCCAAGGGATGAAGAAATCACATTATAAAGCAAGAGGGGTTTATTTCAAAAATACAAGACATGGAGGTGGAGCTTCTGCAGGAGGAACACGTACAAACTATCTACAACAAGAGATGTTCAATTGGTTTTATCGCACAACCTTTGAAAGGGTATTGGTTAGGGAGCGGGCCCAACAATCTAAGCTTGCGCAAGAGGCACGTAAGAGGCATGCAAGGCTACAAAAAGTCATGCTCAACTTGAATGGTTGCAGACCAATGCTGCTCGGCTTGAATGGTTGCAGACCAATGCTCCCCATAGGCATGGTGCTTTGCAACCGGACCCTTTAATTTTCTTAAAGGGAATAATCAAAAACTCATAAATTGTATCAAATATTAAAACAACTACTTGAATTAAATTGAAAATTAAAGCACATATCAAAACATAGAGCAAGAGAAAGAAATACATCACCATCAACACAAGGCAACACAAGACTGGATGCAATCTTCCCCCCCCAACGTGAGTGGCTTCTTCTCGCGTGGGTATTTGTGATATATTCCAAAAGTAGGCTTTAAGCCAAAAATAAAATATACATCCATATTTGGACTTTGCCATTTAATTAGCCTTTGTCCTCAATTAACCTTTGTCCTCAAACCTTCTAAGGTTTGCACAATTTTTCTAATACAATAATCTAACTTGTGCACATATGCACATTACAAAATAAATCAATAATGCTCGTACGCACACTGTACAATAAATTGACGCGTGCACACACACACATCACACTGATGTCAAAATAATATCAAATGCCATAGTACAGTCACAAAATGAGATCTGTCCACACGCCACGACTCAATCCACCATCTGTGCGACACCTAAATCGATACCCTCGCACTGTGCAACACCTAAATCGGTACCCTTGCACACCTCATCACCTAAACTCATAAACATAAACCACGTCAGTAGTAACAATCAATTAACATCACATCAATCAATCCTAACGTGTTCATGAGAAATAGGCATCATAAAAAATATATAAATTTAAATGACCATGATTATCATTCGTCAAATAACATGGGTCATAACAGTCCTCCCTGTTGAGAATTAACTGTCCTCAGTTGCGCAATCAATGAGTGGATGGCTTCATGGCACAAGTGGAGGACAAGATCATCACATCAAACAATTTCTGAAAATAAAACCAAACAAGTGAACGCATGTGAAAAGGATCTAAGTGTCCCATACCACATAGGTACCTTCCACATACAAACACTCGTTGGTGAAAGATAGAAGACATAGATACGTCTGGGGTAGGCATGTAAAACCAATCTAATGTCCCATAACATAGATTAATTCCACACGACACTACCTTAAGAATAGAAGTTTGAGACGGAGTAGCTAATTCCCTCTGAAACTTTCATTCCGACATAACTTTTCTCTATCCTCAAAATTAGACTACAAGTCTTATTCCAAAAATGAATTAGGTCGAAATGGAAATTCTTATCAACTTAATATTGAAGAATGATCACTTACATTACTGTCAATAACTTGATGAATTTCTGGGGATTTGTTCTTGATCTTAACCTTGTAATTGTCTAACTAAATTTCAAAAATTATAATCTTTGAATAGGTCTATAATTCTTGAATTTGTGAATGTTGCTTGTAAACAATGAAATCTTAGGGGGATCTTGATCTTAAGCTTAATCTTAAACTTGAAATCAGAACTTGAATAATGATAGACATCTTGTGCCCTAGTTGATAGTAAGTACTAGTAATGAATCTTGGCTTAGATTAAAAATACTTGAATAGACGAAAATTGAGAGTATAGTCTTTAATTAATCATAATTTTAATTCTTGAATAAATCTTGTTCTTAAGGGGTTTAAATCTTGTGGCTGAATATATCTTTAACTTAGAGCAATTCTTGGTCTAGAAAGAATCTTGTACTTGGATAGATCTTAAACTAGAACACTTGAAAATTTAGACAAAACTTTACTTGAATTGGTATAAACTTTACTTGAATTGGTGTAAACTTCGTAATTGTGATTGGTATACAACTTAAACTTCGTTTCTAGTCACTTGAGAGCTATTTCTTTACTTTTCTCATCTTCACTAAATTCAATGGTGAAGCAATTGATAACTTGAATCAAAGACTGGAGAAACTTGCTTGGTTCTTGAATCTTCAAATTGGTCTTAATCTTCTATGAAATGTCTAGTAATCATTTTTTTTTAACTTGAATTTGGGCAACTAGATCTTGAAGATAATTTTTGCTAATCTTGTCTCGTATCTAAAATTCTTTTCAGGAGCTAAAGTTTTCTAACTAGGTCTAGAAGCAAAGAATATTCAGAAAACAGATACAAAAGCAAACAAGAAATTGTATACAATAAATAATTTTTTTTTACACATACCTCCACCTTTGGTTAATGTGTCGAGTGCATTAACCTCTTCGATGTCAAGCTGTTCCTGAATAGTACGATGGTGCGGATATTCACCCATTTCTTGACAATTAAAAGGAATAAGAAAAATTAAAAACAAGAGAAAAGATAGGATTTCTTATCTCATATGGAACGTCGAACTAGATGTGAGTCCTGCTAAGTTAGCTCAATACACAAATGCATAATTTTTCAAGAAATAATCCATGTACTCTTTAAAATTAAAGCTTTATTAATTAAAGCTCAAAGAGTTTCTTAATTAAGCTTACTAATAAAAGCTTTGCTTAACATGATTTTCTACTAATTTAAATCCAACGCACAATTAAACCCAAGCTTAATAAAGGCTTAAATGAAATGATTAGGTGAATTCAATCATCTTGGAATTCATAAAGTTCAGCGCAAATTTGTTAAAAAAAAGCTTTGGAGAAAATTATAATTAGTGCATAATGATTTCAATATTTTCAACTTATATATATATATATATATAAAGCTTTTATGCTAGTTAATAAGCCTTTAATTAAGCTTATTAAAGCTTTTAAATATAAGCTTTGTAATAATATAAAGCTTTTATGCTAGTTAATAAGCCTTTAATTAAGCTTATTAAAGCTTTTAAATATAAGCTTATTAAAGCTTTTAAATATAAGCTTTGTAATAATCAAAGCTTTAAGCATCATTAAGCCCAATTAGAAAATAGGCGTCTGAAAATTTCTGCGTCCCCCTGAATTCGTACGCTGGCCGTCACCAACCGATGGAAGGAGAGAGGTCGCGCTGCCGCCGCCGGGTATGGAGGAGGGAGGGAGAGGGAAAGAAAACAATTGGAAAATTATATATATATATAATTTTTAAGCTTGCGCCCAGCGCATCAACTGAGGAGGAGAGGGAAAATAAAAATTAAAAGTAATTCTTTTTTTGAAAACAACTCTTGAACAATTCTCATCCCTCTATTATAGAAATTGAGCAAAGGAAAGGTTTAGCAATTCTGCTTATGGCTCTCCATGCTCCTCTGCTTGCTCTTTCAATCCGTACAGACAGATTAGGAAGAGGATTAGTGAAGAGGAAGGTGGTTTTATGGTTTTGAGAAACCCACTAATGGTTTTCCACCGTTTTACCCTTTGGGCAATAGATTGATGGAGATTGATTACCCAATGGTCAAAAACAAGCTTAATTTGATCCATACATAAACAAAAATCCCTAAACGTGTTCTTTTTCAATTTAAATTCAAGAAAATTACCAAAATCACCTCTGTTTTAGTCTCTTTCACCTCTTTTGACCGCCTTCAAGAAAATTAAATTACACCAAAGCTCTGATACCACTGCAATCGGACCCTTTAATTTTCTTGAAGGGAATAATCAAAAACTCATAAATTGTATCAAATATTAAAACAACTACTTGAATTAAATTAAAAATTAAAGCACATATCAAAACATAGAGTAAGAGAAAGAAATACATCACCATCAACACAGGGCAACACAAGACTGGGTGCAATCTTCCCCCCCCAACGTGAGTGGCTTCTTCTCGCGTGGGTATTTGTGATATATTCCAAAAGTAGGCTTTAAGCCAAAAATAAAGTATACATCCATATTTGGACTTTGCCATTTAATTAGCCTTTGTCCTCAATTAATCTTTGTCCTCAATTAATCTTTGTCCTCAAACCTTCTAAGGTTTGCACACTTTTTCTAATACAATAATCTAACTTGTGCACATATGCACATTACAAAATAAATCAACTAATGCTCGTACGTACACTGTACAATAAATTGACGCGTGCACACACACACATCACACTGATATCAAAATAATATCAAATGCCATAGTACAGTCACAAAATGAGATCTGTCCACACGCCACGACTCAATCCACCATCCGTGCGACACCTAAATCGATACCCTCGCACTGTGCAACACCTAAATCGGTACCCTTGCACACCTCATCACCTAAACTCATAAACATAAACCACATCAGTAGTAACAATCAATTGACATCACATCAATCAATCCTAACGTGTTCATGAGAAATAGGCATCATAAAAAATATATAAATTTAAATGACCATGATTATCATTCGTCAAATAACATGGATCATAACATGCTTGGCATGCACGAATGAGGAGACAAGGGAGGCGTTGGGTTGTGCACGCACCAGCATAAATCTATATGTAATAAGGCTAAGAAAATAAGTTTAGTTAGGTTTTTTTGCCCTTAAGAAAAACTATTAATAGTTCCTTCTCTCACTTCATTTTCATTTCACTTTTTTAGAGAGCTTGAGCTCAAGATCTATGTAGACACCCACGTAAGGACACCAGCACATCACCACGTTAGCATAGTCGTACATGGATATGGCACGCACCAACAAGAACACCGCACATGTTACCATGCCTTCACAAAACACAGTGCTGCAAGGCACCCAACGACCACATATTGGCAACACCACGGAAGAGAGTGACCCCTTGGATTCTAGGACACGCCCAATGGGATCACCAGAGTCCCACCCTCCTCCCACAGCAACACCAACGCACACACATGAGGCCCTTCTAGTGGGAGCAAGCATGTGAAGAAGACCCCACAATGCAGCCACCCCAGAGATCAAGACAGAGAGGCCGATGATGAGCAGTTCGACTGGGTTGGTGAAAACATTCCTACATTGCGCAGCACCATAGGTGGCAAGACCCTACTACCAGGACAGGGTTCCCTACCTACCCGGGAGGAACTTGATACATAGGTACCACAGCAACAGGAGGAGGAGGATTCAGACTATGAGAGAGACCAAGAGGAGGTTCCTGCAAGTGCACGCAAGCGTAGAAAGGTCAAGCTCTTCAAGCCAAGGAAGTCCCAACCTCGCCAACGCACTAACACAACACAGAGAGATCCAAGGAGAAGGATGTGCCAAGGGCATAGGGCTCTACAAGAAATCAAGTTTTATCAGAGGAACACTGAGTTGCTGATAAGAAGAGCCCCTTTCGCTCGCACAGTGAAAGAGATTCTCCAACGATATAGAACAGAGTTCCGTGTGCAGGGGATTGCCCTTGAAGCATTGCAAGAAGCCTCCGAGGCTTACCTTGTTGGGCGTTTTGAAGACATCAACCTCCTTGCAATACATGCAAAGAGGATTACCATATCTGCCAAGGACATGCAACTAGCTCGGCGCATTCGAGGCGAGCGAGACACGATCTAGAGATCTTAGATGTTAACCTTTTTTTTGAAGCAACTCTTTTGTTTCAAACCCCCCTTTGTAACAAGCCTATCTGGCTTTCATTTGTAACCTTCTGATAATTAAAATTTTAAGTTTCTCTTACAATGTCTCGGTGTCATCGTGTTTGTTTAACATGGAGTGTCTATTATGTGCCAGTTTGTCACCCAAGGCATCAGAAATGCTCTTGGAGGACTGAGGAAGTTGTGCCAGAATAGTGCGAATCTGGCCTCTGCAACGGCGATGTAGGCTCAAAATTTGCACTGTTCTAGCACTTCTCCCCTCGCCACTCAGGATCATTTCTAATGAAGTTGAGCACACTAATTGTGAGGAACAGATAAAAACACCTTTAATCATGTGTAAAAATATAGTGTTTATCATCCAATGCATCAGAATTGCTCCTGGAGGACCGGGGAAGCTATGCCAGAACAGTGCGAATTTAAGCTCTGCGGCGGCAATGCAGGCTCAAAATTCGAATTGTTCTGGCACTGCTCTCCTAGCCACTCAGGATCATTTTTTTGATGCATTTATAATGAAGTTGAGTATACTAATTATGAGAAACAATAGTTTATAAGATAAAAATAGCTTTAATCATGTGTAAAATTACATTGTTTCTCATCCAATGTATCAAAATTGCTCCTGGAGGACTGGGGAAGCTACAGTGCGAATTTAGGCTCTGTAGTAGTGGTAGTGCAGGCTTAAAATTTGCACTGTTCTAGCACCGCTCCCCCAGCCAGAGGATCATTTCTGATGTATTTATAATGAAGTTGAGTACATTAATTATAAAAACTATAATGTACATTAATCATTTCTGATGTATTTTTAATGAAGTTGAGTACATTAATTATAAAAACTATAATGTACATTAATCATAAAAACTATAATGTACATTAATCATTTCTGATGTATTTATAATGAAGTTGAGTACATTAATTATAAAAACTATAATTTACAAAATAAAAATACCTTTAATCATGTGTAAAAATACATTACTTGTCATCCAATGCATCAAAATTGCTCCTGGAGGGCTAGGGAATTTTGAGCTCTACAGCAACGGTGCAGGCTCAAAATTCGCACTATTCTGGCATTGCTCCCCCAGCCACTCAGAATCATTTCTGATGCATTTATAATCAAGTTGAGTACATTGATTATGAGAAACATTAATTTACAAGATAAAAATACCTTTAATCATGTGTAAAAATACATTATTTGTTATCCAATGCATCAGAATTGCTCCTGAAGGGTTGGGGAAGCTGTGCCAAAACAGTGCGAATTTGCGCTCTGCACAGCAGCGGTGCAGGCTCAAAATTCGCACTGTTTTGGCACTGCTTCCCCAGGCTCCCGAGGTCATTTCTGATGCATTCACAAAAACATTGATGGTACAACTAGAAAAAACAATGATATACTTGATGAAAATAAGTTCGCAAAAAATGTATTGTATTCATAAATAAGAAGTGATACATCATCTTTACAAAAGCTTTCTTACAATATTAAGCTTCCTTCTCTTGTTATTGGGCAGAGTGTGCTCAAGGAGTGATTGGGCTATTTCTTGAGGATCCTCTATGCCTATGCTTTTGGCTATACCTATACGAGCAAGAAGCTTATCCCTAAATCCAGAACCAAAAGAAGGCAAGGGATTTTTTAATCAAAACTATACATTTGGTGCTCTCTGCCATAGAGGCTACACAGAGCACCTTAGAGAGGGCTTTCAAAAAGAAGAGAGTGAAGGCAGATTGAGGGGTGTAGTCCCTGTGGATAATGGTGATGCCATCTATAGGAAGTCAACCAAGATAGTGCGCCAATGCAGCATCATGTCCATGGACCTTGGCCTGGTCTCTGCTGCCGCCGCCTCTCCCAGCAAATGCGTCAATTTCAACCACCCTCTGCAATCAAAGGAAAAATGAAAATATTTTCCTATACATAATTACAAATGTTTCTAGGTTGTAAAAGGTTGATTATTACCTCTTGCTCAATGTCTTCTTTTGCCAAAGTGCTGGTGGGGGGGCGGAGAGGTCAATCGAGGACTTAGCCTCATCCTTTTTTGGTGCTTTGCTCTCCTCCATCACTCCAGCAGCAAGGGTATCCTTTTCAGCCTCTAGCTTGTCTTGTAAGGTTGTGAATTCCTCCTCTGGAACTAGGGCTTACTCTGCGGTCTCAACCACAATTTCCTTGACCAAAGCAACTGTCTCTACGATAGATTCTCCAAGAGGTAATATAGCACTATCTAGGTGAGGACCGAGGTTGGACGTATCAATGTCCACCTCACATCGCGTTGTCGTGACGTGGGCGATGTCGCTGGGAAAGTGCGAGACTTCTAGCTGTGAGAGTAGCTTTCAAATCCCAGCAAGGAAACAAAACATATAACTCTTCAAGGAGCATAAGACATCTCCATTTTTGATGACATGTACATGTGCCAATTCACTTCAATACATCCCCAAATTCAGCTTGATGATTGCACATAAATTGTGTGTCAAGAGCATGGCCAGTTCCAAGCATAGATCTCCTGACTCTTTTTCCAAATGCCTCAAACCAATCACATGTAGGCATAACACAATCTACAAATGATTTCCATATACATGTGACCATTCACATCACATATTTCATATATTGCCAACTCCATCATTTCAAGATATCTCTTGATTTCATGAAAACCTGCTTTTCAGATTCCAGCAACTCACAAAGCAAAAGATGACATATGGCATATGTACAACATATTCATGTGATTTTAGAAAACTCCATGTCTAGCAATCCAAAATCCAACCAAGTAGAAAAAAAAATCCAAATCCCAGGAATCTCTTTGTATTTTGATGCTTTCTTATTCTAAGACTCTCCAAAACAATAAAAAAAACTTACCCAAAGCCTTACCCAAAAGCTTTAAAGGGGTAGTGTATTTATCCAAGAGCTATACGATTTTTATTTGAAATCGTAAGTAACAAAAACTACCAAAATATTACTTATCTCAGAAAAAAAAGAAGCGAATTTATGCATATCACTTTTCCCCACGTTCTGCTTCACTGCAATATGCGCCAAGTTCAGTATTCATCATGTATTGTGTGATTTTTTTGAAGATCATCTCCTTTGATAGCACTTCATTCTCTCTTTAATTCTAAACCCAGGATGCCCTATACAGTAACCTCCCTCACAATTTGTGATCCTCTGGTCGAATTTCCCTCTGGTTCTCTCTTCCTCCCATTTCTGCATAATAATTTTTCTCCTCTGCGTTTCTGGTTTTTTTTTTCCCAATTCTTTCCCGCAAGAGAATCGGGCTTCCTTCGCTTTTGCAGCCCAAAAATCGCATTTTCCCAAATTAAAAATACGTTTGCGCCTCCTTATTATTCGGATATTCCCCTTTTTAAAAAAAATCTATTGTGTTTTCTTCCACGCAAGCCACCACCTTGCATAACCCCATACTTGCTTGCAATGCTAGGTGATGCAAAGTCCACGAGCGGAATCAAAGGAGATCCGGTGTCTTCCCACAGATGCTTCTCGCCCATCTCATTCAGTTTCTTGTTGACAACCACAAACATGAGGTGATCCCCTTCCTTCACTATGTTCTTGAGAGCCCACTCCAAAACATACCTACTCCCAAGCGAGAAGTCCATGGCAACGCCCACCTGCCTTGCTGTCTACTAGTTGCCCTCTGCTCAAGGCTTCAGTTGCCAAGCTAATTAGATCACCCTCTTGTCCACATACCCGGGTACCATCCATAGCCTCGCTCACGCACCCGATCACCAATCCAACTTCATGGCCTTGAATTCCATATGACCACCTATGTCTAGACACCTGGGTCTCACCACAGCATGCTCATCATGTGCACACAAAAGCCGCTTCAAACTAGCCATCTATCATCTGTAGCTATTTCGGATGAAAAGTACCCACCTTGGGTGCTAAAATGATCTCAAACTGTAGCTCCTCTGCAAAAATTTCCTTCTAGGAAGTTGTTCATAGCATGTCTGACCACAACTCTTCAGTTCATCACATACCCATCAGGCACTCCTAGCTCCTGCTAACTGCCCTCCAAAATGGCTCCTTATCAGCCTGTGCACTTCACAAAAACTCACACATTTCTCCACTGTTTGCCTGGCCTTCAAGCATGCATCTGCACAGCAAAAGACTGCCCTTTTCCTCCACTAAAAACATCACACTATCCAAGTGTTAAAACACCTACTACACCCGTTATGTACACAAGCTTTGAGACCTGACTCAGTCTCAGCTCGTCTTATTGAACCTCATTTACAATATGAACATATGTACTTAGGCATCATATAATGACTCAAGTCATGGCACTTAATGCCATGCATCTGGATTTGCATTTAATGGCCTCATATGCATGGTTTCACACCATAGACGTGCCATGGCACGACATCGTGCATATAATGCCCAAGCATTCATCCATTCTCAAGCCAGCTATAAAAATATTAAGATTTCAATTAAATAAAGATTGGTTAAAAAAGAGCCTGCTACAAAATTACAAGCATGTCATCTAATCTAAAATTGTTATAATGTCTTCATTTTTTGCCCCTCTTATGACATTTACTTCATGTTGATCTCCATCTCCTTGTTGACTTGAAAGCTTATCATTGCCTTCACCTCGATCCTGAAACTCTTTCCCCTCACGTGCATCAAAACAGAGGCTATTTTCCCATATACTCAGTTCATCTTCAAGCTCTTCCACATGCCTACTATGTGTTGGTAGGGCTATGCACCTTGCTGCTCTGCTGAAAATTCAAGGTCCCCCATTTGCCATGATTCTGAGACCATGGTTGTCCCCTCATTATGCTTCCCAATCTGTAAAAATATAGAAAGTGGCACAATAACCAGAAAGTGTAAGGGTTAATTCTAGACATGTAGTGGAATCGGATATACCTTTCTTCTCATCAACTTAAAACTTGACTCTTCCACATTGTCAAAGCCCATGATGATAAAGTGTTGACGCAGGTCTGCTAGGCTCCAATGCTTGCTTACTGCCACTCGCTCAATCCATCCATTTTTCATCATCACAGCTACCTCAATAGGCATAATTTCTTCTTCTGAGGCTTGAAGTGGGATCCATGTCCCGTGCTTTTGCATCCATCTTTGGTAGTGCACAAACGCATGTACAAAATAGAGCGTGCCTTCAAGAACCTGAAAGACACTGTAAAATCTACTACATTGCACTTGTACACATCACCTTGATGTGACCCCTCATTAACCTCCCAACCCTCTCCTAGTAATCCTTGAATGAGGTCACACCGTACCTCCTTACAAATATACATTGTTTTTGTTTGGTGCATTGGCATGGAATTGAACATGTGCATAAAAACATGTAAAGGACAAACCCAATTTAGCCCTACTGACCTAGATGCCTTTGAAAACTTGAGTGATGTCTTGATATCACTTACCATCTTAAACTTTAAGCATAAGATGGTCCAAGCATCAGGTTTGGGCCATTCGGGATTGTTAAGAGAGGGTTGGGGATCTCTTCTAGCTTGCCAAATAAACTTAGTTTTTTATCTACAAAATATGAGTGAGAAAAGAAAAAGATATTGTTCTGCACAAGAGCACTTGGGCTTTGAGATACAAACATTGCCTCTCCAATGGATGCATGCATAGCATAGAAAACTCCAGTGAGGCTTTGGAGTGGTTGTTCCTCAACATAATTAGAGGGGATGAGGAAAGTATCGATAGAGATCTCATTCCAAATTGAGCTATGTAGACAGAGATTTCTGTTGTAATACTTTGTGTGGTTGTTGCAGGTAAAAATGACTAATAGCTTATCACAAATTGTTAACGAGAGGCTAGACAGGAACAATTTCAAGGCATGGAGATTAAAAATGATAAATTTCCTTATGGAAAAAGGCTATTGGGAGTTCATTGTAGGTGAACAGAAGGAGGCCCTAGAGCTTCCAAAGAATGCAACTCTAGCACAGGTGACGGTTGTCAAGGGATGGAATGAGAAAGCTAGCAAAGTCATGTATTGGCTTTCAATTAGTGTTTTAGACTCCATGATTAGCCATATATAGGATGCAGATATGCCTAAGGAGGCGTGGAATACCTTGGTGCGAATATCTGCAGAGAGACATAAGAAAATGGAGAATCATAAGAAAATTTGAAACAAAAAATCCAATATTAGCATTTTGTTAAAGCTGTGTTTATGTTACACTGACAATTTGAAGGAAACCTTGGTCGTTGGCCTTGAATGTACAGGTCTCCAAGGGTATGTACACATGTTGCACTATGGTAACCAGTCCTTCCTTTAGTATGCTTGAAGCCTTGTAGTCGCCCCTTCCAATGATGTAGCATATTCCCCAGTTGACACACTCGATGTGGTCCCTTAGATCTTGGCTGCATGTAGACCCAAGCCCCAACCCTGAATCTTGTTGGAGCCCAAACTCCATTCTCATCTCTTGTGGCATGCAGCACAAGCTCTTCCACCTTCTCCCTACATCTTCTCACGTTACTAGAAGAGGCCATGGTGGTAAGAAAAGAGAAGAAGGGAAAAGAAAAGCTTGTTTTACAACAACAGAGGAGTGGAGAGGAGAGAAAGTTCAGGGTTTTCAGTGCAGCAATGGAAAGCTTAAAAGAGGGTTAGAGTTTGAGAATAGGCTTCCTGAACCTAGAGTAGACTAAAGAGAGATAGAGTTTCTGCAGCAATGGAGAGGGAGGGAGCTTGAGAGAGAGAGAGAGGGAGATTGAGAGGGAGGGAGCTTGAGAAGGAGGGAGAGCTTGAGAGGGATGGAGTTTCTACAGCAATGGAGAGCTTAGAAAAGGAAGAAAGAGGGAGAGGGAGCTTGAGACTGAGGGAGCTTGACAAGGAGGGAGATCTTGAGAGGTATGGAGTTTCTGCAGCAATGGTGGAGAGCTTAGAAGAGGAAGAAAGAGGTTCAAAATGAGCTTTCCAAACCTAGAGTATGTTTGGGGGGAAGTTTGAGAGGGAAAACACACTTTTGGGAAAAAATTAAAAATTTTTAATTTTTAGGGTCTTTAATCTGCGCGATTCTAGGTGGGGGGACCTCTAAGTTTGGGCCCGAGGTAGGGGACAAGAGTAGTAATTAGGCCCCATTAGCAAACCAAATCCTAGGCCCCCTAGGGTCAAAGAAGTCAAAAATGTGCACCCAACCCTCTTCCTATTGGTCCATTCCTAATCAAAAGTTAATCCAAGAGGCCCTCTTTGGGTCCCAGAATTCCTAATGGCGCGGGGCAGGGTCCACACACTCAGGGCCTCGCCCTTGGAGTCCGAAGGAGGATGAGAGGCTAGCCCGGGCGGCCCCTCCGAGACCGGGCCCGGAAGACTCCCCTCGCCCGGAAGGCACGGGCGATTCCGCCAATTGGGAAAAATCTTCTAACGAGTCAAGTCTTAACTAGATAAACTGATCTGACCAAACCTAAAGTCACTTGGTCAGATCAAGAAGAGACTTGCACTTGGTCCATGGAATCACTGCTTTTTTCCTCATTTACGAGGCACAGCCAATGATCCCCTCCCACAGAACAAGGTCTTCTCAGGATTTAAAACTAAATAACGTAACTAATTGTATCTAGTTGTTTCTCAGGAATCCTCCGATCCAGCCTATCCGGCCCATGGGTTAGCCAACCACCCGACCACTGAATTGGTAGGATTCCTTTATAAAGATTTGGTTGGGTTTTTGCCCAGGTACTGAGGAAAAGAGTTCCCAGGTCCCCTAGCCGGCGATTCATGCAAAAATCAAGGTAGCCATACCACGTACACACCCAATATGAAATTGCCATTTATAAATAGATTCGACTTGCTTTAAAAACAATCCTTCAATAGAAATCATAACATTTCTGATCATCATTTTTCAAAATTCTGAGTCCATTGTATTACAAAAATGTATCCTTTGAACTCTCCGTTGAAGACCAGCTGGCCAACCAACAAGATCCAGTATCAAAATTTGGTTCTCAAAAATCTTTCCTTTTTGTCCATCTGAAATCTTCCTCAACGTACGCATGGGTGTGCCGCGATCCCGTGCATCACCTAGTCAGAACCCTCTAGGATCCTCCTTAGGTGTCCTAGCACTTCACTCAGGGACCGCTTCGTCGGTCCTCGCCTATCGTACTGGAAGCGCACCATTTTAACCGTACCGAGGCTGGTCAAGACCTCGACAGGCTTTGTCGCGAGCGACGAGCAACGTCCCTTGACGACTCCACGCCGGCTGTTCCAACGAACCTCCTCTTATAAAAACATAAGCCAAATGCTTCCTCCAGCATGCTGGTGTAAAACAGTTTGAATGAAAAAACGGAGGTTCCAATGCAAGTAAAATTCCAGTTTGAGATCGGTTTCGACAACCCTTTTTCCATAATTCCTTGTTTCATAATGAGGATCCTTGATCTCTCATGAGGGTAATCTACCCATCATTTTGTCCATTTGTCCAACTAGATTCTTGGTGAATTTGGTCAAGGAAAAACTAGATTAGTTTTGGTAGTCTATTCTTTGGATTTAGCAAGTGGAATTGGTCACGAAGTTTTTGTCTGATTCAGATCGAGAGAAGGACAATTAGGTTTACTATCCGTCCCTCACGTAGTCTAACCAAATTCATTCGGTTTAGTTCTACAAGGATTCCCTTCAGATAAACATCTAGTTTTAGGTAAATATCAATTTAGTGATTTTACCAATTAAAATATCCAAAGATATTCCTTCTATCACATAATTTCTCAACCTTAATTCATTAGGTAGAATTATGGTGGAAATTCACCTTTTAACTAAAATATCAATACCTATTTTTTAATAAACTTGAAATCCTTCTTTTTCTCATTTCAATGAGTGCAATCCAATTATCATGGGAATTCCTCTTTTACCATAAATTAAATCTATTTAAAATTCTTCTTAAAAATTACATTAAAAATATCCATTAATTCCATTAAGCTAAAAATTCACTTTTCTCATTTAAACATTTGAATTCCAATATGGTGGGAATTCCTCTTTCATCATTTAATCTTATTTATACAAAAAGATAAATTTAACTAAATTTTCTCTTAAATTTTAAATAAAAATCTTCATTAATTCCTTTACACTAGGAATTACATTTTCCTCATTTAAATATTTGGATTCCAATATAGTGGGAATTCCTCTTTCATCATTTAAAATTTATCTATGTAAAAAGATAAATTTAACTAAATTTTCTCTTAAAAATTTAAATAAAAATCTTCATTAATTCCTTTACACTAGGAATTACACTTTCCTCATTTAAATATTTGGATTCCAATATAGTGGGAATTCCTCTTTCATCATTTAAAATTTATCTATGCAAAAAGATAAATTTAACTAAATTTTCTCTTAAAATTTTAAATAAAAATCTTCATTAATTCCTTTACACTAGGAATTACACTTTCCTCGTTTAAATATTTGGATTCCAATATAGTGGGAATTCCTCTTTCATCATTTAAAATTTATCTATGCAAAAAAATAAATTTAACTAAAATCCTTCTTTAATTTTTAAATAAAATATGCATTATTTTAGCATCACAATTTTTCTCTTACTTCATTGGAGTACATGGATTTCCATTGTCATGGGGATTACTCTTTTAACATAAAATAGATTACTAGAAATTTCTCTTTTTCGTAATCAAATATTTATGCATAAACATAAAAATCAATTTTCCATGATTATAATGAGAATCATTCAATTAATCTAGGATGATTAATCCTAGAATATGGTAGGAAGTCCTCTTTTCATATTATGAATGAAAATGATTTGTGTTAATTTTACAAAAATTTTGCCATAGCTCCGCTGTTATTACTCGTAATTCTCAATAAATTTGAAAGAATAAAGTTTAGTATTATTCATGTGATTAGAATAACCACTAATTGGATCATTATCCAATTATGGATTGATTCTTAATTTTACCATAAATTCAATAGCATAAAAGTATTAAAAAGCCATTATTTTAGCCTCCAATTAGACAAGCATAGAAATTACTTTTAGATTAGAGAAATTCTTCATGAGAAGCTTCATTCGAATTGAGAATAGGTCATAGGAATGACCATTATTTGGGGGAGAGAGACAAATGCTTAAAACCATTTTATAAATTAAGCATAAATAAAAACTTATGTGTTTCTTCATTACAATACATTAAAGAACTTCAATAGTATTCAAAAGCCATTCAAATTAATGCTTCTCAAGCTTGAGAGGGGTTGAGAAGAGAACATTTGGAGATTTAAGAAAAAGAAGACAATAATCCACACTTTACCTCCTAAATTACTTGATTCTTTGATCACAGTAGAGGCCCCCAACCAATCAATTGGTTTGGTATGTTGTTGGAGTCTCTAAGGAAGATTGAAGAGAGAGAGAAGCTCCAATCTCTTCAATTTGTAGAGGATTTTTAGAGAATAATAGAAAATAAGCTTAACTTAGAGTAATACCGGCATAGTTTAGTTCACAGATGAGAATACAAAGGAATGAGGGTCTATTCATAGGTGAGGGATGCCACTAACTGAGTCCAACTGAGTTCTAGAATTTTCTAGCTTCCTGAATTTGGACAAGTTTTGGAGCAGTTTGGGTCTCTTTTTTATTTGGTTTGATTTAGGAGAGAGGAGAGATAAAAATATCCTTTTTTTAGTAATTTTTTATTTAAAAAAAATCAGAGTTGCTTTTTGGTCTCCGAAATCCATATTTTTAATCCAAAACTACCATTTTTAAGCCCAATAGTGCCCTAACATCTCTCGTGATCAATACGCATGTCACACTTAATATGTAAGAGCCACTTTGCACATAACAACTAAATGATATATCATTGCACAAGATAATATGCTAAAGAGTCAAGCACTGCACAATACACCATCACTAGGGCCCCGAATGGACCGGTCCCTCTCAATACTAGAGTATATCATCGGAGTATTTAAATTTGAACAAAGCTCCAAGGCAGCCAGATAATCCTATGCAATGTAAATATGAAGACAAGTTACCCAAATAGAAGTATGTTGGAGTAGTTTGTTGATGTCGGACTCGTTGAATGAGTCTGAATAGCATGGCCACTAGTCTCATTCACTTGGGGGAAAGTGACTACAAAACTATCATTTCGAGACCATGCACAAACAAGCACTCTTGTACTAGAGTCTGGCTCACAGCCTCAGAGACCGTGGTTCAAGCCTCCCTAGTATGAGTACACAAACAGGTGTACAGGTACACAGTGTCAATAGTAGGTACTCAAACAGATACACTTGGTGCCGGTTCACAGCATGTACATCTGGTAGTGTAGCTGTCAAATGATAGTCAGCATGTACTTGCATGTACACTAGGGTTTTCAACTTGTTCTTATAGGTACAGTTAGGGTTTTATCTTGTACTTACAAATACAATTAGGGTTTCAACTTGTACTTGTTATAGGTATAGTTATGGTTTTAGCTTATACTTGTAAGTATAATTAGGGTTTTAGCTTGTACTTACAAGTATAGTTAGAATTTTAGCTTGTACTTACAAGTACATTTAGAATTTTAACTTGTACTTGCATGTACAGTTAGGGTTTTAGCTTGTACTAGCAGGTACAATTAGGGTTTTAGTTGGTACTTGCAGGGATAATCAAGCACAGTTAGGTAAAGTGCCCACAAGAGTAGGTACTACATGTGCCCACAACAAGTGCACAGCAAGTACAGTTGATACTACAAGTACAACTGGTACTGTAGGTACTATAGGTACAGAAGGTAAAGTATGTGATGCAGGTATAGTAGGTGTCCACAAGAGGTACATAGCAAGTACAAAAGGTGCCCACAATAGGTACAAAAAGTGTCCACATTAGGTACATAGCAAGTACAAAAGGTACCCACAGTACGTACACACAGCAAGTACATACAAAAGGTGCCCACATTAGGTACATAGCAGGTACAAAAGGTACCCAGAATAAGTACAGAGCAGGTACAGAAGGTATACTAGGTACAAAGGGTACCCACAGTAGGTACATAGTAGGCAAGTGCAGCAATTTCAGTCGGTACAATAGCTATCCAACAAGGAGCAGTCGACCAGCAAAAAAGCGAAGAGAGGAAGGGAGAGATGGGCACCAACTTGCAAGAGAAGGAACATGAGAAAAAGGTGGAGGAGAATGGGGGAGAGGAGGTGGAGAGTCCAAGGTGGCACAGTCCACTGGTGGGCACCTCCTTTAAGTGTCCACACATTGGGCCTCAGCCATTGGGTCAATGGCCGATGCCCAACTTTAATAAGTGTGAACTGCTAAGGTTATAAAACCTTTACAATAATAAATAACGGCGGTTAAATGAATACTTACCACCTGTTCACATTCCACAAACCATGTCAAAATACAAGGCATTCACCGGCTCACGGCGGGTGGGCATCCCCTACCTATGAACTAGACACGTCATAATAGGCATTCACACAAACACAAGTCATGCGAAATCATTTTCAAGCAAGCAGAGATGCGTGCACATGAATTATGCAATAGATATATCTCTCATTCCTCGAACCTGTTAGATAGCAGGTCTTCTCGAGTACAAAACTAGCTCAATGGTGGGAAGCTTAAATTGGGATCCCTTTCCAGGTCCTGACCACACAATGGGTGACATGAGGCTTGGCCTCTCGTAGGTGATGCAAGTTCTGGCCTCAATACGGGCGACACGAAGCTCCTTGGGCTTCCGTACCTTGGCATGAAATAGGGAAAGACCACTTGGACAGCCAAATGGTGACACTCTTTCTACCATGATTACCATATACCATCTTAACTCTCATATTAGAATGTTATCCCTATTTACAAGCCTACAATATATGCTACATAACATAGAATCCACAAATTCTCCCCTCACACTAAGGTTCTCCCTTCCTCTTGATTAATTATCATCACCATACATCAAAAATCACCCACAACCATGGCAACTTACCAAATCAGTCCATCATTATTGCAACTTGTGCAATGCTTCAACCCCAACGAAATAAAAACAGCAAGCCACACATGGCCTTATGGCTTCTATCAATTTCTATAATAGTGGTAAAGTGGCATAATATGTGCAAATGCATACATCTATTATGTATATGGATTGCATTTCAGTATAAAACTACGATTCAACAATGTGAATCTTTATAATTCGAAATTATATTAAAAAATAAGCTGTTAAACCTATAGGCCTTTGTCATAACTCACCAACACATGAAGCTTTTATCTCGATGTTTATGGAGCTGAAGCATGATTTTTTTGGCTACATGCATCATGTAAGAGGTACTATAGGTGTATGTATGTATGTACACACACACACACATACATGCATACATACATACATACATACATATATATATATATATATATATATATATATATATATATATATATATATACAAAAATCTCTCTCTCTCTCTCTCTCTCTCTCTCTCTCTCTCTCTACACACACACACACACACACACACAAAGAGATTTTTTGTATCAAAGGAGTAGACAAAGGGGTTGTTAGGTTGGTGTGTGTGTGTTGGGGGGGGATGTGTATATCTAGTGCTAAATTAAATGGAGCTAAAACTATGGTTTTGTTATCTTTACTGTCATTGATGGCTTTTTATGTGTCCATCCTCTTGTGCCCAATAGATGCGTCCACCCCAACCCTAGAAACTGAAATAAATCGTCGGGTATGTGTAGAACCTTAGGAATAAGGGATTGTTGCATGGCCACCTAGTACAAGTGAGTTTGTTGTTATCACAGCACAGCTGATGTTGTTAGGTGAAGGGAGAACTACTGCATGTGTAGAGAAGTCGGGGGTAGTTGACAACAACAAGAGAATAGATGCATGGAAGTTGGTGATAGGGGCAAGAGAATGCATAGTTATACGGGGAAGCATAGTTGTGAAGAAGTTATAGGGGCAGGAGAATGCATAGTTATACGGGGAAGCATAGTTGTGAAGAAGTTGAGAGAGAGACAAGGGGTTATTGTGAGGAAGCTCTGTGTAGCTTGCTGTTGAATCAATTGTTTGTTTTGGGAAGAAGGTGACGCGGAATTTGCTTGAGGAAGTTTGGGTATGCCCAGAGCAAAGAGTGCTAAGGTGATAGAGGGTTTTGTAGGAGGCTGTGGTGCCCTAGGACCTCCACAGGACTAAATGACACATCATGAATCAAGAGGGATCTAAGGCTGAAAAGAGGTGTCCCGATCTAGACCGTCAGATTTCCGTTGGGCAAGTGAACTAGGCGTGAACTCAAGGTGAACTAGGGGTGAACTCGGGAGGGGGTGAACTTAGGGTATACCATGGGGATTTTTGGGATTTAGAAACATTTCGAGAATTTGAGCTCAATGCAAAAGAGGATTTGAACTCGGAACCGTCTGCTCAAGTTTTCATCATCTAACCACTATGCTATACTTTCTAGCAGGTTGTGGAGAGCATTTTTAAATTTAAATCTTGGTATTTTTGTTCCCTAGTTCACTTTCTTCTCGAAAAATGTCTCCCTAATTCACCTACTAGTTCACCCCGAGTTTACCCGCATTCCTAGTTTACCCCCAAGTTTACCCGCAATTCACCAATACTTCACTTGGGAATCCAACGATGATCAGATCCCGATCGCAACGCCTCTTTCCAACGATAGATCCCTTCTAACTCATGATGTGTCACGAGGCTAGGACCTCTGGGAATAGCAAGTCTATTAGAACTTGGACCAATCCAAAGCTCTACTCAACAATTTTCTATTGTGCTTGAAGGTGAAGATCATCAGTGTAGCTATAGTGTTTAATGATACTGATTCTTGTGGAATTGGAAGAAAAAGGCTTGAAGAGCTTTACTAGGATCATCTTGTGGTGGATCCCTTTGTTTCCTTCGTGCTTTTTTTTTACTGTTTGTACCCCATGTCTCAAGGTTGTTTGAGACAAGCTCAATTATCATCTATATGCAGAAAGTTCCTTATGGTTTTGATTGATGAATTGTTTATGCTCTGGTATGAGTCGTTTGGTTTGAGACTGCTAAAAGAACTCATGTGAGAGTAAAGATCTAAAAATTGTTAAGTCGGGTCTGAGTTAGAAAGCTCTAATTGTGAGTCAACAATATCTGGCTGAGTCAGTTGAAGTCCACTGTATATCAAGGTTAGTCAGCTGATGTTATTGAAGAGTAAATTTTATCTTGTTTGACACATGTGGAGTCTGGTCTGACATCTGACCATAGTCAGAAGTCAGTCCTACAATCTGATAGGTTGTGAGCTGGATGGTGTTGTGTGTCAGGTGAGGGAGTCAGTTTGATGGTATACAAGCGTAGAAATGACCTCTTTGGGTTGAAGGGGAAAGTTTTGGGTTTTGGTCTAACCATCATATTTTCAGTCAGTCAGCAACAGTCAAATTTGCAGAAAAGAAGGGGAAGGAGTTCCAGAGTCAACAGACTGCCAGCTACTATCAGCCTTAAGTTTGTGGAGTTGAGTCTTGGTGAGATTTGAGCTTTTAAAGGGATTGGCGGTGTCAACAGACACTGAGGTGTTAAAATCTAACTCGGGACTTAGTCAACTGAGATAGCTAAGTCGGATCTCAGTTAGCAAGAAGTCAATAAGGGCGAGCTGATAGGTTCAGTGAAGTTCTGAAGCAAGTATTTGAAGTTGCTAATAGTGGACTTTATTGGGAGCTTGGTGGACATATATCTAACTGGGGTCAGTAGCAGCTATCCGATTCAGTTTATAGTCCTCAGAAGTTGATCAGCTCAGAGTCAACTCTAGGGATGTCTTTGGTCAGCGAGTGGTCAAAAAAGATCAGCTGAAGACTAGGGCATGAAGATCAGAGCTAATGGAGGTCAGAACGGACCTAGTAGGACAATTGGATGAGTCAGCTGAAATGATTTGAGGGGTTTTAAGAGCTTTTCTGTGTCAACCAAAGAACTGAGGATATCAGTTAAATGGATTTGTGTTGTGCTGGTGTTGTGGTGTTAGTTTATAGATCCCTCCCTACAGTGGTGTGTTCGAACAAGCTATAGAGGCAAGTCTCCCCCCAACACATCGTCGTGTTCTTACACATTACCTTAACTATCAAAAACCAATTAACATTTAAAATCCATACTACCCCCAATGGCTTGTATTTATTAATAAAATGGGAATGCACAAATGATCCATGACACAAATAACAACACATCAAAATCAATTACACAATTATCAATGTACATATCACAAAGAAACTACAAACAATACCACAAATCTAGTTATTTCTAAAACAAATTTTTTCATTAAAGATCCCATATTTTTTACCTCAAAAGCTTCTCATTCCCTATAGAACAATAATGTAATCAAACATTATTGACAATACATAAGGTGCGCATCACAAAGATGACTTTTTAATTGCACAATGTTTTAGATACATAACTTTAATTAAAAGTGTGGCTTTAAAAGGGGGGAAAAGAGTTTAAATGGTGCCTTTGATACAATACATATGTATTAAAAGGTATCTATTTTTTGCTTGTATGGGATCATGATGTATTTAAATATGTTTTTTCTTTTAATTTCTTACATGAAATTGTCGGTTCTAATTCTACTCGCATAAATAACAAGATTTGCGCTAGGTTTCCAAACTAGATTTTATTTTGCTTGCATTTTACCACACTTCTCTCAAGAGTTAGTTATTCATGAAGTTAGAGATTGATGGAAGATCCTACACACCCTATCGGCTTAGCAATTACGGTTTGAAATCAATCGGAAAATACCCTATCAGCTTAGCAATTACAGATTTGAAATCAATTGTTAATATCTCAATTATTAATTCCATTAATTTTTGAACAGTCGATGATAATTAGCCACTAATTAGATTTCCCCACATGATAAACCTTGCGATCACTGTTATTAGAAAACAAATTGATGACTAGCAATATTGGGACCAGCTACTGCATGATATTCATCTCAATTCCACCAATATTTAAATCGGCATTGAATTAAATTTTATTTACTTAGTTAACTCTGCCTCTTGACATTGCTTGCATAGTATCACATTAGTTAACTCTGCCTCTTGACATTGCATGCATAGTCCATCAATTTGAGCTAGAATTTAACGATGGATGCATGTAATTGCTTGGGGGAAGGGCTCGGTGGTGGTGGTGGTGGTGGGGGGTGTGTGTCTGTGTTAGAGAGAGAGAGAGAGAGAGAGAGAGAGAAAAGAACACAAGAGTCTATAGGATCAACAATATAGCTACACATTGGCATTAACTGAAAACCAAAAAATGACCGTACAGTACAAAGCCACAAGAAAAAATGAGGCTTACTATATAAAATTAAGGAAACTGGCTTGAAAAATGAGAGGATTTTTACCAAGACCGACCTTTCTGTATAAGTACTTTCACATTTATACCATGAGACCCTAGCTGTAGGAAGTTGGAAAATGTTGTGAAATTTGATAGGGACCGTTAAATGTTTGGGAAATTGAGTTGAGACCGTTGCTTTTCTTCTTTGTCATGTATATCCTTCTAAGGCAATCTATGCCATTGGGATATGGATGCTGATGTGTTGCTTTTTGCCTTGTGGTTTTATGGGATATGGTAGGGCATCCAATGCTGAAGCCTTGTTCTATTGAATGTGAATTAGCAAAAATAAAAGCATAATAGTGAGACTATTGCATGCACCACCACATAAACCACTTATCACTTGTCACATGCACAAGGAGACGGTTGATTTGCCTTCTGACGAGTTCTAGTCTTCCAACAAAAAGTTGGCAAAGATAACCACTCACAAAAAACCAAGAAGGTAGGTCAAACAAATAACGCTATCAAGAAATTACAGCCTCCACACCGGACGGTGAATTATATTGTGGGCGTACTCATCAAGACAGGTTTCACCCACCTCAAAATGATAGCCCTCTTTACTTCTCATGGGAATTGATCATATGAGTATGATCAGAGAGGAACCTCCACCTTTACGATTCTTTTCATACAGGAAATCCTCAACTTGAATGCTCGTCTCCCTGAGAAGATTTCCAACTTCCTCATTAGAAAGATATGCACAAGAAAAGACCTGGTCTCAGACTCTCCAAAATATTGAAGAAGTGCCGAGCTCATCTCAGAGGCCTCATCCAAATTCTTCATGTTGCACCATGGGGGCATCTCATGGGCATCATAGTGGGCAGATAACTTCATAAAAACCAAGCTTCGGGATCACTCGTCATTCTCTACAGTCCATTCCTTGGCTTCATCATCGCCATTGGCAAGCACCTCGCCGTCTGCAGTGTCATCACATTCGTAGCCATTGACCAACACTCCTCCGTCCTCTTGAACAAAGTCTTCAGTCGCATCCTCAGCCTTAACAGCAACACAAAAATATACATCAGAACACCGGAGTGGTGACATTTGGAAGCAGAAGTTATTGAAAAGTGCAATGAACCTAGAAAAGTATTCCAACCTCATGAAAGGAGTCCCCATTCTCAGCAGGTGTCTCCGTGCCATTCAGATGCAATGCCTTCAACTCCTCAATTATATCCACTTTCGTGCTTCCCAAATGGTTTACATAATCACTTGCCGGCATAAGATTCTCTCTGAAAAACATGTATCGAACAGTAAGTAGTGGCAGGATCCTTTCAGCCTGGAGAGCCCAACCACCCCCTTTCTTCACTACACGGTGAGGATGGGGCGCAGGATCCAGATGCATGAGATCGAGGGTACCCTGGCAGTGACAGCACACTGGGCCCCCAGAGCTTCTCTCCCCGTCCCTTCCTCCCAGACTTTTGGAAGCGCCCATGGGACAGCTATATGCCATGGAAGATCTCACTCTTCCTCTGGCAGTAGCCCACCGCAGCCTCGCAATCAACACTTGGTTGGTCATCAGAGGACAGCCAGCAGTGTGTGTTGCAGCCATCCCACAGAGTCACAGAGACACAGTCTTTAGGACTGTCCCAAAAAACGACAGGTTTGGCAGAGGACCCTTCACCTCTACACGATGGTACAGTCCACGCTGCTGAGACCGCCCCGCTCTTTCCTCTGAGGAGGCAGCAGGAGGACAGGCACTCCGAGTCTCTTACCGCATGATTGTTACTGTACCCACTCCCGACAGATCGTCAGAGCCCTGATCTCTTGGGTACTAGTCAGAGATGGGAGACCATCAGCAGCATAGCTGCATGGTATATATGGTGGGCCCGTTGATGGCACGGAAGCGGTAAAGCTGTCTACGCCCTTATAGGGTGCCACACTTCCACACACGCATACAAACACACCAGAACACCAGACCAAAGAGCATAAACAAGACTTATATTTCAGATCTGGCTGTTACAACTCGTATCCAAATGAACAAAGAAATAAAAGAACTCTCTGGCATCACCAAACACCAAACACAGCTAATCAAAAGAATTTACAACTCTGGCTTGAGTCCCCAGAAGAGGTGGAAATCCACAAAAAACCACACACACCCTCTCTCTCTCTGGCTTTCTGTTAGCTCTACACAGCTATACTAAACAAGCGTCCTTTGATTCCAGACGCTGCAGAAGCAATTCAATCATCACTCTCTACTTCACTGCTACACTGCTCCCATATTCTTTCACTGCTTGAATTCCTAGCTGTCCTGTAGTTGCTGCCAGTCCAATCCCTTCTCTCAGTGTACCACCACTTTGAAATGGTGGTCCCAACACCACAAGGTACCGATTGTCTCCGTCACCACCAACCTTTGCCAAAACAAAAGCAAGACAACTTTCCCTCTAGCATCTGCACAAATATCTGCTTGCTCGGCTCTACTAAGTTCCTTGCTTGCTTCAGCCTCTGCTGGCGTCAGAACCAGGTGAAACAATTCCATTGTTTTGACCTCAACAGCACCACACGGCCACTCACTATCGTCCCAGCCACCGCTATCAGTAATGTAAATGTATTCAGCCTCATCATCGCCAGCAGCTGCAGCAGTGAACACCTGTTTTCGCGAGTGGTTTCTTCTAACCGGCCCACACTCCACGCTCAAACTCTCCCTCTTCTACCTTCGCACCCCCACGCCAGGCATCATAGGCGGTCTCCTTTTCTCTCTCTCACTCTCTAGAGGCGGCTCTCTCCTAAGTTGCCAGCCACCCCGTTTCTTAGTCGTCAACTGCTGCGCCTACCACCTACTCTCTCCGCAGCGCCACAGCAAATACAAACAGAAAAAACGTCAGCACTTCCCTTGTTTTTTTCTTGCAGCTGCGCCCAGCGTTTTACTCTCTCTTGCAGCTACATTAGAGAGCTCTTCGAACAACGCCGCCTCCCCTCCTTTTCGTTTGCAGCTGCGTTGACTTGCCGGCTCTGCTCACCTCCGCGCCTATAGCTGCAGCTACGCCTGCTTCAGATCCACACGGCGCCCATACCAGCAGCCAAGCTCCTCTCTAAGCATCTGTGGCTGCAGCCAGCCACCCAAACACAAAGGGCTCCACACCTCTGCGTTCCACGAGATCCCCCTCTCGCTGCTATCCTCTCTCGCCTTTCAGCTGTACTCTTCTGCTCCTCACCCAGCGACCCCTTCGCTCGTCTTCCCTTTCGCCAGCCTTCTGGAGAATCCTCTCGAAGATGCGCTGGCAGCCACTATATTATCCCTTTTCATACCAATGCCCATAGCTGCATTGGGCCATCAATCATCAAAAAAACTCCACGCCTTCCACACTCCTCTTTCTCAAGGTAACACCGGCCCTCTCAGTGTTCAATGCCCACGCCTCCATACACATTCCAAATGCAGCATACGAGTGCCCACTTACTTTTAAGGACGCGCACACAATCAAAGCCATCAAGCAGCTGATATCATCCTCAGTGGACCTCTCTCCAGACAGGCCTGTATATGCTCACATCAATGCATTTACTCTGTACACCTGACAATGCTTTCAAAAGTAAAACTTCACACACGGCCTGTACATGTATGTACACATTTCAACTCCTATTTTTGTCCACACATATTTAGCAACCCCCTACTTCTGCTGAGACATTCATGTCCAGCAGCTGTACAAACAGGGATGAAATATTCAGATTTTCCTCTGTACCTTCTACATCTTCCTGACATGCATCATAAGCTTCCTGATCTTCTTCTTTCACGGCTAACATCAATCGAGCAAAATATTTCTTCAGTCGTAAACCATTCACTCTCCTTTTATGCTTCTTTCCATCTAAATCAGCAAGCTGATAACTCCCATTATCAAATTTTCTCTCAACTTTATACGGACCCTCCCACTTTGTCTGGAATGCAGTATGAAAAGTGCTATCCAGCTTGCTATTATACCTGAGAACCAGATCACCCTCTTCAATTTCTTTCTGCTCCACCTTCTCATTCTCTCTTTCTTGTCTTTTCAATTGCATAGCTGCATAGTGATCAAATGCTAGCTCTCTGTCCAGCTGAACTATTTGCAAAGCCAGTAATCTTTCTCTGTAACAGTCAATAGGCTCATGCCCTTCTTCAATCAAAAACTTCAAAGCTGGAATTTCCACATCAATAGGCATGAGTGCTTCTTTCCCATAAACTAAATGAAAGGGTGAGAATTGTGTACCAGATTTTACAGCAACCCTGTATGCCCATAATACACGATTCATCTCTATATCCCAATTCTTGATATGGCCTTCTGTCATTTTGGTTATCATCAGCTTAAATTCACCATTGAACCTTTCATTCAAGCCATTGCATTGAGGGTGATAAGGAGTGGAGTATTTGTGGTTGATATTCAATCTTCTGCATAAATGGTCAACTACCTCTCCTCTAAATTCAGGTCCATTATCTCATAGTATCTCCAGAGGAATTCCAAACCTGCAGCATATATGTTCATACACAAAATCAGCCACCTCTTTACTATCCACTCTCTTCACTGCCTTCACTTCTGCCCATTTTGATAGGTAATCCACCGCAGTAAGCACATAACACTTTCCTCTGGCTGTCCTGGGAAATGGTCCAACTGCATCCACTCCCCATCTTTCAAAAATGTCATATACCAGCATGATATTTCTCGGCTCCATTTTTAAGATCCTCTTCCCCATTCTCTGGCACTCATGGCAAGACCTGCACCAGTGTTGAATATCCTTCTGGATGGAAGGCCATACATAACCCTCCAGTAATATCTTCTGCAAGGTGATCTTAAATGCATAATGACCCCCACATGCTCCCTCATGATTTGAAGATAGAATATAATAAATCTCTTCTCTCCAGGGAATTCTCCTCAATACCTGATCAGCTCCCTGCATATATAATTCATCCCCAATCATGACATAATGCTTACTTTTCCTGATAAAATGATACTTTTGGCCTTTTTTGAGCTCCTCAGGCAAGCGACCTGAAAGTAGATAATCCACCACCCTGGATAGGTATTCTCTCCCTCTGTATAATGGCTCTTCGATTTTTGCAATTACTGGATCCTGATTAATTGCCTCCTGAGCTAACTCATGTGCCATATGATTTTCCTCCCGCCGCACATGTTGAATTCTCCATGCTGTAAATTGATGTAGCAACCTTCTAACATTAGCCAGACATTCTTTTAATCTCGGATTCTTTGCTCGCCAGCTACCCAAGACCTGCTTTACCACTAATAGAGAATCTCCCTTTATGATTAGCTTTTGAATCTTCTGCTTTAAAGCAACCTGTAACCCTTGAAACAATGCTGTGTACTCAGCCTCATTGTTACTTTCAGCTTCCAGATATATTCCATTCTTTAGAATCAGCACGCCTTCTGAATCCTGGATTATATATCCCCCGGTGGCCTGATGTATACTCCTTTTATACGAACCATCAAAGAATAAAACATGAGCTCCAGGAATGATAATCTGTTCCTCTTTTTCTATCTTTGAATCCACTTCCTTCACCAGTATCGGGCCATCTTTGTATGTTAGAAGATCTGCCAGAGTTGCTTTGCAAGTATCTTCAATCAAAAATGAAAAATCATACTCTTGAAGCTCCACTAACCATCGCATCATACCTTTTGAGAGTGAAGTACCATTCACCAGCTGAGGGAGTAAAGTATAATTTGTCAGCACCACAAATGGTTTCATCAGGAGATATGACCTGAATTTCCTGCAAGCATACACCAGACTTGACAAAACCAATTCGGCCTCAGTATATTTCCTCTCTGCTTCTGTCTTCACTCTACTTGCAAAATACACAGGCTTCATATATCTGGATTCATCTCCTCTCTGCATTAAGATTGCTCCAACTACATCCGGACCAAAAGATGGATTCACATAAAAGACCTGAGAGAAATCCGGAGCTTTCACACTGGAAATACCTCCCAATACCTCCTTTACTTTCTCAAACACTTCCTCGCATTCTTCATTCCATTGCAATGGTTCCTTCTTCATAGCCTGCTGAAGAGGATAAAGCAGTTGAGACATTAAAGGAACAAATCTTGCCAGATATTTTACCTTCTGGACAAAAGTCTGCAGCTGCCTGGATGTTGATGGTGCAGATAATAAGACAAGAGCTTTTATCTTCTCTGGATCAGGTTCAATTCCATTCTGAGATATCATATGCCCCAACAGCTTCACCTTTGAATGTCCTAAATGACACTTCTTTGGATTGAGCTGTCCACCTGCATCATCCATTTTAGAAAATACTTGCTCCAATTTATTACCATGCTCTTTTTGAGAACTATATACACATATATCATCCAAAAAAGCTCTCACAAAATGATCCGTAAGAGGTGCAAGTACTCTATCAGTGTTCCTCTGATACCATGAGGGTGCATTTTTCAAACCAAATGGTACTACTCGGTAGCAGAAGCAACCCCACGGTGTAATGATGGTGATTTTAGCCTGATCTTCCTCAGCAATTGAGATCTGAAAATACCCAGAGAAACCATCGCATACACTATACCTCTCATATCCAGCTACCCTGTCCAAAATATCATCAATAAACGGCAGAGGATAATGATTGCTTTTTGTTGCAGCATTCAGAGGCTTGTAATCAATACAGACCCTCCAACCACCTGTATGT
Organism: Cibotium barometz; assembly: GCF_041138505.1. NCBI lineage: Eukaryota > Viridiplantae > Streptophyta > Polypodiopsida > Cyatheales > Cibotiaceae > Cibotium > Cibotium barometz. Next base: position 28,902,581 of record NC_141075.1, on the reverse strand, counting down.
TTTGGAGTGAAGACCACTGGATTTGCCCAATCTGAGTGATCTACTGGATAAATTAACCCTGCTTTTAACAACTTACTCAGCTCCTCTCTTAATACAGGCAATAGTTCTCTATTTATCCTCCTCAGTTTCTGAAACACTGGCCTCACTCCCTCTTTCAATACTATGGGCATTGGCTCACATTTGAATCCTCGGATCTCTTCATATGAAGTAATAAACAAATGAGGGAATTTATGTATTACCTTCATATACTCTTCTTTCTCCACTAACTGCAATTTAGGATTCAGCATGCCCTGTAACAGCTCCTCTTTCTCCGCACTGGGTGATGGAGGCTGCATCAGACTGTCCATATCTTCAAGTCTGCTTTCTTCTTCCCTCTTTAACTCCTCTTCAGCTTGCATCATATGCTTGCTTTCTTCCTTCATTATAAATGATACCTGGCTCTCATCATCTGAAGTAGAACTCTCTTCTTCAGTTTCACTATCTGAATACTCATCAGCACTTGTTTCTTCAGGTTCAGTCTTCATTTCCCGCTTACTACTCATGTTAAATTTCCTGGCTTTCCCTCTCCTATTATGTACTGTTATGGTTCCCCTTTTCCAGTTTTGAATGGCACCCACCTGTCTGAGCCAAGGTCTGCCCAAAATCAGTGGATAGGCTCCCAAACCAGCCGGCATAATATGGCAATTTATATTGCAAACCACACCAAAAGCAGTCACTGGCACTTCTGTGCATATACCCAGACACTTTACTTTTGCATGATTTGCCAGACGGAGTCTAAAGTCTGAACTAGCATTCAGCTTCAACCCCAATCTCTCCATACAAGACTGAGTCATCACACTGATTTGTGCACCGCCATCAACATATGCCTCTCCAACACTCACATTTCCACACCAGGCATCAACTGATGGACAAATATCAGGAAGGTCTTCCACAGACATCAGCTCCATTTCGCCTTGTGTGGGTTCCTGCTCATTTACTTTCCTCGGATTTGCCAACTTCTTCCACTCTCTCTTAAGCTTCGGACACAATCCAAGCAATTGGGCAAATGTTATATTGGCTACCCTTCCCTTTAAATCTCCCATTAATGTATACTCCTCTTGGCCTTGACCAATATGCAAATCTAAAGTTTTATAATGTCTCCTTGGCTTCCTCTTTTTCTTCTCTGGTTGAGGGCTTATATCAAATTGGACATGCTTACCTTTTTTAGAAGATGGTTCAGGTTCTGCCATTGTACTCCTCGTCCTCTTTGCCACAGGCATAATCTCTGGAATGGTCTCCACTTCTATCAAGCTGAGAGCCGGTCCCTTTCCCTTATCCTCCCATTTGACTCCACTGGTAGAGGGTTGATTTGGATCTTTTACTTCAACACTATGATCCCCCGATCTATCATTAGTCCTCTGCATCACAGGATATATTCCACCACCTGCTCTGGGCGGCTTGTCACATTGAGGGCTGATATGTCCCCGCTCCCCACAGTTCCAGCATTGGACATTACTCAAATAGTAGCCCCTTCCTCTTCCTGTTCCTCCCATGTTCCCTTCACCTGTTGAGATACTGTCCCTTCTATTATTTGGTGCACCTCGGCTTCTTCCCTTTCCACCTGCTTCCACCCAATTCAAACTTAGAGACTTCATGAGCTCCACTGCATCATGTATGTCCCTCTTCAAAGTGTCTTCCTGTTCTGGAACAACAGCAGCTTCCCTTTCAGGATGTATACTCTCAATCTCTGGCATCTTCACAAACTTCTTCGGCTCTTCCTGCATTCCCATCTGCCGCAAACGCTTCACCTTCCACTCCTTCTCTCGAGCTACTCTGACAGCCTCCTCAAAGCTATCCAGGTTCTTCAGCTCCACCTTCAGACGGAGGGTTGGCTCCAGACCAGCCACAAACCGGTCTCTCTTTATCATCTGCGGGGGTACTTCAGGAATCAGAGCCTCACACCATAGACTCCACAGTCTACCAAACTCTATCAAGTACTGATCCACATCCTGACCATCCTTCTGCTGAATGTTGCACAACTCCTTCCACACCTCATTTGGACTCCTCACTCGGGCAAACTGTGCCAAGAATGCAGCTCTGACTACACGGTACTCAGGATCCTGTTGATGAATATTCCTGTGTGTAGTCACAAACATCTGTAACCATGTTTTTGCATCACCCTGCAAGCAATAAGCCAAAATCTGAGAAAGGATCTCCGGGGTTGCCCTGTCCTTCATCAAAGCTGTAAACTCCATCTTCTCCAGAAACCTGACTGCACTTTCCTGTGGCAATCCCCAATACTCTGGAAAATCTTGAGCCATCTTTCCAAATCTTGCTTCACACAGCTCCTATCTTCTTTCACGAACCAGAGGAAATCTGCTCCTCTGTGGAGGCACCAAAAAGTGATGGCACGGAAGCGGTAAAGCTGTTTACGCCCTTATAGCATGCCACACTTCCACACACGCATGCAAACACACTAGAACACCAGACCAAAAAGCATGAACAAGACTTATATTTCAGAAAAGACCTTGACCTTTACAGAGTCGGATATCCCAAGATATCCCAGACACCAGCTACACCAAGCACCGCTCGCAATCAGCCTGCTCCAGCTCCTGGTCGCTCCAAATCCGTTCCCTCCTCGCTTCTCTGCAGCAGCCCTTCTCGCTCTCTGCTTTGCACCTCAGCTGAGGTCCCTCTGCTACACTTCGTACACTGCCAGTTCCTCAAGGTAAGAACCCAATGACCCTTCTATCTTTGGCACCAATCCAACAACCAAAAACCCCTGCTGTATCACCAGCCCAACAAAACCAGCTGCGCTCCACGCTTACCATCAAACGGCTGTCCGCTCCAGCCTGTCACCTCTTTGACCAGCAGCTCCAGCTCACTCTAGGCTCCACACAAACACCTAGAACCCACACTCACCAACCATTACAAAGCTTCACCTAGCACGCTTAGTGCTTCTGGAAGGTGGTCTCTGCTTATCACCAACCAGCGACCCCATTGTTCACTTCTACGTCCAGCCACTTGCGCCAGTCACCTTGTCTCTTTATCGCCCAGCTCCTCTACAAACCCTTTCTTACACATGCACTCCACAGCCAGCTCTCTGTCAGCTTCTTCAGCAGAATCACCTGCTTCTCTGCGCCCAGCTGCACTCACTATTGTAGCCCACACACACAACACACCAGGGGGTCTCTTCCCGTCGGTTCCCCGCCGTCTCCACGTTCAAGCAACTCGGCGGCCGCTCCAGCCACCGCACAAACACTCAGAACCTTCTCTGCACCTTCTGCTGCGCTCGAGGCCCCTCCTCTAAGCAACCAACACGGCGGCTCCTTCACCTCAGAGAGTCCCCCCACTGCTGCAGTGCCACCACACCCGCGGCTGCACCCCGTCGGCTCCCTGTCAAACACACACACAGCGGTGGCCTCCTGCCCCCCGTCTCTGTGTCCACTTCTCTCCCCACTGCTCTTCTCTGCAGCAGCCCCTCTCGTTGGCTCCTTGCAGTCCTACTCCCTTGCACTCCTGGTTGTCTCCCTCCTCTGCGCTTCCCTGCAGCGCCTTACACCAGCAGCTATGAGGCCCCCTCTAGCTTCATCTTGCAGCTGCCTCTCCCCAGAACACACAACACGGCAGCCTTCGCCCACTGCTCCCAGCCGAATTCACACAGGCGGCGCTCCCCAGCTAGCCACCCCTCCTTTCAAACCCATGCTGCGCGTGCAGCTGTAGCTCGCCCATAACACACCTGGGGGTCTCTCTTCCCCGTCAGCTCCCACTCCCTTCACGCCTGCACGGGGCTCCCCTCCAGCTCCTCTCCTTGCTCTCCTCAACGACCCCGACCACACTTGTATTCGGTGGCGCACCCCTGCTTCTCTCCAAAATCCCCCACTCAACGCAATCCTGTTGCGCTGGCCACCTTCCAGAATAACCTAGCTGGCGGCAGCTCCAAATTCCACGCCACTTTCCAAAACGTCATCTTCTATTTTATTTAATTTTGAAAATTTAAGGCCACCATATTACTTTCACACCATCTAAAGCTGCCTTGGCTCTCTTCACCCTTTTTTCATGCTCCACATACCTTCAATTGCAACCTTGAGTACTCGCTTCTCTTGGACACGCATACAACTCAAGTGGCCGAACAGTTGAGACCATCTCCAGCTACGTTCCGGATGAGCTTGTGCTTCCAGAATCCCTACATTGTCCCTGCACACAGTTCCATCAAGACCCTATGTCTGACTGTTGCATCCACGATGCCCACACCGAGTCAATGGGTGTTCCCACGACTTCACCACAACACGTACAACACTCATGTACACATGTACAAGTTGATTTTGAGGTTCCCACAAAACATCACACATATTTACAAGTTGATTTTGAGGTTCCCACAAAACATCACACGTACAACACTCATGTACACATGTACAAGTTGATTTTGAGGTTCCCACAAAACACCAAAAAGTGATGGCACGGAAGCGGTAAAGCTGTTTACGCCCTTATAGCATGCCACACTTCCACACACGCATGCAAACACACCAGAACACCAGACCAAAAAGCATGAACAAGACTTATATTTCAGATCTGGCTTTCACAACTTGTTCCCAAATGAACAAAGGAGAAAAAAAGAAACTCTCTGGCATCACCAAACACCAAACACAGCTAATCAAAAGAATTTACAACTCTGGCTTGAGTCCCCAGAAGAGGTGGAAATCCACAAAAAACCACACACACCCTCTCTCTCTCTGGCTTTCTGTTAGCTCTACACAGCTATACTAAACAAGCGTCCTTTGATTCCAGACGCTGCAGAAGCAATTCAATCATCACTCTCTACTTCACTGCTACACTGCTCCCATATTCTTTCACTGCTTGAATTCCTAGCTGTCCTGTAGTTGCTGCCAGTCCAATCCCTTCTCTCAGTGTACCACCACTTTGAAATGGTGGTCCCAACACCACAAGGTACCGATTGTCTCCGTCACCACCAACCTTTGCCAAAACAAAAGCAAGACAACTTTCCCTCTAGCATCTGCACAAATATCTGCTTGCTCGGCTCTACTAAGTTCCTTGCTTGCTTCAGCCTCTGCTGGCGTCAGAACCAGGTGAAACAATTCCATTGTTTTGACCTCAACAGCACCACACGGCCACTCACTATCGTCCCAGCCACCGCTATCAGTAATGTAAATGTATTCAGCCTCATCATCGCCAGCAGCTGCAGCAGTGAACACCTGTTTTCGCGAGTGGTTTCTTCTAACCGGCCCACACTCCACGCTCAAACTCTCCCTCTTCTACCTTCGCACCCCCACGCCAGGCATCATAGGCGGTCTCCTTTTCTCTCTCTCACTCTCTAGAGGCGGCTCTCTCCTAAGTTGCCAGCCACCCCGTTTCTTAGTCGTCAACTGCTGCGCCTACCACCTACTCTCTCCGCAGCGCCACAGCAAATACAAACAGAAAAAACGTCAGCACTTCCCTTGTTTTTTTCTTGCAGCTGCGCCCAGCGTTTTACTCTCTCTTGCAGCTACATTAGAGAGCTCTTCGAACAACGCCGCCTCCCCTCCTTTTCGTTTGCAGCTGCGTTGACTTGCCGGCTCTGCTCACCTCTGCGCCTATAGCTGCAGCTACGCCTGCTTCAGATCCACACGGCGCCCATACCAGCAGCCAAGCTCCTCTCTAAGCATCTGTGGCTGCAGCCAGCCACCCAAACACAAAGGGCTCCACACCTCTGCGTTCCACGAGATCCCCCTCTCGCTGCTATCCTCTCTCGCCTTTCAGCTGTACTCTTCTGCTCCTCACCCAGCGACCCCTTCGCTCGTCTTCCCTTTCGCCAGCCTTCTGGAGAATCCTCTCGAAGATGCGCTGGCAGCCCTCTTGATGCTCCACGCCCTTACTGCCAGCTGGCTACATTATCCATTTTGTTTTTATTTATTCCCAAGGTCTAAAGATGGCCACTATATTATCCCTTTTCATACCAATGCCCATAGCTGCATTGGGCCATCAATCATCAAAAAAACTCCACGCCTTCCACACTCCTCTTTCTCAAGGTAACACCGGCCCTCTCAGTGTTCAATGCCCACGCCTCCATACACATTCCAAATGCAGCATACGAGTGCCCACTTACTTTTAAGGACGCGCACACAATCAAAGCCATCAAGCAGCTGATATCATCCTCAGTGGACCTCTCTCCAGACAGGCCTGTATATGCTCACATCAATGCATTTACTCTATACACCTGACAATGCTTTCAAAAGTAAAACTTCACACACGGCCTGTACATGTATGTACACATTTCAACTCCTATTTTTGTCCACACACCGTTGCAGCAAGACCATCAAAGGCATTCTCACCCCCCGCCCCCCAGCTGAGTCCATCAGTTCCATTTGGACTGACATCATTCATGCTCTCCGTGGCCAATGGGGGAAGCTTCAGCACATGCATAGACAGCACGAGGCCTCCTTGTGCACATGGTGCCGAGGCCCCTTTCTCTCTGAGAGCGGCCAGCCATGAAGGGAACAACCGTCCCCATTTTCTTTTGCCCCTTACAACGATTCTGAGCATGTATACTTAGTCTATGGCTCCTTTCTTTAACTAATAGAAGGATCTCTTTCCCAGAAAAAAAAAAGTATTTCCAGAGCAGAAAACAGCTCAGATGAAAGGGAACACATAGGGAAATCAGTAAAAGAAGGTCAATATGCTGCAGACCTAAGGGGCTTTATTCTTGCTTCTGCTTCTAATGCCCAGTGCCAATCCGGAAAAAGGTTTGGATACTCTTCTGGGTCTGCCAAAGATTCAGCTGCCTTCTGATTGATCTGCACACTTACACAATATGTCATTGTTTGATAACAAGCTCTGCAATAAAAGAAGGAAAATTTCTTGGAACCCATTACCAGCATATAACCACTGCGTTTCATGCACTCACCTTCTTCAGATCACTGCGCCAAAACTTGACAATTTCTGACACCTTACTAGGTAGATATGCTCGGGCCATGAAAGCGGATTCAGGTGTCCGGTTACTGAGGAAGTTTTTAAAAAATCTCATCAGCTTTCAAGAAAAATCAACTTCGACCAACAACAGTTTTACATTATTTCTGCAAAAATTGAAGCAAAAGGTTCTCGCTTGTAGTACTGCTCAGAAATCACCTATCAACAAGAAGTTGTAAACACTCTTCAAGTTGTCCAAGCATGAAGAGGCAAACGAACGCCACATTGATTTTCCCATTTTTTTGGGCTAAAGAAGCCAGTTTTTTCATCCCGGACGAGTTTCCAAGCGATGAATATAGCAGGAGCAAGCCACTTAAATCTTCTGCCCTCGTCATGCATTCTTCTGCCACATCCAACTGCACAAAGGAAGGTTGTTAAGGTGGTGGAAAAACAGTTAAGGCAATATCCAAAGAAACATTGACTCACAAAGTGCAACCCTACACATGAGGAGACATTATTTTCACAAATTCAAGCCCAAAGAAGGGCTTACCAATAATGACAAGAAGAAAACACACTGACAAGAAGACAGCAGCAGCCAGTGTTCAAGGGATCACAAGGTCTATATTTCTTCTTCAGTTGCACCTTGCTGTTGATAATTGATGAGAAAGAAACATAGATTTGAGTCAAGTGGCACAAAGGACGGCAAAAAACGAACATCCCCTTCTCTTTTGTTTTGCCCAGATAGTATAGAGTTGCCACAGATGTTGGAATCTAAACAAGAAGCTGAAGGCGGTCACCTGGATATGGTCTCTGCCTGTGATCAGGCTCCCTAGCTTGAAAGAGACCGGCAGTATTGGGACTGTACTCATAACCATCCTGTTGCCTATAAGAGCAGGTAGCTCTAAGGTAGGGAGCTGGGATACTCTTACCTGTGAACATCATGTCGTGTATGAGAGCGGGGAATTCCTAAGCCCTGAGTTCAAATACTCTTCCTATCATCGAGAGTTACTAGCAGTCACTCATGCTCTTTGGCAGTGGCTGCACTACTCACATCCAGGCAATCAAGTCCATCCTCCATAAAGTCTGTCCTCTCGCCCATTGAGGTGAGGTGGTGGCACTTGCTTTCTCTAATACTGCCTTGGCAAGGAGAATCCAGTGGTAAACACGTCAGCAGCACAAGGCATTTAATTTGCACATGAAGTACTTTGTGTTACTAAAACAAAGAATTATTTCACTGGTCCAAAATTTAAAATAGCACGCACTAAATTCTCTGCAAGCATTAAGACTGTTCACCATTCTGAATAATGCTTGTACCACTGTGGACAAGCGTGCTTCCACAAGAGGCAAACGGCCCACATCACTTTGGGGGAAAACTCTTAAGAGGTTAACCATATTATTTTTTTGGCATTGCACTGTGGTAGACTTGTGTCTAATGTGCAAGTGAATAACATAGAAGATAGACAGCGAATAGAGGGACACATGCACAACACACAACTACCTAAACTACTGTATATTTATGTACAAGTAAATGTAATACAACAATACAAAATATTGTCTGTCTACAAAAGACAACCAAAAGGTGATCAAACTTTCAGAAGACAGCCCAAATGCTGTAATGCAAAATGCTAGCTTCTCCTGGCTGAAGCCCACTTTTCCAATGCTCTACTGAAGCCCTCGGTGGCTGTCCTAGCTTGGCAGAGAAGGCAAAACTGAATGATGAATAATGGAGGGCTGAACCTGTCACCAGCTTGGACATTCCCTAGTATGAAAGGGGTCTAGTGGACTCCAGGATGTCTAAATATTTGACTCAAGACGTCTAAATATTTGGAAAGTACAAGCTTTGGGAATGGAGGATTATCCTGGAATACAAAGGATCACACTCGTAAATTTAGGAGAGTTGCTATTTTTTGCCCGACTCTGATGGAAATTTTGTTCGCGTCATTACATCTGGAATTAAGCAGATACCAAGAGTTGCCAAAGCGCCTATGACAGAATGTCTATCAGTTGGTGTCAAATCCCCATCGGATCTCCTCGTGGAACGCTCCTGGTACGAGACTCGAAACCTGCAAACAAACAAACAACAAGGGGGTGCAAGCCTGACTCACCTCCCAACCATGACAGCCGTGGGCAAGCTTACAGTCTTGGCTGTCCCCACCAAGCCACGAGCTGAGCTAACTAGGTTGACGTACCGACCAATCTCCACCTCGTGATGTCCCATACCGCCACGAAGCTACCCTCGCGGGCCTCGAGATTGCTGCCGGCCTCAGCTGCATAAAGCAGGTGCACGTCTGCACTCCACACTCTCCTTGTGTCACCCAAGAAGATATCCAATGCTAGGTAGAGAGCAAGAGATAAGGAGCTATGGAGAGCTCGACCTCTACCTCATGCCATTTGTATGCAAAGTGTACATGGTAAATAGCAAAGAGAAGGTAGACGAGGAGAGCATTACCACTCCTACTCACATACACCGACTATCAACCATGCAAGCAAGCAAGAACACAAGCACGCATGCAACCACAAGCTCGCAATGAGAGAGAGAGAGAGAGAACAAACTCAAGTGAGAGAAATGGGATTGTCCATTTTTATATTCCATAACATATATATATATATTATGCTTTCTTAAAAAAAACACCTTTAAACCTTAGAGGGGGCCTTTAAACTCTTTTTTTTTTTTTAAGTTTAATCTTAAAAAAACGAAAGCAACTGAATTCGGCGTTTCAATGATTTTCCTGTTTTTTTTTTCTCTCCCCTCTTGAAATTAGCGCCGCCAGCCTGCCTTGCTGTCGGCGCTGCCTTCGCCCGGGTAGCCATGGTTGTCTGCGCCAGCCTGTGCCTAGGCTTGGCCGCCTGCGCACGGCTGCCTGCGTAGGCCTGGCCGCCTGCCAACATGGCAGCCTACATATGCCTAGGGCCTACATAGCCGAGCCGCTTACTCACTTGCGCCTACAACAACAATACAACTGTACCCGGCCAGCACCCGACATTGCATAGCCAGCAATCGCTTTTCTCGCTCTCTCTCTCTCTCTCTCTTTCAAACAAAAGCAAACGTGCGTTTTTTTCTGTTTTCTCTCACCTGAAACTGTTTACACAGTTCAAAAACATCTTTCCTCTTCTTTGCAAAGCAAACAACCCTTTCTAGACCACAATCTCCATCATCACCGGTTCCTATGATGAAAAAGCAACATACTGAATCTAAAAAACAGCACTATGCACAGAAAAAACAGCAAGCTTTTTGAACACATACCTTACTTCGACCTCATCTTCTCTACCTACCGACTTGCTCGTTCACGAGGCATGCTCTGATACCACTGTCAAATCCCCATCGGATCTCCTCGTGGAACGCTCCTGGTACGAGACTCGAAACCTGCAAACAAACAAACAACAAGGGGGTGCAAGCCTGACTCACCTCCCAACCATGACAGCCATGGGCAAGCCCACAGTCTTGGCTGTCCCCACCGAGCCACGAGCTGAGCTAACTAGGTTGACGTACCAACCAATCTCCACCTCGCGACGTCCCATACCGCCACGAAGCTACCCTTGCGGGCCTCGGGATTGCTGCCGGCCTCGGATGCGTAAAGCAGGTGCACGTCTGCACTAGATCTAGGCTCCGGACCATAGAGCTCTCACAAATCACGCGAGACTCTATATGACTAATGACTAACCTTGGCCACCCTTTTATAGGCTCTTGGCCAGTCATCGAGCGTCCACACTTGGGTGCCCGCCCGTCCATACTTGGGTGCCCGCCCGTTAGTCTATCCCTAACTCAGCTCGCCAATCAGCCTGCCTAGCTCCAAGCTTCCCCAAACCTCGAAGCTAGTCTTGTGTGCATGTAGCACACGGTAGATACACACTGTGCACATGACAGTTGGGATATTTTTAGAGATAAAGTTTATGGAAGGACCGATCTCTTAGATTAGGACATGTGGCAAGAAAGTCGATCAAAGTGAGACAAGTGCCCTGACACTTGTTAGAAAGTGGATCAAAGTGAGACAAGTGGCCTCACTTGTTACTTCAACTATTGTGTGGCTTCCCACTTGTCATTATAGCCTTCTCTTGCCATTTTGGCTCATGGGAGACTCGAATCTATAAATTGGAGCCCTCTCTTCATTTGGAGGAGGCTCTACTGCTGCAAACTAGCCTCTACCTCCTCTCTATTCTTAGTGGTTCTCTACTCCAAGGTTATGGCTCTCTACCACCATTACAGGCTGCCCTGATGTTGGTGCTCTCTTTCTCTCTCTCTTGAAGGCTGCCCATGACGTATACCAGCTGTTGGTGACTGTTTTGAAGGCTTCCATAACGAAGAAATACTGAAGGCAAGGGTATTTAATCATTTTATTATGATTTCCAACCACTTTACTTGCTGTACTAGCCCTTGTTCTTGTTGTACCATCCCTTGTTCTTGCTATACCAGCCACTGTACCTGCTGTTCCAACCACCGTACCTACTGTTCCAGCCACCATACTTGATGTACCAGCTAGTGTACATGCTGTACAAACCATTGTACTTGTTGTACCAACCACCGTATTTGCTGTACCAACTGAATGGCAGGCCGTACCAGTTCAATGGAGAGTCGTATTGGCTATACCGGTTGAATGGAGAGTCGTATTGGCTGTACCAGCTCTATTGCATAAAGACTCGTCGTTTTTTAGGAAGGATCAATACCCACATGGAGGTATATGGATTATATTGTTGGCTCGGCATTTCTACAGCCTGTGTACCGGCTGAATTTATGGTGCCTCGTGTTGGACTGTGTTGTGGAATTTGTATACGGATAATTTGGCATCTCCCATGGGGAGAGTAAGGCCCTCAAAGCCTGTACATGGTATTTTCTCCTTGGGTAATAAAATACTCCAAGGGGGGAGTCGGCCCATTCCGGCCTCTATGCAAAGTCATATGTGCAACTTTTATTTTCAGCTTTGTGGATTGTTTAATGGCTGTGATTAAATGCCAAAATGTTTAATTGTGCTCATGGTCAAGCGATGCACACCCACTCCAGTGCTTCTCAGGCGAGTTACATTGGTATCAAAGCATAGGCTTTCTTGGAAGCAGAGGCTTCCTTCTATCAATGAGGAAGAGAGAAGATCTCAACTAGGGACCACACTTACCATCATTGTTGTTAAGCATGGCCAACCGCTTCATAGTCTATGAAGCAAGAGCATGAGCAGTAGACAACTTGGTCTAAGGATTTATGAATTCACAAAATTTATCTTGGAAGTATAGAGTTGGCTTAATGTGCACATGTTTAGCACTCTTTCCATATGGATATTGTGGATTATATTATTAAGCTTACAGGAAAGCTATATGGAGATATATCTCAAGATATCTTAAAGGATATGGTGAGGAGATATTTATTTTGGCTTCATGACCAACCTGGCGAAGAAAAGCCAAGTATACTTTGAGTTTGCAAAGTTGGTGCTTTTGCTATTTACTATGAAGTGTTTTTGATGTTCACTAACCCTTGTATAGCCATGCAAGGAGAAAGTTGGTGTTGTTTGCCTTGACATTGTTTATGGCTCCCTTTATTTGGGATGCATTGGACCTATGGAACTCATGGTTCACATATCCTGTGCAGTGTTCTCTTGTCTTACGTGCTCTCCTGAAGATTGTTTCTACCATGTGTGAGTGGAACAATAGAGAGCAAATGGAAGGCAACATGGACACTTCAAAGGGATAGTGTCAAGCACAACATACTCTGTTCTCTTATCCTACGTGCTCTCCTGAAGATTATTTCTACCATGTGTGGGTGGAACAATAGAGAGCAAATGGAAGAGAACATGGGCACTTGAGAGGATAGTGTGAGTTGGTGGCCGAAATGCCTATAAACTATGTGTAGCAAAAATGCTTATGGAACACCAGGCCTACGAGTGATTATTTTATCTTATTACTCGAGCCCACCTCTCATCCAATGTGGTCGGAGTACCAACACGGAACGCAAGTGGTAGAGTGGACATGACGCCTGGTTGGCATGGGACTTATGTCTACGCCAAGGGTCATGTGGCCTGACACCTTGTTGGCAAGAGACTTATGATATCTGGACTTATGGGACTGTTTTGTCTCGCCCATTTATTTTGGGTCATGTTTATGATATCTCGACTTATGGGACTGTTTTGTTTCGCCCATTTATTTGGGACATGATTTTCATATTGGTATTACGGAGACTTACTTAGTCTCATCCATTTATTTAGGACATGGATTCTTTCAATTATATTGGATTTATGAGACTATCTCGTCTCGCCCACTTGATGGGACATGATTATATCTTGGATATATGACTTGAAGCTTAAAGTTGAGGACAACTTTTAAGAAGCTGGGGAGGATATCACTAGCTTGGACATTTCCCAGTATGAAAGGGGTCTAGTGGAACTCCAAGACGTCTAAATATTTGAAAAGTACATGCTTTGGGAATGGGGGATTATCCTGGAATACAAAGGATCACACTCCTAAAATTTAGGAGAGTTGCTATTTTCGGCCCGACTCCGATGGAAATTCTATTCGCGTCATTACATCTGGAATTGAGCAAATACCAAGAGTTGCCAAAGAGCCTATGACAAAATGTCTATCAGTTGGGATGTTTTTAGAGATAAAATTTATGGAAGGACCAATCTCTTAGATTGGGATATGTGGCAAGAAAGTGGATCAAAGTGAGACAAGTACCCTAACACTTGTTAGAAAGTGGATCAAAGTGAGACTATGTGGCCTCACACTTGTCACTTCAACTATTGTGTGACTCTCCAATTGTCATTATAGCCTTCTCTTGCCATTCATACTAAGATAACCCGCATCCAAGAGATTACAGGGTAAATGTGCACGAACATCTGCATGCAAGCACTGTTTCAAACCATCCACAAACACTCTACTTGCTATGAACATCGGGTGGTCCCTCGAGAGCACGAGCAAAAGCTTACAAAACTTGTCAAGTAGTCGCCTTACGGGCAAAGCACCCCCATTGCTTCTTTAACTCACAATGGTAATCCACACGTACAAACTGCTTCAAGACTGCCTTGCGGCAATCCTCCCAATCACGGTGTGGTGCCAAAGGTGGTCTTCCCGCCACGAGAGTAGCACCAATCAATGCCATACGAACCAAATGAAGCTGAAACACATCAAAACCACCTACTACCGCCAATGTGGAAGCCATCTGGTGGGTCCAGTTGGTGACGACTTCACAATCCATCTTCTTGTTAAACTTGAGAGGCTTCAAAAGCTTCAACAAATGAGTTCATTGCCCATGAGGCATGGAGAAAGAACTCAGCAATCCAGTGACGTGCTCGTGAAGGAAAGTGAAAACTATCCGGAGAGTCCAATGGAGAGGGACTCCGTGAAGGAAACCATGAGTGATGTGAATGATGCCTCATGAGAGCCAGCGGGCGGCGACTCTAGATACTAGGCTCGGTGAGATCACAGCACCATTCTCCAAGAGGCAGCTCAGACCACACTATCACAGTTTAGAGAGCAGGAGAGGAGCCTTGCCAAAGCCTATCCTTCCTTTAGCGTGGCTGTAGGAGCGCACACCACACAGCCCTTGGATTGAGGCTCAGATGGCCACAGCTCGCAATGAGATCAGTTCCATAGAGGAGAGGAGAGTGGAGTACAGATTCCATTCCCGCACATCTTTCTAGACTCAGACCGGTGACAGAGGCACAGGGGATTTCTTCGAGATAACAGGGCATTACCACCAAAGGGATGGCAAGTGGAGGCTTAGAGGATCAGAGGGCACCATTGTTTCCGACCCGCTCCAGGTTCGATCCATAGCCATTGTTTTCTTCAGTTCCCTACTCACTACAGAGCCTCACTCCCCACAGGTAGAGGATGTGAGAGAGAGGATCTAGCAGCATACTCGTGAGGCGGTCCCACTGGGTCTCCGTAGTTTCTTGATGACACACTTCTCTTCCGTAGAGAGTGCAGAGGCTTTGCAGGCGCTCCCTAGGGACAAGTGCACAAGTGAGGATTGGGCTTCTTCGCAGAGGACACGACCCACATCAAGGGGAGAGGTGCTTGGAGCCCAATCTAAAGATGCCCATCAAGAGAGTCACTTCCCCTGTTTCTTCATCACTGGGAGCTCATGGAAGGCGGCTTCCGAGCGGCCTTTAATGAGATCATGATTTTCGGATCTATGCCAGAGAGACTGCAACCCCACCTCCCAGATCTGATCCATGGCACACAAATAGGTTTCATCCAGGATAGGAGCATCCTAGAGGAACTGAAATCCTTGAAGAATTCGATAACATTTTCACCTTCTAGGAGAGGCAACCGCCATGGCCCATTTACATCGACAGGACTTAGTGGTACTCCTCCTGGATTTCGAGAAAGCCTACAATAGGGTGGATTTGGGCTTTCTCAAGGGGACTATATGCAGGATGGGCTTCACCGCCACCAAGGTCCAAGGTGTCTCCGCCCTCTACTCGGCCTCTCAAGACTCACAGTCAGGTCCTTATTATCGAGGTTGTTCTGGGTGACAAGTTCCACTTTCTCGGTCAGTACACCAGGGGTGTCCCCTTGCACCTTTCCTCTTCCTCTTTATGGCAGAGGCGATAAGCAGTTTTTTACCTTCTTTGGTGACTGGACCACAGGGCTTCAGGCTCCCTATCAGATCTCAAAAGGAGCTCCTCGATTCAGAGTTCGCAAATGACACAATGACCTAACTCTCCGAAGATGTGGAGAATCTCAAGAGGTTTGCGGATATAGTTGAGATCTTTTGCCGGGCCTCAGGCGCACAAATCAACTGGCACAGGTCGTGTGGATTTTGGGTTAGCTCATCCCCTACCCCGGCTTGGTGACCAATTTGAGTCTTTCGAGTGGATTCCGAGAGGTACCCTAGTTCATTATCTTCACTACAAAGTTGGGATTGACATCACCTTAGAGCAGCAGCTTGCCCCCCTTCTTCTGAGCATTCCGAAGAAGCTTCTTTACTAAATCATGACCAAGCTCTCACTCGCTGGTCAAGTAGTGCTGGCGAACCAGGTCCTTCTCGCCACCATGTGGTACATCACTTCCAGCTAGGCCTTCTCCAAAGCAGGTATTGGTAAGGTACAGCGGTTGATCCGTAACTTCCTTTAGGCAGGTAGTGATGGCAAGCCGGCACGGGCCAAGGTGGCGTGGAGAGTCATCATTCAGCCTCACCACAGAAGCGGCCTGGGCATTATTGATCCTTCTACGTAGAGCACAGCCCTTACGGGCAAGTTGATCATCACAGGACTCCTCCCAGGCGGAAGGACTTTCTCATGGCCTGCATCTCCGCCCACACGCTAGTTCTTGGCGGTCCCTGGTACCCAACCCCATGATGGATCATCACAAAGATGAGGACCCATGGCCTTAGCCCAGCCTTCGAGTACCGATTTGCAGCCAGTCTCTTCCAAGCCTGGGACCACATTTGTTTTGCTCTTCACCAATCTCCCCCCATCCTAGAGGAGGAGAGACTTCGACAGCCGCTCATTTGGAACCCCCTTGATTACGCTTCCTAGTGGCCACATGCTTGGCTCCCGTCCTCACGTCTCATGGGGCTCAATGAGCGAGGGACTGGCCCAGTCTCTTGGACTGGCTCACCTTTAGACAGCTCCCACTAAAAGCTCAAGAGAGGAACCTAGCTCAGATCCGAGGCAGAGACAGACTCACCCGCGACATGGATGACTCCATCCATCCCAAGTTGCTTGTACCCGTCCAGGATCCACCTCCCCCTGACTGGGTAGGGGTTTTAACCAAACATGATATCTTGATGGCAGTCCATGGTGCAGATGGAGGCACCCTCAACGCTCATGACTCTCTATAAGGCCACAGAGAAGATTGAACCGATCCACCCCCTCGACAGAGGATCTCAGCAGCTGCATCTCTGGAGGGTGAGAATGATTGAATTTCATGACCACAGATGGCACGTCGACCCACCTCCAGACAAAGTGGCCAAAGAGAGATCTTGGAGAATATGGTTAGGGGAGGTCTGACCATTGATGCGGCTACAGTGGAATCCGGGTTAGTGGGGTAGTGGCAAGTCGACCCGCCTTCACCCAAATGGCCAAAGAGAGATCTTGGAGAATATGGTTAGGGAAGGGCCGGAAAAGGGTGTGGCTACAGTGGAATCCAGTGGCACCATCCCTTCGCCCCAACATCCCTTTCTTTGAGTACACTGTCCGTCTCAGCCGCAGGATTGAAATGCCAGAGGTTGACAGTACGCCAGCGGCGGTGGCAACACACTGGCAGGCACAAGGCATCCCCACGTGCTTCCTCCGTCATTTTTGGAAGCATCTGTGGGACAGCTTCCAGCCACAGAAGATTTTAATCTTTTCCTGTGGTAAATAGCTTGGCAGTGGGCACCTGGCTGGCAGTTGGAGGTCGGCACGCTCTCTGTTCTAGATATGGACACCCTCTGTAGACACGCTCGTATTGCCTTTGGGATAGTCCCAAGGCACAGCAGGTTTCGTTGCGCATCCTCCGCATTTTAACCCTGAACCAGGCACCAGCCCGCACCATCACCCGGGGGCGCGCGGGAGAAAGGGGGGGGGGGCGGGGGGGGGGGGGATGGTGTTGCACGGTAGCCTGGGCTTCTGAGACAGCACTACCCCTAGCCTATGCGGAGATGGGACAAGACCTCACCCTTCTTCTCTCTCATCACAGCATCATGTATAACAGCATGGCACATTTGACGTGCTCGCTGCAGCGAGGCCATAGAGGGCACTACCAAACGCCCCTGCTGAGTCCATCAAGAGCATATGGACGGACATCATACACACCCTCCGTGGCCACTGGGAGAAGCTCAGGGCGGCTCTGGAGCACCAAGAGGCTTTTCTGCTTTTATCAGCAGTCCTTTCCTCAGGGTCAAAGACAACAAGGTTACTTGGCATTACAGGCCACCCGATTGGCTATTACCCCCTCCCGCAGTTTCAGTGCAGCAGATAGCACCAGTTAATCAGCCCAATATGGGTATACCACAGGCTCAGCCTTATGGACAAGGTCCCCATTGTATGAGATAGCCTTCCTCCAAGAGCAGCCAGCCAGCAAGGAAGAGCCCCTCTCTGTCCCCTGTTGTTTTTCTTGTCTTCGCCGATTCGGCTGCATTTTTTTATCTTTTCGAGAAGGGGGAAAAAGGGGGGTGGGGGGGGGGGGGGGGGGGGGTGCTCAATACATATAATGCCCTGCAGGTTGTTCTGTATTGACACAATGGCAAGTCCCTCAAATGCACCCTACCAATATGCAATATGCCAAAGAAGTCACCAAAGCTTTATTGCCTTAGCGTTTTCTTGATTGACAAGTTCTTAGTGCCTGCATTGGAGTCCCCTTCTTCATATTATATTTGAAGATCGAAAGGGCATGGCTACTAAAATCACCATCACATGCACTACTCTCTCCTATCAAATGGATGCGTATGTAGAGGGCTAGAACTAAATAGGTAGATAAACAAGCCTTTATGTGAGCTTTCAACAGGCAGGAAAAATGGCCCACTATAAACATGCCAATAGGGTGGTTTCACATTGGATGCACCCCTAGGAAAGGGATGTACCACAGTGAGGCATCATGCCCTTGTCATTGGAGCAAGAGCAGATGCAGACACCTTATAGTGTAGTCTGCTACCAACTACAGATTCCAGCAAAAGGAGAGGTCTGGTCTCTATGCACACAGCCCGCACTTGTTACCAAGTACTCCACAGAAGTGAGAAGGGGCAAACCTGTGAAAGAGGGGGGAGAGGTCTAGTCTCTGTGTACACAGCCCGCACTTGTTACCATAGTACTCCACAGAAGTGACAAGGGAAGAAAATGTAAAAGATGGGCGGGGGGGGGGGGGGGGGGGGGGTTGTTGTTGGTTGGGGATCAGTTCGGACCCTGTGAGGGTCTACTGCATCTATTCTCTGAACCTTGCACTCTCTAAAGCCATTCATTGCTCAAGCTAGCATAGGCATGGGGCTGAACTCTTGCTGGCAAGAAACAAGGTTGGCAGCAGCAACAAGGACTGGTGAGATGCAGGCTGTGCACAGGTGACAAGGTGAGCGCTTCCAAATAGAAATTGGGCTGAAGACAGAATAAAATCTCCCAGCATGCTATTGGCATATAGATGAAGGCATCAGAAACCTGCACCCAAAAAATAGTTCTTTTTCTTACCCAAAAATGCGATCAAAAAATTTATATTTGGTTCACACAAAAAGTATCATATCATAAATAACCCACAAAAATCATATTTGGTTCATACAGAAAATATCATATCATAAATAACCCACAAAATTCACTCCACCAAACATTTAAATATATGATGGTTATTATTCAGATACATCATAAAAAAACTCACAAAATTCACTCTAACAAGGAATAAAATAGATGGAAGGTTATTAAGTGCCAAGCTTACACAAAAGCTAGATTATCACCATTCAGTGTTTAAATCTAACCAAAAAAAAAAAAACTATCACTATATGTATATAAGACCAACGAACGTATCAGCAGGACTACAGAAGAAAGTCTACAGGACAACTTAGTCAAAGAAAAGCGTACACAAGCTAGTGTAGCCATGTGAAATCTAATCTCCTACACAAATACAGCTTCAGAAGAAAACGTATATAGCAATCAGTCTGGACAGCATGTTTTTACTCTCAACATTGTTTTGTATACATCCAAAACTTATGTTGGTTCTACTTTCTAGATGGCGTTGTCGATTCTTTTATAAAGGAACTTGAAGAAATAAAAGGTACGACAGTTTCCTCAAAACCCAAATACACCCCACCCCACCCACCCAAAAAGGAATAAAACATCCTAACCTTTCCAGAAGACATTGACAACTCTCCAAGCTGCTTCCACTTGGACTCACTTTGTGCTTCCTCAGCAATGGCCTGCACAAGCAGCTAAAGTTTTCAGCATTGCTGAAGTTGCACAGGTGCTAGCTTCAAGATAATACAGACCGCCAGTTGCAACACCATGATGAACAGAGTCTACTATATTATGCACGCAGAAATAATTTGTCAAGCTGTAGAGGGTCTGTTGCTAAAAAAATAAGTCTGCATGTTTTATCTCAGCTTTTTAGGTCAACAAGCGATTTCGCCCTTCCAAAAAGAACATACAGAAAATCTATTCCTAATAATATTGATTCATTGAGATGAAATAAAAACACACCTTTGCCACCTCTAACCTTCCTAACTGAATGGCAAGATCGAATTTATAGTCAGGATCTGTTACTATTGCAAGCGCTTCTTCTAGCATGTTACGAGACTCCAGAAACCGGGCAACACTACAAGCGATTAAACAATCAATGTTCCCATCAATATACCTGTAACTGGTGAAGAAATGAAGCAATGGTAGAAAGCATATTGCTATTAGAATCTGAATCTGGCGAGAACAATGATGCATCATCATTTGTTCGGGGGGAGGTAGGTGTATTTTCAGGGGTAGGGGTGGTTTTGGATAAGAAGAAAACAGAGAAATGGGGGGAATGAGCAACAATAGTTGCCAAATTTAGAACACCATCTTACCTATTATGTTGATCTTTTGGTATCGTAGACAACACCTCTTCAGCCCTTTCCATGTCTCCTCTCATGACAAGAGTCTTATACTCAATCAGGCTAAGCAATAAGGTGTAGCTCATAATGCTGCAACACAACACAAATATCAATGAATTACATGCCAAAAGCCGCATGTCAAGTAATAGAAAGAACAAAATAAACTCTGATGCAAAAAATAGACTCACTTGAACTCCTTGTCAATAAGATACATTCTACTTTGACTTGCAAGGTATCCAAGCAGGTACATTGGCCGATCCAAATGATACATGGTGGTGACCTGCAATGAAAAGCGAAACCGTCTAGGTATAGCCAAAAGAAAATGCTATGAACATGATCAAAAGATCAGAACCAAAACTCGACTGATTTACCTCCCCCCCAACACAATAATTCAGGCGCCATGCTGAGTTGTTATAAATGAAGCAATCGCCAACCCATATACCAGTGCGGACTCGCTCCGAAATTTCATGCAAGAGTTCAAATGCATCCTCAACTCCTTGTTCATCCAAGGGCTTGCCAGCATCTGTGTGGGCAGCCACAGCATCTCGCTGCAATGGCAGTGTATTTGCAATAAAGAGAAGTGCAACACTTGACCAGTCCCCAAAGAGACACCCTTTTCTTAGGAAAATTCAACCATACGTTATCTCCATAAACATGGATATTACTCAAGATGCTGATCTGACAGAAAAGGGCATTACAGCACGATTCACTTACATTGTATTTCAGTATGTAGAAGGAATTGTCACTGGAAACCGTTACCAAGTCACCACTGTCAGCCCAATAGATATCCTGCATGTGTTGAGAAAGTGCAAAAGGAGCAAAACTCTTAGACCACATCCTTCTTTGATCATAGTGTTTAGAAACCACAAAACGCTAAACATTTAGTAAAACATCTAATAGTGCATTTTATGCCAGGAATGCCCTTTGGAGTCATCTAACTAGAAGTAGTTGCCTCTTTACACAGCAAGTTAAAGGATAGCAGACTGTTACATGACATCCACTGGTGTTACTCCGACAACTGTTTTGTAGAGCGAATAGCTCATACCTTTACAACCACATCTATGCGTCGAATCACTCGACACTCTGCCCAGTCATAAAAGCATACAAATTCATTTGAGCGAACAGCAAGAAGAGCTCCTCCATAGATACCTTCTGCAGAAAATGTGGGCCGAATGCTTTTTCTCTCCTGCAGTCATGACATAGAGATGTCAGACGATCAGAAAAATAAGTTTTATAGATGCACATGATGGTTGTGCTCATGGGCCATACAAATCAGATTGTCATTATGCCTTAAAGTAGCATAAAACAACTTAACACGGTTTTGATGGAAAAACAAACATAAGCTTGGTTTTTTGGGACAAAAGGAATGTAGATGAAGCCTTAGGGCAACCAGGTCAAGCAAGGATGCACATGGTCCCCAAACTTTAATAAGATAGAGCAATGGCATAGGATTCCAAGGTTGTTGATTGTGAGAACAGAATATGTGAAAGATTTCTGCCTCATCCTTTTATATTAGGAAAAAGGAATACAAATAAGCTGGCCATAATGCCTATAAACAGAATTTAAAAAATTGTGAGGTTTTGATTAAAAAACCAATAAAACCAACATAACCTTGGTTTGGGACAAAGGGAATATAGAGGAATCCTTGGGGCAACCTTGAGGTTAAACAGGGACGGCCCACTTCCCAAAATTCAATAAGATTGAGCTAGGATGGAGGATTCCAAGGTTGAAGATTGTGAGACCAGAATATATTTAAAAATATTGTCTTGCAGGCTCCTCTTTGTTTTAGATGAGACACCACTTACATGACTAACATAAAACAAAGAACTGGACCTTCAAGCACTGAGTCACGAGACTTGGATATAATGTCAAGGTCCAGAGGCATACATGCACCGTTATTGTTTTGGAAATGGTAAAGAAATTCAAAACATAAAAAGGCTTTGGGGTGGACATTACAGGCAGCTACAGCAGATTTCCCAAAGCAGTTGTTGAGATGGTCAGTTTTTAATCAAAGTCTGGAAGATGTGATGATATCAGATCCAGGTGGAGCATTGAAAATTATCTCCTCCCCACTGTTCCCAGGTAAACAAGGAGAGAGAGGAGGAGGGGAGGGGGCGGGGGGGGGGGGGGGGGGGGGGCGGGGGAAAGAGGATTCAATAAGCATCAGCCCCAGACATCAGATGCATGTGCCATGCCTACTAAGGAACGATAGGGTTAGGATTTCGCATAGTGTTTAGGCAATCGTGAGCCCTATTGATAAACAGATAGAAGCCATGAGTACAGAGAGGCTAAGAATGCACAAGGATTCAGATTAAGGGGATTCCAAGACCCAAAGACAGTTGGGGGAGGGGGGGGGGGTTGGTTTGGGGGTTATTCTCAAAATGGACTATCAGGTCCCTTGAAGTTGATCGCCATCTGACATGAGCGGAAACCATATAATGCCACATAATAGAACAATCTTCAAGATACATTCTTAAAAATGTACACAATCGTGTATGTACTAACAAAAACAATACCTGAAATGACTTATTGAATATCTTGATCTTTGATGTACTCTCTCGAACAGCATACTCACCATCCACAGACCATACAAACTCCAAAGCAGACCCAAAAGATCTATTCCTCCATGCGAGAGCTGTGTAGATAATGTACTCCCCATCCCCACAAACAACCACAAACCTCCCATTTGGATTGTGCTTCAAGCTCTGTACAACGGCATTTAAGAAAATTAGAATCCCTGGGAAAAACTGGGTATGATAAGCAGCTGGACAATAACCGTTGAGGCTTTACAGACAGATCCCCTGCCCGTCACCTGTGGATGAGAAATCTTCCTCATCCAACCCCTCAGGCCTCCACCCATTCCATAGGTGGAGATCTATCCGTAAAGACCCTTATGGGAGGGGTCATAGGACACAGGGATCCTTAGAGAATAAAGACTCCATATAGATTCATAAGAAAATGCATCAACCGTCTTGGCACATTTCTTTCCAAACTCCACATCCTCAAACACCACTAAAAATCTAAAGATTATGTCTAGCCTCATTTCTGAAAGTTGAAATAAAAGAAGGCACTTGCTTGTGGATAAAGATCACAACTCCCAAGCTCCTTCACAGCCAAAGGTAATCTCTCCCCGTCCACTACCTGCAATTTTGAGGCAATATTTTGATTATGCAAGCATGAGGCTACTTACACACAGAAAACTGAGAAATGTGAGGGATCCAAACCACCTAGAAACTAAGTGCATATTGATGCCAACATATTAGACAGACAACCTGTACAATCAACCAATTAATGATATCAAAGTTCCAAAACGATACCCTTAATACCTCATCTAACCCAATTGCTTTGATGTTCACAGTCTGTATTTCATTGTGTTTTGCCCAGATTATCTTCCCACTACTATCCATGCTTGCAACCGGCTCTTCTCTTCCTATTTTGATCATTACAGTACCCTCATCATACCCAATAGCAATCCTGCAAAACCCAATTATGAAACTCCGCGTTTAGCTTTGATAAAGTGAAGCATTGTGTAACACATCTGAATGGAGTTTCTTTTCCAACTCACAGACAAACTTTCTTGAGAAGATTTGCAAACCTGTTGGAGCTTTTTAAGTACCCAATAGTCCACACCCGTTCCAGTCCATAGTTCAAAGTGTTTTCCAGCCTGTTACCAGAAGCAATCAGATCATTCAACCATTGCTATACTTAGCACTAAAATATCATCTATACCAACAAAGAAAAAACACAATGCATTATTCTATGTAAATGCTTCAAATAGCCATGAAATATCATGGTAATAAGTTAGTGTAGAAACAACAAGAACACATGTTTCACAAACCCAGATTAGCGAAACCCTTGGCAAGGCTCCACATAATTGTTAATAAAACTTAATTGGTCAGGGTAAAACTTAGCTTTCTTTGTTAAAAAAATGCTGATCCTATGAGCCTGTATCTTAACTCCCTCCTGAAGGCATTGATTCCCTTGTTGAACACATTATCCTAAACATTTGGATCCACAACTTCTCTTACATGCTATATCATTAACTCAGGAGCTAGTTGGTTACTATTCATCTACTGCACATTCAAGTTATTAGTGAAATGCAAAATTAAGCAGCTAGTTCAATAATAATTTCATGACATGCATTTTCTCCACAGTGAGGAGTAAGTTTGAAAGTTTGAAGCATACTTTGTCTATCTGAGATGGCAGCTGTGCTTGTAGTAATATACATATATACAGTCACAAACATGTGTTTACAGCCCATCTCCAACCTTTCTATCAAATATGTGTATGTATGTAGGCATGTACTTGTGTATGCAGGTTATGCATACATACATACAGGAACATATGAACGTACATATATCCATACACACGCATACATGCATACACAAACATATACGTGCATACCATGGGTTCAAAGCTTGAGGCATTTTTCTTGAAGAAATTTCGCAAGAAAGGTTCAAAGCTTAATGTTTGTAGTCTGACGAACTGTTTCTTCTGTTTTTTTTTCCCAGGACAGATCCTGCTAACCCGTCAAGTGGATGTGCTTCTCAAAGCACAACCATCGCGAGTGGGGAAGAGGCTAGATACACTAATGAAGGATCGTTGTCCTTCAGCCGAGATAAATAAGGCCCCACTCTAGAGTTTGATGCCTTACCCATTCGCCTACCAAGCTGCAGACTGTTTATTTGGGTTTTTAAAAAAAAGTTTCTGACAATCGTGCTTCCTGGCCATCCAAATGCCTACTCAAGGAAAATGTGTGGCTTGAAATTAAAATGCTGTGCTAGCTTTCAATATTTAAAAATCTCCACAGAAACAATAAGCTCATATAAGAATTAGAAAATCAATACCCAGAACATTTAGTGAGGTCTGCAAGATGTGAGCAAGCTAACATTCCAAATGCAATAGAAAATCAACACTGATTATCACTGAAACCAAAACATGTAAATTAGATCCTTCAACAAGGGAGCACTTTTACTACATAGAATAGGAGACAGGCACTGACCCACATCAATGTGCTAAATAATGAATAGAATCCCATCAAACAAAATTGGAACTCGGCAAACTCAAGGAACTACAAGATTGTGGGCAAACTTTGAGGAACTACAAGGTTGTGCCATCTGACCTGTACGTAGTTGCATGCCAGATGCGGACAGTGCCATCCTCTGAGCCAGTTATGATAATGGGTAGCTCTGGATGGAAGCAGACGGCAGAAACGTTATGAGTATGCCCTTCTAATGTCTGGACACAGCTCTTAGTTTGGTAGTCCCAAACCTGTTGTGATAGTCAGCATTGGTTAACAAAAACATATATATATATCAAGCATAAAAGAAAGCCATTTACTAGCATTTCCTAAGGCTGTTAGGTGCGTGTGTGTCCACACCTTAGCTGTGTGATCATCTGAGCCAGTGATCAAATAAGGCCTATCACCTCCTGTGAAGTAATCTACGCAATTCACCCCCTTCATGTGGGCCTCCAGAGTAAAGTTGGGCTCTGGGGATCCCAAATTCCAAATCTGATACCATAACAGACTAGATTGCGTCAAAAGCCATCAAAAAATAGCAAAACTCGTACAAAATACCATTTACCTCCATTTTATACCTTGATAGTTCGGTCAAGTGAGGCACTTGCAAATGTATTTGTGTCTTTAGGATTGAAAGCCACTTGCATCACATAATGTGAATGACCTTCAAATATCTGAGTGCAAGTCCAACCCTTGTCCCAGTCCCAGAGTTTGATCAACATATCATCAGAAGAAGACAGTACATATGGTAACGTGGGGTGCACTGCCACACACCTAATATAGTCAGTGTGAGCTTCAAAGGTTTTGATTTTGTCCATCGTGTTATAATTGTATACTCGAATGTTCAGATCATCTGCCCCAGCTACTATCCATTGTTTTCGAGGGATAAACTTTGCTGATCGAACTGCAATACACAGATCCAGAATGACAGCATTAGGAGGAGCCATACATGGAGAAGATCAAGTAAATGAGAGCAAATATAAAGAAACCCAACCATTGAAAGGGACAGTCACCTGGAAGTTCAGTCACTTCAAAAGACTTCACTAAGCTCTGTGGGAAACAGAATCAGAAATCGAAGGCTCTGTTAGGCACATACTCTAAAACAAAAGCTTATGCTTTTAAAACCCACACAACTACATTACCTGGGATTGATAGTTCCAGATATAAACACTGCCCGTGTATAAACTTGTGAGTATCCTGTTCCCAGAAGAAACATTGTCAGCATTCATAACAGGTCCTCTGGGTATAATGACGCAGTACAAAAATCGTGCAAGACGCACAAAAAGAAAGACTTCTGGACCACAAAGATGAAAATACCATGGCTCTGAAGGATGAAGGTCAACGGACTTCACCCGATCTGATCTTTGTGCAAGTTTACGCTGTAAAGTGAATTAAGCCAGTAGTTAGCTTTAATATTGAAAGAGGTCAGCCAACTCACTTGAACTAAAACTGCAAGAAATAAAACGATAAATTTGATATGCTGAAAAAGTTTACCTTAATCTCCAATCGCAACGGCTGCAAACAACACCATAGGAAGATTATCAATTAGTCATCACCTTTTACCCAATACATTTCCTTGCATGGAACATTGACTAACAGAAATGCTGAACTTTTTTAAAATCCACAAAGAAATTTCTGAAAAAACCACACGGCACATGAAATATGACATGAAACCATGATTCTGTATTTTCAAAAAATGTAAAAAGCAATCCTTTCATTGGAAAGCCAAAAGGGACACAAACCCCAAAAGTTGCAACAGGGACCCCACCCTGATTTCTGCCTGGTATTAGTAGCCTTGTGGCTGGCTACTGTGGCAGCATATCTTTGTCAAAACTGCATTTTCTCTAAGGGGATGATAATGTGTTCTTGGCACAATGTGACATGCGGAAGCTCTGGGGGTCTTCTTTCAGCCCTAAACACCACTGGAAACAATCTGATGCAAAACGCAGATATGGAGAGAAAGTAGAGAGAGAGAGAGAAATGTGCTGGAAATTCAGTATATTAATATGGTACAAAAGCTCCCTAAAGGGGTGAATGACTAACACAATGTGCCTTTGGTGCTATTTATATGCTCTTGACTCAAAGCTGGGCTGGCCGACTGCTGCCGGACCAGCCAACTGGCCCTGGACCTCCATAAACCTTGGTCGGGCTGCGCCTCTCCATGACTGGAAACGCATGATGCAGCCGACGCTTTCTAGTACAGCCGACACCCTGTTCCTTGCAACCGATTGAATCCCCTAAGTCCTCCAAGTCCTGCTCCAAGTCCATCCTATTGTCTCATCTGTGAGCAAACTATGCAGAATATACTGAAGCAAAACAGTCCCAAGCAAGAGACACAGATAGTCTCATAAGTGAGGGAGCAAAATATGTACAAGACTGATGAGAAAAGAGAGGCCAGCACCCACTATTTATAGTAAGGGAATGCTGGCCGACTGGAGCTGATAAACAGGCCGACTGGAGCTAATGGACATGGCCGACTGGTAAATGCCAGAAAGGCTGGGAAAAATCCCAGAAAAATAGTAAAAAAGGGGTGGCCAGCCCACAAGCAAGGGCCATGCAAAAGGGACCAAATGGGCACCATAAAAGAGCAAAATCTGGGGATGAATATGCTAACACCCCCTCTCAGCACCAGATGCTGAACAAACTCCGAGAATCCGAAGATGAGGAGCCAAGGAAGCCTGAGAAACCGGCTTGGTGAACAAATCTGCAGCATTCTCCGCGGAAGGACAATACTCCAAACGCAAATCTCCAGCAAGAACCCGTTCACGAACATAGTGATACTGAATCTCAATGTGTTTCGTACGAGCATGAAACACAGGGTTCTTGGCGATGGCGATGCAACTCTGATTGTCACACCAAAGAAGAGTAGATCCGGTAGGAGGACAGCCGAGTCCAATAATCTCCGCAACCATATTGCCTCACATGCAGCATAACAAACTACACGGTACTCCGCCTCGGTAGAGGAAAGCGCCACAGTAGGCTGTTTTTTACTGCTCTAAGAAATGGCTCCAAACCCAAGTGAAAAAACACAATCAGTGGTCGAACGCTATGTATCTGGATCTCCAACCCAGTCTGAGTCAGACCATCCAACAAGAGTGCGTCCTTGGCCATAAAAGATGCCAAAATCCAAAGTGCCACGCAAGTACCGAAGAACTCTTACAGCACACCGCCAATGCTGCTGACGGGGTTTGGATGAGAAGGAACTCAATACACTGATTGCGAAGCATATGTCCAATCGGGAGTAGGTCAACCATACCAAACACCCGATGAGAACCCGATACTGTCCCTGATCAATCCCTAGAGAAGCATCAAGTGAAGAAAGCTTCTCACCAATATCCATAGGAGAAGATACTAGTTTGCACCCAGTCATCTGAAATCTGTCGAGGATCTCCCGAGTGTACTTTTGCTAAGAGAAAAAAATGCCCTTCGAGGTCTGCCAAATCTCAAAGCCAAGAAAATAATGCAAGAGGCCAAGATCCGTCATCTCAAACTCTATCTCCAAAGCATCCATAACAGAACGGATCCGCACAGAATAAGAACCTGTAAAGATGAGGTCATCAACATAGACCACAATGATAACAATCAACCCCCTCTCAAGGAGGATATAAAGGTTCGAATCTGCGTGAGAACGGCGCAAGCCAAGCTTCTGAAAGAACTCATCAATCCACTGGTACCAAGCCCTCGGAGCCTGCTTTAGACCATATAAAGCCTTCTTCAGCCGGTACACATGATCCTATTTGCCCGGAACAACAAATCCTGGCGGCTGATCAATATAAACCTCCTGTGTAAGCTCTCCATTCAGGAAAGCCGACTTGACGTCCATCTGGAAAACAAGCCATCTATGATGTCTTGCAAGTGCAAGAACGGTACGAATGGTAGTCATCCGGGCCGTCGGAGCGAAGGTCTCATCAAAGTCGACACCAGGGCGCTGAGCATAACCCTTGGCAACCAACCTCGCCTTGTGCTTGTCCAAGCTGCCATCAGCTCGAAACTTTGATTTGAAAATCCAACGCACACCAATCACCTTACGCTGCAGAGGCCGAGGCACCAAAATCCAAGTGCCATTCCGTTCGATAGCATCCCGCTCTGCCTGCATAGCATGACGCCAAGGCTCGTGTGAAAGAGCCTCGTCTACAGAAGTGGGATCAGAAGGACCATTAATAATTGTAGACATAAGAGCATAATTAACAAACATGTTGCCCTCATGAATTTGTTTCCTTGTAACTCTGGAAGAACGCCGAAGAGAACCAGGTGGAGCAGAAGGAAGCTCACGTAACCCAGAATCACGAACTGTCTGATAATACCAACCAGGTACAGATCTACTTGAACTCGCCGGAGAAGGAGCAAGGTCATCACCATCTGACTGAGTATCCTCAGCTGGAGGTGTAACAGAAACAGCGGGAACAGGAGGAGGAGGAGGTGGAGACGGAGGTGAAGGAAGCAGAAGCTCACCACCCCCCTCTGAAGATGTAGGAGTCTCGTCGAACACCACATCACAGCTCACAACAACTTTACCAGCCTGAGGATCATAAAGACGATATGCCTTGGACACAGTGCTGTATCCGAGAAAAGTCATGCACTGAGACTTCGAGTCCAACTTGGAGCGGTGCTCCTTTAGGCACATGAACATACGCCGTACACCCAAATATCCGGAAATGAACAACGGAGGGCTTCTCACCATGGAAAGCCTCATATGGAGTTTTGTCGGGAAGAGCAACAGTAGGAGACCTATTTTGAATGTAGACAGCAGTGGAAGCCGCCTCAGCCCAGAAACGTAGAGGTAATGAAGAATGCTCAAGCATAGCACGGGCCATCTCCATAATGGTCCTATTCTTCCTCTCGGCAACTCCATTCTGTGATGGAGTATATGATGTAGTAAGCTGTCTCCGAATGCCATGTGTCTTGCAATATTGCTGAAACTCCTGGGATGTGAACTCACCCCCTCCGTCGGTCTTGAGAGCCTTGACCGAGTGACCGGTCTCTTTTTCCACCTCAGCTTTCCAACCACAGAAGTGATGAAAAGTCTCATCCTTGGTCTTCAGAAAGAAAACCCAAGTATATCTGGTAAAGTCATCCACCATCACGAGCATGTACAACGCCTTACTCAAAGACGCGGTACTCATAGGACCACATAAGTCTGCACGAATGAGAGCAAGTGATGTCGAAGATCTGTGTGTCGCCTCCTTCGGAAAGGTGGCTCGGTGTTGCTTCCCCTGTAAACAGGAGGAACAAGCAGAAGACAGAGCCTTGATGGTCGGTAATCCCTCAACCAACCCATCCTTCGAAGCTCGCTGCAAAAGCTGATAGCTCAAATGGGCAAACCGAGCATGCCAAAGAGCAGAAGAAGCACCAGAAGAAAGCAGAGCAGTCAACTTGTAGAGACCACTATCTTGGACTCCCTGAGCCAAGATGCTACCAGTCGCTTTATCACGAATGGTAATCTCATAACGAGAAAAGATCACCTCCGCACCCTAAGCTGTAAGAGCACTCACTGATAAAAGGTCAAAAGCCAAATCTGGAATATAGAGAACATCAGAGAAGTACCTCTTGTCCTCGTCAGAACGGAAGATGGGGATAGTGCCATGTCCATGCACTGGCACAAAAGAAGAATCACCCAGAGTGATCTCACCTGGTCTGGCAGTGAATTCCTCGAACCAATCTCGATGGGGTGTCATATGAGCAGTAGCACCGCTATCAACAATCCAAGACCGTGACTGAGAAGTCACAAGAACAAGTATACACCGAGTACCTGCTAAGAGAAGAATGCCATCATCGTTGAGACACCGCCATTGAGGAAGAGTTCTTTGCTGCTTCATCACGCTTCTTCTTGTGACATTGGGGTGACTTGTGACCCTTCTTGCCACAAATAATAACATTCAATGTCCTTATTCTTTGAAGATTTGTTGTCTTTATCCTTGTCAGAATCCTTGGAGTTCTTGTCAGAACCCCCTTTTTCTTTCTTTTGTTGAGTCTTCCCTTTATCTTGTGCTGCCAAAGCTCCATCAGGGCCACCGGAGGTGCCAATCCGCTCCTCAAAGCGAGACTCAATCTGCATAACGGAGGGGAGAACTTCCTCCCAAGTAAACTGGAACAGGACGAGGAGAAGAAACCAGAGACTAAAAGTATGCATCAAACCTCTCTGGAAGTTTGGAGAGCAGCCGAATAGCCATATCCTCTGTGGAGATGTCCTTGCCACAAACAGCAAGCTCGTCCCAGAGATCTTTCATCTTCGAGATGAAAGCAGATAAAGATGGAAAGGCAAAAACTGATAAGTTCATAAGTTGCTTTTCCAACGCCAAAATCCGACCCGGAGACTTAATCTCATAGAGATCTGCAAAAGCCTTCCAAACTTCATGTGCAGCATCTGCTGTATGCACATGAGAGAGAATAGCATCCTGACAGTTCAACATCAGAAAGGAGAAAACGTGTCGATCATTCGACTGCCAAATATCAATCTGTGCCTAAGTCGCACCACTGGAAGCGAAGGTGGGAGGGGTGGCATTGGCTAGTGTAACAAGCCAATCCCAAAGATCCACGCCACGCAAGACCGATTTCACCTTCACCTTCCATAGGGTGTAGTTGGAACCATCCAACTTGGCAGACTCAGCAAACATATGAAGAGAAGTCGGTGCAGCCATCACAAAAGCTTGCGCTCAATCTCAAAAAAATGCACAAACTCTGAAGAAGAAGTGTCCTCCACAGGTACCAAGAGTGCCACCAAAGCCTGCAACACCACAAGCCCCCTCTGCAAAAGGGAAAGGGCCACTGGAGAGGAAAACGCAGCCCAAAAAGGCTGCTGTCCTGTAGAAAACAGGCTGCCTATTGTCCAATCTCCAAGTGGGAAAAACGCTGATCAGTAAACGCCAGATGGCTGCTGTTGGAGAAGCCAAAACTGGAGGGGAAAAGACCAGAAGTTGCTGTCCAGAAAACGCAGCAGCAAGGGCTGTGGA
Organism: Cibotium barometz; assembly: GCF_041138505.1. NCBI lineage: Eukaryota > Viridiplantae > Streptophyta > Polypodiopsida > Cyatheales > Cibotiaceae > Cibotium > Cibotium barometz. The sequence goes on along the minus strand of NC_141075.1, from coordinate 28,870,264 downwards.
TCTGGGAGAAAACTGCAGAGGAGAAGGTGCTGAAAACAGGTCTGAATCTGGGGCAGCAAAGAGGTTGCTAAACTGGGAGCGATGATACCATGAAAGAGTGCACATAGCGGAAGCAGAGTGGCACTAGAATGTGCTGAACAGAGAGTGCAAGAGAGAGAGAGAGAGAGATATGGAGCAAACTATGCTGAATATACTGAAGCAAAACAGTCCCAAGCAAGAGACACAGATAGTCTCATAAGTGAGGGAGCAAAATATGTACAAGATTGAATGAGAAAAGAGAGGCCAGCACCCACTATTTATAGTTAGGGAATGTTGGCCGACTGGAGCTGATAAACAGGCCGACTGAAGCTAATGGACATGGCCGACTGGTAAATGCCAGAAAGGCTGGGAAAAATCCTAGAAAAATAGTAAAAAAGGGGTGGCCAGCCCACAAGCAAGGGCCATGCAAAAGGGACCAAATGGGCACCATAAAAGAGCAGAATCTAGGGATGAATATGCTAACAATCTGCACCTTGTGCTCCAAATCCTAGCCTTATCTGGTTCTTATGCTCTTTTTCTGGTTGCCTTCCTCTGGACTAGCCCTGAGAATATACATGAGCATGTCATGCACATGACATCCCCCTCTGCTAAACTTGATGACGGGAATCCAACCTGTTCTTGGATGACTATCATCATCCCAATCCTTTCCCAAAGTCCCTCTGTCATCCATCCATCCATCCCTAGCAACCCTTTTCTCTGAAAGCCCGGCACGGTCTCCAAAACCACTCTACCTCTGAATAAGATCAATGCATCTATTCCCTCCGGCCCCAATCCATTCTTGCCCTGACTCTGAATATGGTCTTGGTCTTCATTCCTGAGAAATGAGTCTGGCACTCACATCACCCTTGGAGGATAAACCTCCCTTGGGACCATTGCCCGAGAACCTATCTGGCTCACAGGACTGCCATCCCCTCTGGCTCTGTGGAACACCACCAACAAACCTCCTAGGAGCTCTTCCCGATTTTGTGTTCCTTGCCTTGGGCTTCGTATCCGTGTACTTTCCTGTACCTTGGACCTGTACACCATCATATGGGACCGAATCAGTGTTTAGCTTTGTTGAGCCTAATGCTCTGATACCAATGTAACACGCAGAAGCTCTGGGGGTCTTCTTTCAGCCCTAAACACCACTGGAAACAATCTGATGCAAAACGCAGATATCGAGAGAGAGTAGAGAGAGAGAAATGTGCTGAAAATTCAGTATATTAATATGGTACAAAAAGGTACCTCCACTACAGCCATAGGCTGCATTAAACAAAAGGTGGTAAACACACAAAATCTGGTCCTACTATAGGACCCTAGGGATCCACTCCCGAAAGGGGTGAATGACTAACACAATGTGCCTTTGGTGCTATTTATATGCTCTTGACTCAAAGCTGGGCTGGCCGACTGCTGTCGGCCCGGCGGATTGGCCCTGGACCTCCATAAACCTTGGTCTGGTTGCGCATCTCCATGACTGGAAACGCATGATGCAGCCGACGCTTTCTGGTACAGCCGACGCCCTGTTCCTTGCAACTGACTGAATCCCCTAAGTCCTCCAAGTCCTGCTCCAAGTCCATCCTACTGTCTCATCTGCACCTTATGCTCCAAATCCTAGCCTTATCTGGTTCTTATGCTCTTTTTTTGGTTGCCTTCCTCTGGACTAGCCCTGAGAGTATACATGAGCATGTCATGCCCATGACATCCAAAAGGCTTGGTCAAATTGCATACATGGAGTAAGTCATAGGAACATCTTATGGAGGCGATAACTATTTCCAAAAGTTGAATGTGTTTGGTTCCATTTACCAATTACTTAGCCTTGTGCTCTTAGCTCTAGGCATTTCTCTATACATTGCTTCATGTGTTGCTCTATGCATAGAGCTTTATGTATAAGCTCTATGCATACATAAGGTTATGCATGCATATATAGAGCCTTGTAGCTAAATATATGCATGCATAATAGTTCTATGTATACATACATAGAGCTATACATGCATACATATCACCTTATAGCTCTATGTATGCATGCATAATAGCTCTTTTGTATGCATTCATAAATCTTTTATGTTTATTACATTCATATAGCATTGCATTCTTAAATCTCTTATATATATACCTAGATGAATCCAGGAACATGCCCAAATTCACCTTTTAGGAACGTGCATGTTATATACTCATGGTAGTCAACCCACAAGACTATATAACTATCAACTCCATTATGCATAGTATGGACTAGATACTACGACATACCCACTAACGTCATCAGTGCCCAATAGTGGTTGTAGAACTCTGTATCAAGATATGCTTTCTTTCTTCTCTCTCTCTCTCTCTCTCTCTCTCTCTCTCTCTCTCTCTCTCACACACACACACACACACATAGGAGCATATATTCACACAAAGCCCTTCGTACTAAGTTTTTGTCAAACCTCTGGCGATGCAGGGCAAACTCAGCCATAATGAAGCCTAGCACTAAGGGAAGTAGGAAATAGAGAGAATTAGTACAGCAAATAAGTAGTTGATAGGGCAAATGCACCGCTAAAGATAGAAAGAATTAGCACAATATCAACTGGCCGCAACTCGGGATGAAAAACTTCACAATGTGAAATCTGCATGTCCGCTAATACGACTGAATTATATACCTAGATGAATCCAGGAACATCTCCAAATTCGCCTTTTAGGAACATGCATGTTATATACTCATGATAGTCAACCCACAAGACTATATAACTATCAACTCCATTATGCATAGTATGGACTAGATACTACGACATACCCACTAAAGTCATCAATGCCCAATAGCGGGTGTAGAACTCTGTATCAAGATATGCTCTCACACACGCACTCCACACACACACACACGAGCATATATTCACACAAAGCCCTTCGTACTGAGTTTCTGTCAAACCTCCGGAGATGAAGGGCAGACTCAACCATAATGAAGCCTAGCACTAAGGGAAGTAGCAAATAGAAAGAATTAGTACAGCAAATAAGTAGTTGATAGGGCAAATGCACCGCTAAAGATAGAAAGAATTAGCACAATATCACCTGGCCGCAACTCGGACGAAAAACTTCACAATGTGAAATCTGCATGTCCGCTAATACGACTGAATTATATACCTAGATGAATCCAGGAATGTCATGTGCACAGTGTGTATCTACCGTGTGCTATACGCATGCAAGACTAGTTTCGAGGCTTGGGGAAGCTTGGAACTAGGCAGGCTGATTGACGAGCTGAGTTAGGGAAATACTAACGGGCGGGCACCCAAGTATGGACGGGCGGGCACCCAAGTGTGGACGCCCGATGACCGGCCAAGAGCCTATAAAAGGGTGGCCAAGGTTAGTTATTGTATGATAGAGAGTCTTGCGAGTTTGTGAGAGCTCTATGGTCTTGGAGCCTAAATCTAGTGCAGACGTGCACCTGCTTTACGCAACCGAGGCCAGTAACAATCTCGAGGCCCGCGAGGGCAGCTTCGTGGCGGTATGGGACGTCGCGAGGAGGAGATTGGTCGGTACATCATCCTAGTTAGCTCAGCTCGTGGCTCGGTGGGGACAGCCAAGACTCTGGGCTCGCCCACGGCTGTCATGGTTGGGAGGTGAGTCAGGCCTGCACCCCCTTGCTTGTTTGTTTGTTCGTTTGTTTGCAGGGTTCGAGTTTCGAACCAAGATCGATCACAAGGAGATCCGTGGGGATTTGACAGTGGTATCAGAGCATATCTCGTGAACGAGCAAGTCGGTAGGTAGAGAAGAAGAGGTCGAAGAAAGGTATGTGTTAAAAAACTTGCTGTTTTTTCTCTGCATACTGCAGATTTCAGATTTAGTATGTGTTTTTTCTTCATCAAAGAAACCCATGTTGATGGGGGGGATGGTAGTTAAGTAGGGTTGATTGCTTTTGCAAGGAAGAGAAGTTTTGTCGTGCAATCGCATAAACTGCAGGGAGAGAAGCAGAAAAAAAAGCATGTTTGCTTTTCGTTGCTTTTTGGCGCATGAGAGAAAGAGAGAGAAAGAGTATCGTTGTTGCTGTGTCTGCTGGCCGAGAACTGCTGTACTGGCCGTGTGTGTTGCGTGTGTGTCGTAGGCGTGGGGGCTGCTCACAGCTACAGGCGGCCAGGCATGCTAGGCATGCGGCCAGGCCTGCGTAGCCAGCCCAAGCCGGCGCCCAGGCCACGCAAGACCGGCGCACAGGCCAGGCAAGGCGAGCGCCCAGGCCACGTGGCCCTGTGGCCAGGCGTAGGCGCAACCTACGTGTGCGCACAAGCGCTGGCCGGAACGCAGGCAGGTACACATGTGTGGCGGCGCAAGCGTAAACCTAACGTCAACAGCTGGTGACGGCAGCTCCACCGGCGGGCTAATCCAGGAGCCGGCAGATTAATCCTGGAGGGGGGGAAAAAAAAAGGTGAAAGCACACGTTTTTTTTTATGAGCTTTCTCTTTTTTGAGTTTTTTTTAAAAAAATTAAAGTTTTAAAAGAACCCTCCAAGGTTTCCAAGGTGTTTATTTTTTTTTAAGAAAATAGAATATATATATCCATATATATATATATATATATATATATATATATATATATATATATATATATATATATATATATTCAAGAAAAAAAACACAAAAGCAAAGCAAAAGCTTAGCTTAGCTTTTGGAGATTTTTGGCTTTTGGGAAACCTTTATAAACCCCCTCAAGTGGGCTTCTTGCCACACATCTCTCAAGTTCTCAAGTTTTCAAGCTCTCAAGCTCTCAAGTTCGCTCGCACTTTCATTGTGCAAAGATCGAATTTTCTCTCCACGTACCCTCTTCACGATGTCGACCCAAGAATCAGAGTTGGAGCCCCTCGTGGAACGCGAAGGCTTGCCGGCTACGGAAGGTACCGATGCCGATCTTTTTGACAATTTTGTGTCAAAATCAGATTTCCAAGAGTTCAAAGTAGCTCTCGAAGCTTCTTCGTCGGAACGTCAGGCACGAATTGCAGCTCAGACGCAAGCTTTGCAGAACTCCATCGCTCTATTGACCACTACCCTCTCTACTTTCTCGGGTATGGATACCTTGGCTTCAGCTTTAGGCCCCAATATTACTCCGGAACCGTTCGGGGGCGAGCAAAAGCAACAAACCAAGAAGATCATGGACACGTGGCTACATAAGTGGCAAGTTCACTTTCAGTTTCATCCATATGATGATGGAAAGAAGATCCAATAAGCAGCAGGTTTCCTGTCCGGCAAAGCTTTGCTTTGGTGGAAGGAACTCAACCCTAAGCCAACGACTTGGGCACAATTTGAAGATATCTTCAAGAAAGAATTCCTCAAGAAAGAGGATGACTATGATGTTGTTGCCCAGTTTTCAGCTTTGACCATGACCTCGCAGCACCTCACTTATGAGATCTACCTCCAGAAGTTTCGTGACTTACAGATGAAAGCCACAAAGATGGATTCCACTACTCTTTTGGGGTTTTTCGTAGCTGGTTTACCAGACTCGTACTGATTACAGGTTAAAAATAACAAATGTAAAACAATAGACGAGGCCATTCATTCAGCTCGTATCTATGATGATACGATGGTCTCTTCCAAGTCGAAACCCGTTACCGAGCAGGGGAACAAGCATAAAAGAAAGTTCTCCGCACTTATGGCTACCACGACAGAAGGAAAGTCTTCGGACCAACCTTTGAAGAATTCAAGTTCGACACCAACGAAGAAAAACCGACTCCTTAGGGCTTTAAAGCTCAAGAAGGAAGAACGTTGTTTTATCTGCGAAGAAAAAGGACACATGCGTAACGAGTGTCCAAAGCAAAAGGGTACCAAGTCAAACGCAGGACCCAAGCCAAAGGCAACTAACCAGTTGTCTTTGACAGGTACATCAATTACGTCAAGTTCGACACCAACGAAGAAAAAACGACTCCTTAGGGCTTTAAAGCTCAAGAAGGAAGGACGTTGTTTTATCCACACTTTTTATTGGCCGAAGATGAAAGGGTATGTAGAAGATTATGTTCTCAAGTGTCAAATTTGTCAGGCAAATAAAGCTGAACGCTTTAGACAGGCTGGGTTGTTGCATCCTTTGCAAATCCCAGGTAATAAATGGGAAAGTATTTCCATGGATTTTATTACCGGATTGCCAAGAACACATCAAGGCCACGATTCTATTTGGGTTGTGGTAGATCGCTTGACAAAAATGACTAGATTTTTACCGACCCGGAAGACTATTACAGCTACGCAATTAGCTCGGCAGTTTATCGAGCAATTGTTTAGACTATACGGGTTACCGCAGGACATAGTCAGTGATAGGGACTCTAAGTTTACGAGTGATTTTTGGAACTTGTTTTTGAGAAGTTGGAAACAACTTTGAATTTGAGTTTGTCTGATCATCCTCAATCTGATGGCCAGACTGAAAGAGTGAATCAGATTTTGGAGGATATGCTTCGAGCATATGTATCCAAAAGACAGAGTTCATGGGAGGATTATCTTCCTATGTTAGAATTTGCATATAACAGTACTAAGCATACGAGTACAGGTTTTAGTCCTTTCATGCTTATGTATGGTTTTCAACCAAGATCACCTGTTACAATAGGATTCTCAGGACTTCAGCATGATGCAGCACGTAATTTTTTGCAAGATATGCAGGAAATGTTACAAGTTGCGAAGGAATCTATTAGAAGTGCTCAAGACCGAGACAGGTTTTATTCTAATAGACATCGTTCACCTAGAGAGTTCTCTGAAGGAACGATAGTGTATTTACGAGTTCCGAAAGATTCCGAGACTTTACGGACAGGTAGATCTCCGAAATTATCCCCTAGATACTGTGGACCATTTCGTGTTACACGACGGATTGGTTCAGTTGCATATGAATTGGATTTGCCTTCTCATGTGAAAGTTCATCCTGTATTTCATGTCAGTAGACTTAAGGAAGTACTGGGTGGAGCAGATCAATTAGTTACTCCTCAAGAAATTATAGATGTCGAGGACATGACATTTGTTCCGCACGAACCTGAAAAGATTCTTGGATTTCGTGAACGAAGATTGCGTAATACGCTTATCACGAAATACAAGATCAAGTGGAAGGATCGTGTTGAGGAGGACGCTACATGGGAGACATTGACTACTCTTCAAAGAGATTACCCTGGCTTTTTAGTGAGCTCAGGAGTGAGCTCTTAGAGGAAGGGGAGTATGTCATGTGCACAGTGTGTATCTACCGTGTGCTATACGCATGCAAGACTAGTTTCGAGGCTTGGGAAAGCTTGGAACTAGGCAGGCTGATTGACGAGCTGAGTTAGGGAAATACTAACGGGCGGGCACCCAAGTATGGACGGACGGGCGGCCAAGTGTGGACGCCCAATGACCGGCCAAGAGCCTATAAAAGGGTGGCCAAGGTTAGTTATTGTATGATAGAGAGTCTTGCGAGTTTGTGAGAGCTCTATGGTCTTGGAGCCTGGATCTAGTGCAGACGTGCACCTGCTTTACGCAGCCGAGGCCGATAGCAATCTCGAGGCCCACGAGGGCAGCTTCGTGGCGGTATGGGACGTCGCGAGGAGGAGATTGGTCGGTACGTCATCCTAGTTAGCTCAGCTCGTGGCTCGGTGGGGACAGCCAAGACTGTGGGCTCGCCCACGGCTGTCATGGTTGGGAGGTGAGTCAGGCCTGCACCCCCTTGCTTGTTTGTTTGTTCGTTTGTTTGCAGGATTCGAGTTTCGAACCAAGATCGATCACGAGGAGATCCGTGGGGATTTGACAAGGAACATGCCCAAATTCACCTTTTAGGAACGTGCATGTTATATACTCATGGTAGTCAACCCACAAGACTATATAACTATCAACTCCATTATGCATAGTATGGACTAGATACTACGACATACCCACTAATGTCATCAATGCCCAATAGTGGGTGTAGAACTCTGTATCAAGATATGCTCTCACACACGCACTCCCCACACACACACACACACACACACATTCATATGGCATTGCATTCTTATGTTCATTTTACTTTTAGATGTAATAGCTATATTTGTTATAATATATACTATGTATTGCTGGGAGGATCCTAGCATACGTACTCCGGAACCACCTCAATGCGCTCGGCGGCCTATCACCGATGATCCTGATTTGGAGCAAGTCTCACAGTTAGCGCCACAAGTCTGTCACACTGTTATGGTAGAGAGAGTGTGTGGAACATCTTTTCTCCACCCTCGATCCTTACTACAGCTAATCCTACTCCTCCTAGTGGTAATTGTTAGCAGTCATCTCCTGTCTGTATACTACACCAGGGCCTCTGTTGTGGGTGTCCCCGTCCGTTTTTGGTGTTTCCCCATTTTTCCTCACTTTCGTGTATTTTTCCCATTTTTCTTGAGGTGTGGAGGGCTGTCAGCTGTCTTCTGTTGCTGGCCGACTGTAGATCTACTACCCGACCTAATTTCGTGTCCTGGCCGACTGTAGGCAACTGGCCAACCGGCTCTTTTCTGGTCGTGAGCTTTTGCTACTGTCGGCTCTTTTAAATTGGCCGACCAGCAGCCTGGGGCCATATAAAATGGCCCCTTGCCCCCCACACTCTCCAGTTGTATATCCGGGATTTTCTTGTCTGTATATAGCAGAGTTACACAGCTTCTCTCTCTCTCTTTCATCTGCGTTTTGCTCTCTTCAGCAATTGTCTTCATTTCCGCTGTGCATTCTGACTTGGTATCAGAGCCCCAGGTGGCTTGAAGCTTGAAGACAATGGGACGTCGAGGATTTGCTGATTTGAGGTGCTAATTGGAGATTGATTGGGCTGTTCGGGACTTGGAGATCGGGTAGAAGGCGGCCATCACCGTTGGACAGCCACCTTGCATATTATTTGCAGCCTCTTCTTCTTCTTTTTTCCCACCCACCCTCCCTTCACAAGACCTTGTGAACCCTTTGAGATGGCAAACTTGCTTGAGATGGCTGAGAAGCACGTGAAGATCCCAACACTCCCCACATTCCCGGTGGACTGACAGTTGGACGGGAACAACTACGGCATATGGAAGGTAATGATGGATGGAGTCTGTTTTGGAGTCTTATGACTTGGCTGATTTCATTGTTGTTGGTGTCCCACGACCAGAGTTGAAAGATGGGGAGTTACTCTCTATACGGAAGGAACGGGAGGCTCAGACACAGTTATGGGATCGTGTCAATGCCCGCGTCTGTTCTTTCATCTTCCTAAATTGCACACCACAGGTGATCAATCACATAAAGCATATGACGCTGGCCAGAGGGATTTGGCAGCATTTGGCTTCTTTGTACAACAGCGTATCACCCATGAAGAGGATCTCCTTGGAAGTTCAGATACGGGTGATGAATCCTGCAAAGTCGTTGACGATGCGGGAGCACATCAACAAGTTGCAGGCTCTTCAGCAGGAGTTTCTTCAGGCAGGGAAAGAGAGATCGTCAGAGGATATTAAGCCCTCACCCTCTCCGCGGCACTCCCTCGTCCACCCCTCTTCTCAGTGTTGTATGGAAGCAGCAGAGCGATGATGGACTTGGCGTAAAGCTTTGCCCATGGGTGATGTAAAATATTTTTTTTTCCTCCCCCCGTGGGTTATGCGGGCCACTTAGCCTCCTCACTTAGCGTTCTCCCCCCTCGACAACCCACACGTGTGTTGTATGGAAGTTATGGAGCGATGGCGGACCTGGCGCAAAACCCCCCTCCTCGCTTCGTTCGCTGCAGGCCATGAGCCCCCTCCTCGCTTCGTGCAGTTGCCGGCCCTGAGCGCCCCTCGCTGCTGAGTATCGACCGCCCCCCCTCTTCGCATTGTGCAGATGCAGCTGGCGGCGCCTTTTCGAAGAGGCGCACCCCCTCTTCTGGTCGGGTACGTGACGATTCCAGGCCACCCTCACCCTTAAGCCATAAACAAAAAAAAAAAAATCTTGGGCACGCTACGTGGCATTTGGGCCTCTAATAAATAAATAAATAAAAAAGGTGTGCGCAAGTGTGGAGCGCACCCCCCCCCCCTTCCGTTGGCGATTCAACATCCCCCCCCCCCTGTCAAGATGCCGCCGACTGCACTTTCGCCTTCATCCTCTCTCCCGGCTCTGCCCACGTCACACTGTGTGCACCCTTGCCATCCACGTGCATGTTTCATGGACAATTTTCCGGAGGAGCCCTACATGCACATCCCCTACCTAAGTTACATCGACGAGATTCCCGAGGCTCTCCTTCCCGAACACAGCCCTCTTCGTGCCCCCACTCCAGAACCGGTGCCACTTTCCGCCGATGTTGGGTGGATTCCAAGTCTCCCGGACTCTCCTATCCCAATAGCCCCGGCCTCACAGGTGTACCGCATACATGTCAGCAGCCCGCATGTAACCGAACCCGACACTTGGGCGATCTGGACTATTTTCCTCACCTGCGAGCCACTGCACCTTGCTCATTTCGAGTACTTTCTGTCACGGTACCCTCGGTTGGCACACTTTCTTCCCAAGTGCAATGTGGATGGCCTCCGCAATATCCTCTCCACGTGCCCTCCTGTGACATTCTACCGCAAGATCATCGTCCCCGATTATACTCCATTATCTCCGGTGCCCAGCTCTTTGGCGGAACCAAACGAAGAAGTGGAAGCAGACGAAGTAACCTCCGAGGACAATCCCGAGGAAGTGGAGGACCCCGACTTCGAGTACGAGGATCCCGTTACTGCCTCTCCAGCGGTTGTTCCTTCCATCCTACATCTCGGGTGGACCTTTCCTGCTTCACCTCAGTACTCTCTCTGAGTTCTCCAGATGTCGACTTCGCACGACAACGTGCCACCCGCCGATCCTTAGATGGAGGCTTTGCAGATGACCACTCTTCAACAACAGATGGAGGACTTGCAAAGGGCCCTTTTCGACGGTATGGCATCAATGCGATCACAAATGGAAGACATGCAACAACAGCACCAACACCGGCGCGAGGGATCCAGGAAGTCACAATGAGCGCGTCGATCGCGTTCACCGACTTCATCATCATCCTCGGTGGGCCAGCAGGACGATCCCTCAACTCCTCCCGATCCGACCGCCGAGGTAGACAATGTTGAACTCAAACTTTTGTATAAATTAATGACCACAGCACAGACAAGAAAGATGGATATCAAGTTACCTGAGCCCTACAATGGCCGCCGCGATAAGCGGTTAATCGATCACTGGCTCTACAAGATGGAGGTTTATTTTTCAAATACCGATTTGCCCGAGAATAAAAAGGTGGCATTGGCCAATACCCTCTTGAAAGATACCGCCTTCCTTTGGTGGTGACGCAGGATTTCAGATGGCAAGTCTACTCCGACGTGGGATAAATTCCGGCGTGCTCTTCGCAAGGCTTTTGAGCCTGCCAATGCGAACTTTCATGCTAGGTCTTCTCTCCGCCGCCTGAGTCAAACTGGCTCCGTGGCCGCGTACATCTCAAAGTTTCAAAAACTGGCTCTCGAGATAGACACTCAGCCCCTCTGACCAGCTTCACAGCTTCATTGACGGGCTTGAACCCACGATCCAAGACGAAGTCCATAAGTACAATCCTGCCACCCTGGATGAAGCAATCTCGTATGTCAAGCGCATTAGTGATTACAAGCGTCCTCCCAGGAACTTTTCCTCCGACGCCTGTTCTTACCAGCGGAATCGACCCAATGGGACTAGCCAACCCCAGCGTCCCAATCCTGGACAACCAAACTCTCGGCGACCATATTTTGGACAACAGTCCTTCCAGTCGCGCTTCTTCGGGCAAGCTCCCGCGTCAAACGCAGGATCCTCTCAGACCGAATCCTCTGGCAGCAGAAACCGAGATCGGTCCCGACAGGACCGTCGCAGCAATGATCGGCGCAACTTCAAGCGAGAAAGCTCTTCAGGACAGCAAACCTCTTCATCGACTGCCACTTCATCCCAACCTAGTCGTCCAGGCCTCTGTACAATTTGTTCTGGCAATCACCAGTGGTATGAATGTCCTCAGCGCCCTAAACCCTCCAACACTCGGCGCAATTCTCAGGTGGACAGTTGCCACCATGCTGATTATGACCCGCCTCCTGTGAAAGACAAAAACAAACAAATAGCTTGCTCTATTCGCGTTTCTGAAGTTGTCAGTACCCCGATGCTTAATGGCCAAAGTACCAACCCTGTTCCGTTGAATCTTTCCAAGTAGGTCCTTAGTCTTCTGGGTTTCATTGGCGACCATCCCATCAATGTGCTGGTGGACAGTGGCTGTTCCACTAATTTTGTGGGCACTTCTTTGGTTCACAAGCTTCGCCTGCAGACCCGACATTTTGTGGATGCTTTTCAAGTAGAGCTTGCTGATGGTTCCTTCCTTAATTGTAACAAAAAGGTGCAACAGCTCCAGTTCCAGATTCAAGATTACCAAGATCACCTTAATTTTTCAGTGATGCCGTTGTCACATTATGACATGATACTGGGACAATCTTGGCTGTATCGATATGATCCAGTGATCAGCTTTCATTCTCATTCAATCCAGTTATACCATGATGGTCGAGAGCTGGAACTTCGTGGCCTTTTCAGTGCCAAACCCATCATCCTGCTGTCAAAAGCAATGACACGATCATTCTGCATCAAAACTCCACCAGAAGCACGATCTGAGGCATTTGTCATTACACCAAAGGGCTGGGTGGGATCTGCAATGGCCAAGACCGGGGTTGTCATCAAGGCATGCTTGAGATCATTGAAGGATTGCTCAGCTTTAGAAGACCACTGAAGTTTGTCCAGCTTTGTCAATTCTGTCAAAGGGGCAGCAATCTCTGAAAACCTATGCACCTTGTTGTGATAAAAGTTAGCAAGTCCCAAGAAAGATCGAACATCTGAAATGGTGAGAGGCAAAGGCCAATCCACAATCTTAGGATCTACTGCAATCCCATTAGCAGAAATGATGTGACCAAGATATTCCACATGGTTCTTGAAAAATTCGCTCTTCTTCCAGCACATTGGTGCGTAGTACTTCAAAGACAATCTGTAAATGCTCTTTGTGATCGACCATAGATCGGCTAAAAACCAGAATATCATCGAGATAAACGATCACAAACTTGTCCAAGTACGGCCCAAAAAATTCATTCATCAGGGTCATGAAAGTGGCCGGGGCATTGGTTAACCCAAAAGGTATGACCAAGAATTCATAATGGCCATATTTTGTCCGAAAGGCTGTCTTGTATTCATCACCATTACGGATACGAATTTGATGATAGCCGGACTTCAAATCAATCTTGGAAAACACCTTTGCACCAAGCAGCTGGTCGAACAACTCATCGATGCGAGGCAAAGGGAATTTGTTCTTGATTGTCAGCTTGTTGAGAGCACGGTAATCAATGCAAAGCCGCATTGATCCATCCTTCTTTTTGACAAGCAAAACCGGGGCTCCGAAGGAACTTCTGCTGGGACGGATGTGACCTTTGTCCAGCAACTCTTGTAATTGCCTTTGTATCTCCTGAGATTCAGAGTAAGAAACATGGTATGGAGCTCGGGTTGGAGGAGGTTGACCTGGGATAAGACTTGGGATAAGATCAATCGGGTGATCCACAGGACGACGAGGAGGCAATGTCGTCGGAAGATCATTCGGAAACAGATCCTGAAAAGGCCTGAAGAAGGGTTGCTCCAAGTAAGCAGTTGTTGATGACGAGGCTTGAGATTGCTTTCTGCTTCAATTTCCCGTAACATGACCAAGGATGTTGTACAGACACGTTTGCGGATGAGGTGTTTGACTTGCAGGGCAAAAACAATAGATCTTCTTGAAGCAGATTCAGTTGTACGTATAGATCATCAATCTCTGACGTACATTTTCACTCGGCCTGTTATGAACTCTCGACAAGGCCGATGGGTTGAATTCTTGGCTAATTTCCACATGACTATCCAGTATGTTCCTGGTCTTCAGAATGTGGTTGTAGATGCTTTGAGCCGCATGCCTCGAGCCACTAATTTTGCCATCACAGATATGCAAATGGAAATCCCTGCTTGTTTCAAAAATGAGTATTTGACTGATAGAGATTTTGGAGATGCGTTCCGTGCTCTCAAATCTTCTAATCCCAGTCCTGCAGAAATGAACACGTTTGCAGCCTACACCATCATAGATGAATTGCTGTTCTTTTCTGATCGCATTTGTGTGCCTCACAATACTTCATTGCGGAAGATTCTCATTCAAGAGCATCATGAAGTTCCTTATGCTGCTCATCCTGGTATCAACAAAACATATCGGCTTTTGTCTGCTACATACTTCTGGCCTCAGATGCAACAAGATGTTAATAAATTTGTCAAAGCTTGTCATTCGTGTCAGATAATGAAAGCCTCTCGACAACTTCCTCAAGGGTTACTTCAACCGTTGCCAGTTCCCAATGAGAGATGGGAAAGTATCAGTATGGATTTTATCACCACTTTGCCTCGTTCATCCAAAGGCAATGCTCAGATTCTTGTGGTGGTTGATCGATTTTCCAAAATGGCGCATTTCATTCCTTGCAAGAAAGCTGCTTCAGCCCCAGATGTGGCGTCATTGTTCGTGCAACATGTCTTCAAATTGCATGGTTTGCCGAAGACTATCATCTCTGACAGAGATCCAAAGTTCACTGGACATTTTTGGACGTCTTTGTTCAAATCTCTTGGCACGAATTTGTTGTTAAGTTCAGCCTATCATCCTCAAACAGATGGACAGACTAAAAGAGTCAATCAGATTTTGGAAGAAATGATTCGACATTACATTTCAATCCCGTTTGGCATCATGGGAAGATTATTTGCCACTCGTGGAATTTGCTTATAATAATTCCCATCATTCAGCAATTGGATTAACTCCATTTCAAGCAGCATATGGGCATACTCCTCTTGTGCCTACAAACTTTGTTTTACAATACAAAGTGGCGTTGGCAGATCAATTGGTTCAGGAGATGCAAGATGTGCTTGTGCAAGTTCAAGATAAATTGGTCCATGTGCAACAAAAATATCAAAAGCAGGCCAACAAGCATCATCGACATGCAGATTTTCAAGGAGGAGATTTGGTCTTGTTGTATGTGGCACCTCACCGCTACAAACCAGTGAAGTTTGCCCTTGAGGTGTGATCCTTTCACATGGATCATTTATTTGTTGCTGATTCTTGGGATCTGATTCTACTTATGGAACAGTCTTCTGCTATCAGTGATACTTTTGAGGACTTTGTTACCACTGCAGTTTATATTCCTGCTTCCCTTCCTCATTGTGAGGAGTCTACCTCTGCCTCTCTTTGTGATGCTTCTGAGGATGCCCCTCCCCCTGCCAGTTCTGCAGGTTTGTTGTTTTGGAGGATGGTTTTTTGGACCCAGTGGGATGCTTTGGATCTGTGGTTGCTAACCATGCCTAGGGCACAGTGGTACTTCCAAAGTTTTTTGGATTTGGATTAGAATCAGGTTGGGTTTGTACCAATCCGACGACATCTTTTTTCAGAGGGGGATGTGGAGTCCTTTCATCTTGCGATGCCCACCTCAGTGGAGTGTGCTTATGTACAGCTTTGGGCAACTCATGGTACGGAGTTTGAGCAGATGGACCCCATCTTTTCTACATAGTCTTTACATCTTGCGATGCCGATCTTTTTAGAGGATGCTTTTGTACAGCATTTGGCTACTCTTTGTACAAAGTTGGAGCAGATTGACTCTATTTCTTTTGAGGGTTCCAGTGAGGAGCAGTTTGCTTCTCCCAGGATTGATTATATACAAGATCTGATCTTGGTTGATTATGAGGTTTTTCATACCTTCTCCAGGCTGGATACACGGCATTCGATTTTGGGGAGTGTTCTTACACTTGGGTTTGGAACCATTATTTGGAGCAGCACGTCGTAGCCTACATGGTTGTTTTCTTCCAGAGGAGCGGTGTACCTGGCAGCTTGTTCTGTTGCTTTTGTAGCTGAGTTGCTGAGGAGATTGCTTGTGGAGCTTTCTTGGTACATGTTTCTGCAGTCTTTCATCTTTGATCGAGGACGACGTCTCTGACTTCTTGGAGTTCACTCAGCATCCAGTGCTGAGAGGGGGTGTTAGACATCATCCCCTTCTTGCTGGCTTCCCTGTTTGGTGTCCTATTTTAGCCTCTAGGGCTGACCATGTTAGCTAGAGGGGCTGGTCACCCCTCACATATGTTTTCCATATTATTCCCCATTTTATGGAGTCTTGGGTATTTTTCCCAATCGTGGAGGATTTATTCCCTAGTCGGCTGCCTGCATATGGGCATATATATAGCTGGCTTGCCTCCCTCGTTCTTCACTGCTTGCTTAGCATTGTTTGCTGCAGTCCCTCACATACGAGGTTTTCACCCCTCTTGCTCGGGACATGTATTCCTTTTGGTGATGATATTGAGAGCAGGTTATCGCCTGTGTTTCCTCTCCATATCTCTCTCTCACTCTCTCTCCTGTGTTTCCACTTTCCCTTCTTCCCCTGCACATTCCATCATGGCCTTGTACCATGCAAGACATACACCTAATACCCTACAGATATTGGAATGACCATTGTTTTCATTGTTGGGCTTTGATAGGCAAGACTTATCTGCATATGCAGAATTGAGGAATAGTTGACCACACATTGACACTGTGGCTACACGGATATTTGATAGAGGACATCTAGATTAAGTTTACCTGTTGGGATTCATTGTCAGATTGCATGACAGACGGTTATGCGACAATATCCAATATGTACATTTTCAACCTTACAATTTTTAAGGTTTTGATGGTCCTCTAGTTTTATGTCCATAGTAGGAGTGTGTACAGATATTCATGCTATTCCAAGTATACCCATCTATTCTTATACCAAGACTATTGAATCATGGTTATTCAAGAACTTGCACTATGTACATAAGTTTTTGGAAGCAAGTTTTGGTTTCCAAGATTTTTTGGGTTTAGACAGATGCTTTGACTGGGACATTGGTCAAGGTTCTTCTTCTTTGTGTACACAGATGTTGTCTAATCCCTGGACCGAGTTATGATCACTAGTCTCGTTTTTTGGAGTTCCTCCTTTCGAGAACATGTTTTAGTTTGTGGCACATGGTCAGCCATTGGCATTTATTGTTTCTAATAGATCACGACAAATCCACAAACTGGTCACGTTTTGTAGTAATCGTAGCATGGGTATGGGGTGTATCATAGTGGTATGGGACGCCATGATCCATCGCATGTTACGGGGCTACGCCAGATTGTCAAGACTTCATTCGGACTCTGTGCCTACAAACACAAGGATATCTCAACATCTTTGAGGGATAGATACTTTACTTTCAATACAAACAGTCATGATAGATGCTAGCTTGCGTCATAACCAAGTCTATTGGAACAATTGTTCCTTTCATGTCCAAGGTACTCATAGACTTTCCGAGGTCTGTTTGGGAAGTTAGACTTCCGAGGTGACAAAGTACAGATTGATGATCTTTTCTAGAAGATCGGTTCTTCTCTTATTTGGGAAGAGACTACTCGTGTTCGACTTGATTCAGGCTTCAGTAGTAGGTTCTCGGTTTTCCCAATTTTGTGGTTTTTTCCAGACCAAAAGATACTTTTGGTTTCGGGATAACTCTTTTAAGACAGTGGTTGCTTACCTCTGGTATTGGTAGCATGGTCAACTTCGAGTTACCCAGATGATCCATTTGCTCCGGATTAGGCTTTAGGAATTGACGCTCATGTCATATTACTTGAGCAGGTCGATCTCTTAGTCGGATTGTCCTTGAGACTATTGGTTTCGACCAATAGAGGGTGTTTCTCTAGTGTTGCAAGTGTGACAACTTCTCCTTGAGTTTTTTTTCTTGAGCTCAAGAGTGAGCTCTTTTGAGGAAGGGGAGTATGTCATGTGCACGCTAGAAGCAGGCATATTGGCGAGCTAGAGTGTGATATGTTGTGGGTGGACGTGTTTTTTGGTCCGCTATTGATAGCGTGTGCTTTTTGGGCGTTCCTTCCCTAATTATTGGGGGGAGGGATACCAGTTGGGCACACACTGACGGATGGAGCTCAGGAGTGCAGAGCGCATGAAGCGGAGCGCTCCACCGTGCAGTAGGCCATCGTCGTTGGGGGGGACAACGCTTGGTGGTATGAGAGGAGAACGGTGGCAAGACACTCACGAGGGCATGATGCTCTAGCTCGTGGCTCGGTGGGGACGGCCAAGATTGTGAGCCTCGCTCACGGCTGTCATGGTTGGGTGGCAAATATGCCTGCACCCAGATATGTTTCTTTCGCTTTGCCTTCTAGCGTTAGGGTTTGTTGCTTTGTCTTGCTTTTCATGGCCTATATTGCAAGTTTCCTTCTCAGAGAGATCTTGGGTATTTGACATGCGCTGCGGCAAGCTTTCCGAGACCATATGGTGGTTGGCTTGCCAGATGTTGGCAGCAGGCAAGGACCCTGTAGTTCTTGCATTCGTGGTAAGCAGCACAGGGAATCTTTTCCGAAGCAAGCTTCCAGGCAGGCTTCAAAACCTTTGGAGTTGGTACACACTGACTTGTGTGGACCTATGCAGACACCATCCTTGGGAGGTTCTTTGTATTTTATGATGCTGCTTGATGATTGTGGCAAATTCACTTCGGCTTATTTCCTTTCCGAGAAGGACCAAAAGTCTCTCTCTCTAACTCTCCAATTCTTTCCTCTCTTAAATTCTTTCTCTCTCTATCTCTCTCTCTCTCTCTCTCTCTCTCTCTCTCTCTCTCTCTCTCTCGCTCGGTTCAAGGAGTGACATGTGATGGTGGAGAAAGAGTCTAGCTTGCAGATAAAGACTCTTCGGGCAAATAAAGGAGGAGAGTTTTCTTCCAATGCATTTGTGCGGTTTTGTGCGGAACATGGCATCAAGCAGGAACTGGCCAATACAGGTTTGCCTTCAAAGACTAGAGTAGTTGAGCGTAAGAACCGGACTGTGGTGGAGATGGCGAGGACGATGTTGGAGCATCGTGATCTTCCTCGTCCACTTTGGGGAGAGGCTGTGGCTACAGCTGTCCATATCCTCAGCCGATCTCCAACGACTTCAATACCGAACATGACTCCCTTTGAGGCTTATTTTGGCAAGAAACCAGATGTCTCCCATTTTCGTGTGTATGGGAGTGATGCATATGTTCACATTCCAAAGAAGCAAAGGGGAAAGCTTGACTCGAAGTCCCAGAAGCTTGTCTTTGTGGGATATAACTCTCTTTCCAAAGGATGCAGGTTGTATGACCCAGAGCGGAACGAGGTTGTCGTCAACAAAGATGTGGTTTTTGATGAGCATGTTCCAGCTTCCACTATTGATGAGCCGCCACTTCTTGGAGACCCAGATGAGTCTGATGATGATTTCCAGTCGATTGTTCCAGCTGGACAACCTCAGTCAGTTGAGGAGGTTGAACCCGGGGCTGGAGATGAGCCCCCGCAACAACAGGAGGCTCTGCATTCTATTCAAGTACCCAGGTGGTTGTTGGACAACCTTCGGGAGTCAGGTGTTACGGAGCTTCCCTCCGAGTGGACCACAGAAGACGGACCTCGACGATCGCATAGAGTTCATGACAAAAGTCATTCAGCAGAGCTCTTACAGGTAAACTATGCTTTGATGTCTCGTATCATGCGGGACAAAGAGCCCACTTCCGTAAAGAAAGCCCTTTCACAGGATACTTGGAGGAAAGCCATGCAGGTGGAACTGATGCCATAGAGAAGAATAAAACTTGGGAGTTGGTTCCCAGGCTGTCAAAACGGTCTGTCATTGGTGTCAAGTGGGTCTTTAAGACCAAGTATACGTCAAATGGGTCACTAGACAAACACAAAGCCAGACTTGTGTCTAAGGGTTATGCTCAGCAGCCTGGCATCAACTATGAGGATACCTTTGCACCGACAATGAGGATGACCACGATTCGAACCGTTCTTGCCCTTGCCTCTTCTCAGCGGTGGCCTGTATATCAAATGGATGTGAAATCTGCGTTCCTTAATGGTGACTTGCAGGAGGAGGTGTATATTGAGCAGCCTCCAAGCTTTGAGGTTCCAGGATCAAAGGGAATGGTTTATAGGTTGCAGAAGGCCTTGTATGGTCTTAAGCAGGCTCCCAGGGCTTGGAATTAGAAGATTGATTCCTTCCTTCTGCGGACTAGATTTCAAAGATCACTTGCAGATCCTAACTTGTATCTCTTTCGAGAATGCGGCATGGTCACGTTGATCATCCTTTACGTGGATGACCTCATTCTCACTGGCGGTCATGTGGAGCACATTGCAGTGATGAAGGCTGCCTTGTCAAAGGAGTTTGAGATAACTGATTTAGGCTTACTCCACTTCTTGGGATTGGAGATCTGGCAAAACCAAAGGGGGTTCTTTGTCTCTCAGTAACAGTATGTCCATGAGTTGCTTGAGGCCTTTGGGATGGAGAACTGTAAGCCTATCACGTCACCAATGGACCCGAACACGAGGCTTACAATGAATGATCCTTGTGAGCCGGTTGATGCCTCTGTACCGGAGGCTGGTTGGTTCATTGATCTTGTTACTGAACACAGATTGGACTTGAGCTTTCCTGTGGGGCTGTTGAGCTCATTCATGCAAACGCCTTTGAAGTCTCATTGGGACACAGGATTGCGGATCTTGCGGTATCTGCAGGGTACAAAGGATCTTGGACTATTATACGACACTGGAGGTGAAACGAAGGACCGAATCCGACTCCAAGGCTGGAGTGACTCAGATTGGGGAGGATATCCAGACACAAGGAGATCTACATCAAGCTGTAGTTTTACCCTCGGCTTAAGAGCTGTTTCATGGAGCAACAAGAGGTAGCCAACTATTGCCTTGTCGTCTACAGAGGCAGAGTACCGGGCTGCTTGTGGTGCTGCTTGAGAGGTTGTGTGGTTGCAGAGGTTGCTTGGCGAGATTGGGTTTCCACAGAAGGAGCCCACGGTCATCCAATGCGATAACCAGAGCTATATCGCTATTGCTCGGAACCCGGTCTTCCATGCCCGGACCAAGCACATAGAGATATAATATCACTTTGTTCGTGAGAAGATCTTGGCTGGTGACATCTTGCTTCTTTATTGTTCGACGGAGGACAACGGGGTGGACCTCTTCATGAAGTCTCTACCTCAAGCTATACTCCAGCGGCACTCCAACTCACTGGGGTTGGTTCCACATCTAGGAGCTAAGAGGGGGTGTTAGCAATCATCTCTTGTCAGTATACTACACCAGGGCCTCTGTTGTGGGTGTGCCCGCCCGTTTTTGGTGTTTTTCCATTTTTCCTTACTTCCATGTATTTTTCCCATTTTTCCGGAGGTGTGGAGGACTATCGGCTATCTTCTGTTGTTTGTTGGCCAACTGTAGATCTGCTACCCGACCTGATCTGGTGTCCTGGCCGACTGCAGGCACCTGGCCGACTGGCTCTTTTCTAGTCGTGAGCATCTCTGATGCTGGTCATGGGTTTTTGCTACTGTCGGCCTATTTTAGACTGGCCGACCAGCAACCTGGGGCCATATAAAATGGCCCCTTGTCCCCCATACTCTCCAGTTGTACATCCGGGATTTTCTTGTCTGTATATAGCAGAGTTACAAAGCTTCTCTCTCTCTTTCATCTGCGTTTTGCTCTCGACAGCAATTGTCTTCATTTCCGTTGTGCATTCTGACAATACTCCCATGAGAGGCGCTACCCCTAGGTTACAAACTCCAGTGCCCATTCTCATTAAAACTAGCAAAGCTAGTCCCTTCTTGTATGCCGGCATTGGGCCATCTTGTGCTACAGGCAATGATTCTCCTACTCCCCATTCTTCTCGTGCACCTACTCCATCACATCATGAAACCTCCTTGGGTGACAGGAGATTTGGTTGTGGTGGTTGTTTTAGGGGTGGCAATAGATCCTCATCCAGTTCCTCAAGCAATCATACCAATCAACCTTTGTTTATGTACCATCACGAGAAAATGATCCTGCAGCTTCGTTACTGTGTAAGGAGATCCAATGGGAGCATCATTGAGGATCACAAGAGGAAGCAGGTGATGCAAGCATACAACACCGGATTTTCCACAAAGCATCAGTAAAATCTCTTGCCCGGATATCTATCCAGTGCCAAGATAAAACACAGCACCAAAAAGGCATCCGAAAACTGTCTCAAAGCAGTCCCATGAATCACCTCATAAACAGTCCATAAAAACAGCCCGGTACGGAGCCAAAAACAGCCCCAAACTCTGCACCAAAACAGAGCCTCAAATCAACCCCAAAAGAGCTCTCAAACTGTCCCAAATACCTCCAAAACAGCCCCAAATCTGCCCATAACAAGGCCAAGAGTGAGAGAAAATCCACCACTATACGGCCTGCCTCCATCGCAGCCAGTAGAGAGAGGAAAACAGTGTACAGGCACCTCTGGAAGAAGAGAGAGAAAACTGTTGTACGGCCAGCACTCAGAGAAATCAAGAAACAGGCTGCAGCTGAATTGTACGGCCAGCACTATAGGAGAGGGAACACGCCAGTCAACTGCAGCTGAACTATATGGCCAACGCTTAGGAGAGGAAGAGAGAAAAGCTGCAGTCGGCCAGATGAGCTGCAAGCGCATGATGATAAAAACAGCCCCTTGCCTTGCTTTAATAGAGTCGACCAGCTTCTATAATAGCTATACTTTTCCTCTCTGCCCAAAATATCTGAACTTGCCCAAAAATATCAACTTTATGCTTTTCCCGGGCTTGTAGCCCAAGTCTAGCCCGTCTTTAATGATGTGTGAACACACCAACTTATAAACCTTATAAATCACTTTGATGAATAAAATCCCATACTCCTTATGCTCTGTAGCCATCTTTCAGGCCAAACTTTGCCGATAAATGCTCCAGCTTTCTTCTATGGAAAATCCCCGTTCACACCTTGGCTCTGCTCAGTGTGTGAAACACTGGTTAAGACTAGTGAAGGGACCAAATGGTGACATCCCCTCCGTCTTATAAAGCAATTGTCCGCAACTGTATAAACCTAATACCACTGAGATATCCTTCGAGTATGGTAGATGCACTGCCGATCCATAATATTTCATAGTTCCGGGCATTAAAGCCATAAATCCAAATCCACAATCCGAAGTCAAATACGGACACAAGAGTCAACTGAATCAGAAAGAAACTTTATCCATATCCGGCGTCACCAACTCTAATAATAACCAGACACATGCACAAGAGCAAATTGTGTCCCAAATATCCATAAATCCATATGCCGAGTCAACAACTCTGATATTAACCATACACAGGCACAAGAGCCAATTGTGTCCCAAATATCCATAAATCCATAAGTAGCTTTAAGTACTTGCAAAAGAAAATTAAGTAGTATACATAGCCACAAAACATCTTGCCATGCCATTGGCCTGCATAATGGTAACACTCCTATAATCCATATGCATGCCCAAGCCGAACATGCTTCACATGTCCATATGGTTCACCAAGGCAACAACCCTTCCATGAACCATTCATGCTCGCCATGGTTTCCCCTTCCACGAGGCTTCACTCACAAGGGAAACTACCCTTCCATGAGTGCTGATAATACTCACCAAGGTTACCACCCTTCCATGAGTTTATAGAATCACTCACCAGGGCTACCACCCTTCCATGAATGAATCCATCCAGAGTTAGCGTACACGGTTTCCTGCCAACAAGATGTTAGATCACATGATCCTTGGCATAGACATAAGTCCCCAACCAACAAGGCATCATGTCCACTCTACCACATGCACTTCATGTTGGTGCTCAAAACATACACTTTGGAGGAGAGGCACGCTCAAGTTCACTCTACCACATACACTCCGTGTTGGTACTCTGACCCCACACACCTTGGAGGAGAGGTGGGCTCAAGTTCACTCTACCACGTGCACTCCGTGGTGGTATTCTAATCACAGACTTGGAAGGAGAGGTGGGCTCAAGTGTAGAACATAAGATCAGAATGAGTCCGCTGCACATAGTTTTACATGCATTTCGGCCGCCAATGGAAATCCATAGAAAAATCCTTGATGTCACATGCACTCTGCACTGTAGTGCTAGTTCATCCAATTAAGGTGATCAAGACAAACCGATAGCACCTAGAAAGAACACAAAGGTCAACCATGACCAGGCACCGAATGTCCAACAATATCAAAAGAACCATCAAAGCTAGCAACCAAGCCAAACCCTGATGGTAGAGCAAGGAAGCCTAGATGCGCATCATCCAATGCTTCCTAGCAATGCACTACAGCATGGTCCATATTGGTCTTGCAAAGTGAGGAAATAGGCCCAGGGCTCAAATTCGATAATCGATTGCATGATCCATGGTGTTTACGGCATCTCGATTTGCAAATTGAGGACATAGGCCCAGGGCTTGAATTCAAGTGCAGGATACACTGCGTTTACAGTATCTTGATTTGCAAAAACGAAATCTAGGAAAATACAGAAAATCTAGGAGATTTCACCACCATCTCAAGCCCAGAAACTTTGGGTAAACATCAAGCAAAATCTGCATGGAAGACATATGTGCTCGGCCTTACAACAAAACCCTCACAGTTTTGCAAGCATTGATGCAAATGACCAATACCTTAAGTGCATGCCAATTCCATTCATTTTGCATAATTTACAGGAACAAGTGTGAAGCCTTTCAATTCATACAATAATCTTATTGCAAATGCTAAAGGAAGAACATCTGTGAAACCTTAATCTTTCTTTTGAAACCTTAAACTGTTCTTAATTAATCATAAATTAGTGGTACAAACCCTACGAGATTAAGAGCGTTCTCTTTGATTTTGATAAGCATGAAAGCACACACAAAAATATACAGAAAAACGCAAAACAAGATCGAGATTCACTGTTACCATTTTGAAGATCTGTAACGAGATCGAAAAGGATCTGACGGTGGAGCTGTTCCTATGCTGATTTCTGTAGCTCTCCTCTACACACAAGGAGGAGTAGTGTGAAATTACAAGAAAGCGCGCCATAAACCGAGACCTTCTAGGAACATTTATGTGTGATAATTGTATATATATTTTAATTTATGTTTACTTATTTATTGAGAGAGGGTACTGAAATTTAAATGCCACACCAGAGTATATTCTAACCCAATACCTTGAGTTAGAGAGGTTGGGGCCCTATAATTGAGCTATAGCCGAGGAGGCGTGTTTACTGTACATTATGGTTGGCCAAGTGTGAACACTAGCCATTTGTTTATAAGCCAACTTTGACATTAAACAATACAGAATCACTCCCCATGCAATAGAATACTTGTGAGCATTCTACCCTCTTCCCCCTCTGTTAAAGTTTAGTCACTTTCACTAGATATTTACATAGGACATTTGAAAAGGCCCAATTGGTTCTACATTAGTTTACGTTTTACTCAGTGTGTAAGGGTCACTCACACGTATTATTTGTATATGTTTAGGACATTGGAAGAAGGTCCAATTATGTCCCAATTGGTTCTACATTAGTGTACATATTACTCAGTGTGTAAGAGTCACTCTCACCTATTTTCATGGCAAAACTCCACAACCACCTCAATCAAAGGAAAGCAACTCCTATTTTCTAGCTTGCTATAAAACTGTAATATGCACCTAAAGACAAGCTAATAGCTCAAAATAGGAGACAAATTTAGCTCTAAGTAAAAATGGAAATTTGTAGAGGATAATGAGAAATATTGGCCTACAAAGTATCATCAGCACTAAGATCATGCTCAATCATGGTCAATGAGATATTAACTTTGCAATCAACCCTGTCATATTTAGGCAAAATTGGCTCTTATCAATTGAATGGAGAAATATCTAATTTAGAGTGTTAGAGGGCCAATTAGAGCAATTAAGAGAGTGTATTCACAACTTTGTGAGTTAGGATTGAGTCAAGTCTCCCTGGTGTGAGCTTAGTTTACAATTGTATTACATTTATCTTTTCACAATAATATAAGCAATTTGGGTCTTCTTAATCTTGTCCAATTTTGTCAATTATTCACTTTATGTTTTTGGTTCATCCAATTGTTCATTTTAGTACTTAATTTGTTTGCATGTCTCCCAGAATTGATGCTTGTGTTCTATTGGATTCTTGCTTACTTGATGGATGCATGTTAGGATAGAAAAGGTTATGGGTTTCTCTCTTTACATGAGATTGGAGCTATAAGTGGTTATCTTAGCACATTTGTCTACAAGCTTTATGCTCAAAATGAGCTCTTTGCTATTAAGATTTAGCTCTTCATTCAAGAACATATAAGGAGGAGCCCTTCATTAGCACCAGAATATTAGCATCTCAATAAAATTAATTGAGCTCAAAATAAGCCGAATTGTTAATTGGGTCTTCACACTCAAATGTAGTCAACCTTGTAATAGCAAGTGAGAGTGACACTCACTAAGTGAAAATGTGCTTGTTTTGCATCTCTCTCTCTCTCTCTCTCTCTCTCTCTCTCTCTCTCTCTCTCTCTCTCTCTCAAGATTTGTCTCCTCTCTATCACTTAGGTTTCTCTCCTCTCACTCAAAAAATTGCATTGGACATGTTATCTAAATATGGTATGATTGGTTGTAAGCCCATTTCTATACCATTGGATCAGAATGGCAATAAGCTGAGTGCAAACGTATGTGAGATTTTGGAGAATGCCACTATGTACAGGAAGATAGTGGGCAGCTTGATCTACATGATCACCCTGCCAGACATGAACTACATGGTTAGGTTGGAGAGTTAGTTTATGTAGGTTCCTCGGAAGCCATGTTTGTATAGTGTGAGGCGCACACTACGCTACGTGAAGTCCCCCACTGTGGATTATGGTCTCTTCTATGAGACTGGTATACAATTGGTGTATGGATACACTAATGCAGATTAGGTTGGTAGCATCTTGGATAGAAGATCTACTAGCAGGTTTATGTTTTCCTTTGGGAGTGGTGCTATTACATGGAGTAACAAGAAGTAGCCAACTTGTCGAGTACAAAGGTAGAGTATAAGGGTGTTGTGATGGTAGCATATGAAGCAGCTTGGTTACGTAAGCTACTTGGAGATTTGGGACTGCATGTGGACAGGCATGTTGTCATCTATTGTTGGCCATAAACCCAATGTTTCATGCACAGACCAAACACATAGAGGTCTAGTATCACTTCATCAAAGAGAAGGCCTTGGCAAGAGCTTTTGATCTCGTGCATGTCAGCACAGAGGAGTGGGTAGCTAACATTTTCACCAAGTCCTTGGGAACTGAGAAGCTTTGTGAATTCTACACTATGCTTGGAGTCTTGGAGATAGAGTTGAGCTCGAGGGGGAGTGTTGAGATGTTAAGCTCAACACAAGATGACACTCATGATGTGCCTGGGTGACCGTTTCACCTTTACATCACTAGCGCATTTAGTAGCTGGTAGATGGATCTTCACCAGTGATTGTATAGGTGGACTACACCTACCTAGTCTAACCGAGTTATGGTATACTTATCTTGCCAACTCACCTACTTAGCGTGTTCACATTATGGACTGCTTGTACATAGTACTCTAGTACTTATGTTGGTTTTTATTTATCTTTAGTAGACCTCTTTTTGAGAACAACAAGGAGAAGAAGATTTCAACCTTCCATCTTTGTGTGTGCCTATTGTGTGAGTGTGAGTGTGCTTGAAAGAGCTCAAACTGTCTCTCCTCCCCTAATCTTTTTAGTCTCTAGCCTTAGCCTTAAGCAAGTATATACACAAAGTCATAGACTTCCCCATTTGGCGTTAAGTACAAAGTAAGGCCATTTTATATATTCCAACGTCATCTTATAAAATATAAGCTTCAGCTATACCGAAGAAAAGTAAGATGGCAAAGCACCAAGATGGGTGAGAGTGAGACCATGCTAATTGGTGTGATTTAGTGAAACTATCTTTTGACGTTAAAAGGAACCAATCCACATTCTCTGCCGGTCAAGGGCTTGTTGGGGATATGTTGAGAAATATGAGTGATCTAGCACCCATAAATTCTTATTATGAGACTTAGTGAAGGTTACATTTGTCTAAGGCTACTAGAGCCTTGGTTTACTAGAGTAACCTCAATGAAACTCTAGGTGGAATCCCCTTGTTCCTAGGCACCTCCCATTCATTGTGTGATTGCTTACTTTGTGAGCTCATTGTGGGTTTGTGTAATTTCTAGTTTTCAACTCATGGCACTAGCATCCCTTGTGAGCATTTTCTTCATTAAATTTACTCATTCACTTTTTCATTAGTGGGTGGGAATTTTAGAGAGCTTGAGAGAGATTCTTTTGTGAGGTTTGTGAGCATTGTCTTTTTGAAGAGCTTGAGAGAGATTATCTTTGTGAGGTTTATGCCTTCATCAAATCTATCATGTTCTTCTTCATTGGGTGGCAATTTGGAGAGCTTGAGAGATGTTATCTTCGTGAGAAGTTTGAATCCGTATCATACACTCATAAGTGGCATATTAAGTGTAGAGAGGCATGCATTCTTCACTTACTAAGTGCGAGACAGAGAAGTATTTTGATGTGTGAGGCCTATTTTTTTCACTCTCATCTCAAATTCAACCATTTTTGCAAATCGTATATTATCTCTATGACAACCATATGCCCTCATGCATTTTGATGACCTCAATACCAAGAAGGTATCTTATCTCACCCAAATCCTTCATGTAAAACCTTCATGTAAAACTTCTTCTTGAGGAGACCCTTTGCATTCTCAACTTCCTCTTCATTATCACCCCCAACAATAATCAAATCATCCACATAGATGGTGATCCCCTTATCACCCTTTTGCACATAGATGGTGATCCCCTTATCACCCTTTTGCACATAGAGTAAATGATCAACAGCTGCTATATAAAAGCTAATGGTGATAGGATGTTGTGCAATCTTATCATGCTATGCTCTTGGTGCTTTCTTCGAGCCATACAAGGCTTTACATAGCCTACACACATAATATGGGTGACGCAAATCCTCATAACCAAGTGGTTGTTCTAAATATACTTCTTCTTTGCAACTCACCATGCAAGAACGCATTCTTTACATCTATCCGATGTAAAATCCAACCTTTTCATGCATCCACACTATAATAATAGCTCTCATGGTTACCATCTTTGGCACACAACTGAATGTCTCCTCATAATAATTAATGTCATAGGTCTGAGCAAAACCTTTGGTAACTTATCTCACCTTGTACCTGTTAATACTTCCATCTGAGTTGTGCTTCACTTTGTAGACCCACTTACATCCAATAGCCTTTTTATTCTCAGGCAAAGGCACCAATTCCCATGTCTTATTTGCATCCGATGCAACCATTTCTTCATCCATGGCTTTCTCCCAATTTACATGCCCAATAGCATCCTCAAAACATGTGGGTTAACCTCCTGTAGAACCTTTGCCATGTATGCATAATGGTGAGCTATATAACCATCATACATCAATCTCTGAATAGGGTTTTGGACCCTTCTCGGCCTGTGTGGTCCTAGATCTATCCTTGGTGTGTCCTTGGTTGCCTTAGCCTTTCTTTCACCTAATGTCTTGATAGCTAGAATCCCAAACTCCTCATCAAGGATTTGTTTTGAGCCACTAGACTCTCCATCAATATATGAATGCCCTACTGGAATGTCAGGCATACCAAGGGACTCATCAACCTTCTCTTTACCTTTATATAATGCAATTGTTGCTGAACATGTAAGACTAAATTTTTAATGTAGCCTGCCAGTCGGTCTATCAATAGACCCACTGCTAAAGGATTCTCTTGGTCCATTCAATGACTGTGATTAATGACCTATATTTTTCACAACCACGTACTCCAGTGCATCAGCCCCTATTGAGTCTTTTACATCAGTATACCAGTTGCTCATCTCATCAAACACAACATCTTTGCTCACCCTCATCTCACACGTGACAAGGTTATAACATCTATGCTGCTTTTACTAAAGGGAGTAACCAATGAACGCACAATTTTTAGCCTTTGCATCCAACTTACTACATAGGTCATCAAGAATATGTACATATACAATGCATCATCCAAACACTTTCAAGTGTGACAAATCTAGTTTTCTGCTAGTAGTAAGACCATGCACTGCCGTTGTGGGGGGGTCCTATTCATAATGTAAACTTCAGTCTCACAAAATGCTTGAGCCCAATAATGGTGAGGCATGCTCTTCTCAGCCCCATCAATGCACGAGTAACCTCTATAATGTGCATATTCGTTCTCTCAGCAACACCATTTTGGTGCGAAGTGTACCTGCATGTTTTCCTCTGAATTCCATGCTTTCTCAAGTACTCAATGAAATCATTGAAAAAGTACTCTCCCCCTCCATCTGACCTTAGACACTTAATCTACAAACATATTTGCTTTCTAGTCAACATTCTAAAATTTTCAAAGCGAGTAAACACTTCACTTTTCTCTTGCAAGCAAAGTGATTAGCTATGGTGGATCAAATGCAAGAATCAACATCATTAGCAATTGATTAGATGATGATTAAGATGAGATCAAGATGCCAAGCATCTAATCCCACTAATCTCTCCTTGATTCACTCCACCTCTTCACTTTTCCCAGAATATCTCCACACATCCTAGAACTTCTCATGCTACCCTTTATTCTCTCCCACTAGATACCTCTCACCTTTTCACTGCTTCTCACTCATTTACAGACTCTCTTTTACAACCTCTTGCTAAGGGCTTATTCCCGCACATACCCATTTACTTATATATTTCAACAACCTACACATTCCTTGTGTGGTCTCATCAATGAAAGATATATAGTAATGACATCCTCACATTAATGTGTCTCCATACATCCGAGTGCACCACATCAAATGCTCTCTTACTTACATTCATGTCATGTGGAAATACATTCTTTGTTTACTTTCCAAACTAACATGCTTCACATACTTTATGCATTCTTTGTTTGCTTTCCAAACTGACATTCTTTGTTTGCTTTCCAAACTGACATGCTTCACATATTTTATGCATTCCATGCACCTTAAGCTTTGGCAAAACTGTAACAATTTTCTAATTTTTGCATAGACTTTAATTGCTATATTCACATGACTGATATGTTTATCCCATATATCTATATCGGCCACATCCACCCTTTTTTCCTTTGTAACCAACTGACATTTATTGTTTGTTGAAGTCCTCAACATAGTAGCCCTCAGGGTTAAAGCGTACCTACAAACCCTGCTCAACCATCTTCCCAATAGAAACCAAATTCTTTGTTATGTTAGGCACCTCATCTTGTCATCTTGCATAGCCCCAATGGCACATTCCCAATGTGAGCAATAGGATGAGTTGTGCCATCCCCCATCTCTACATAACCTGATTTTTGCCAATTTTTGACCTCTCTACACCATGACAAGTCATGTGGTAGAGACTCCCGAATCCACATACCACACATCATCACTATTTGTGGATACATCTCTAATTAATTCAACATGTGCTGCATAGCAAAAAACTGCTCACATCTATCTTCAACCTACTTGCTTAAAGATGTATAATTGTTTTGCTGCAACCTTCCACTTTTTATGTCATTCTACTTCTTGCAACATTCTGCTGTGCAAAGTGATCTGGTAAAAGCAATCCTTTGAACCTAATCCCGATTATCTTTGCCAATTGCCTTGAGACTGGCAAAGTGACCTAGTAAAAGCAACCCTTTGAACCTAATCCCAATTATCTTTGCCAACTGCCTCGGCCTCTATGGCTCCCCCTGCTGGTCTCTTCCACATGTGTGTTTGCTGCTCTACGAACCATTGGACTGCTGTTGTTGTCGATAATTTTGATTTCCAAAATGGCCACCACCACCTTGGCCTCGACCATGATCTCTACCTCTACCTCTACCTCTACCTGAATTTGAGTAGAAGGCATGTTCTACAGCATTCTTACTTTGGGAGGAAGAGTCTTCACCTAAATAATTCTCTTCTATATTAACATAGACACCAAATCCCAAAATTTAGGAACACTTTCTTTTACAACAATAGAAGCCTTGAATGGCTTGTATTCTTTGCCAAGCTTATTCAAACAGATGCTCACCAAGTCATCGTCTTCCATTAAGACATTAATAGATACAAGAGATTCAACGATACCCTTGATCTTAAATGCATAAGGATATGTTCTTCTTCTCCAACACTGTATGCAACTCATGTTTTAGTTGTAACTTACCTTTGTGTTTTTCTGGAACATCTTCACAGGTTTTGCCATGTAATTGCTAGATTTCTTACCTTTGTGTTTTTCTGGAACATCTTCACAGGATTTGCCATGTAACTATTGGAGTGTTGGCATCCTGTATATGCCCTATCATAGTGTCTGTCACACTAAGACTGGAAGCCAACACATGACTTTCCTTGCACCCTAATTCCAATCTTTGAATGCCTTTATCTCTGCTAGAGTAGCGTTCTCTTCAGGCAATTTCGAAGGCTCCTCATTTTCTCCTTCAACATAGTCCCAAAATTCTTTTCCCATCAAAAAATTGGTCATTGTGAATTTCCATGCATGGAAGTTGTTCTTGTCTTACAATTTGGTTGATTTTGTTAAACATCTTTATTTGTAACAACAACTAAAAATTTGCAACCTACAATTTTTGTATGTAACCTGTAATATAACAGTATCTGTTGTAGCTCTTGTAGTGGTTGTTATGCATAATTTATATGTCACAACATGTGACCAAAGTACATGTACATACACCCACAACATGTACTTTGGTCACAACATGTGACCAAAGTACATGTACATACACCCACAATCAAGAATACATGTGCAATCAATATCAGGATGTTGGCTAGATAAACCAACATAGTAAAAGATTTAACAGTAAATTATGACACAATTAAACAATAGACAGTTGCTTAATACATACTACAGACGAAGATGACATTGCACATACAATGCAAAAACAGAAAGTAGACTCAAAGCTCTTCTTCTTTTTGATTATCTATTCATCCATTCACAATTACAATGAGAGCTTGTGAGCGAGTATATAGTTATTAGCTTTGAGACTAGCTCTTCTTCTTCTTCTTTATACATTTCTCCATTCACAATTACAATAAGTGCTTTTAGCGGGTATATAGTTATCAATTTTGAAAATTAGAATGACACATATTATAGTTGGAATCCTATTCCTAAACTATCCCGAAGCTAAGGTTATAAGATTAATGTGGCGGGTTATTTCCTAAGCTAACGCCTGGCACACTCGGTGGGGGGTATGCCCCATAGACAAAATTCAAACCCACTAATGGTGGCTAGGATTATTTGGATAAGTAAAAATAAATCCAAATTATGTAACTTCTTGATTATACAGATTTTCTTGAAAACCTAACCCGGATGTATCTTATGGCTGTCTAAAATCTATACGTATAGCATTAGCTAAAGGATGAACTTGTTCATAAGAATGAAATATAGAAAATAAATAATCTAAAAAATTTATCTACTACCCTGAGTATTTTGAGTGAGATTTTTTGCACTCTATTTAGCATGATCTAGATAGTTACTCTTACCATATAGTAAGGTAATGGCATCTCTTCTTCGTGAACAAGTTGGAGCTAATGGAGATCCTCCATTGGCTATGGAAGGCCTTGACTTTGAAGCACAATTCGGATGTTGTTTATGACCTTTTTGGAGCACTCGAAGATGGTTGTTGGGTGAGTGGCAAAACCTTCTTACTAAAATGAGCTACTACATGTTAAACAGTATGCCAGTTTGCTGGTAGTGGCAACTGTTTGGATCACAAGGTTTTCACTACATCTAGTATGCAGTGAAACACTTTTCCAACTACCGCTCTCCAATACATTAAGTGATTTTTTCAATTCATCGACATGTCTTTCCAAGAGCTTTTCTTTAGTTTCTATCAATTCTTCATATTTTTCATGTTGACTTTGAAGCCTTTGAATATCCTCCTCATATTGATGAAGCTTCTTAACTACATCTCTCAATTCTATGGAAGCAGTAATTTTATATCTTAACTTTCCAATCACGAACTTGTTGATCTTTAAGCTCAGTATTTCTTTTCTTGAGTTCTTGATTAGAAAGTCTCAAAGCTTTAGCTTCATTCTTGAATTTCTCTGAGCTGCGATGGAATGCACGAGCCTATTTTTTGAAAATGATGCATTCTCTTTGAAGTTTTTAAAAATTATCATTTGGCTCTGCCTTCTTGCCTTTATCAGAGGTCTAGCCTGTAACCCGGGCTGTTGTTCCTATTGTTGCTCCTCTTTGTCTTTCGAATTCTGCTCCTCCAAATGCTCCTGCTCTAGATCCATCGCCTTCGGATCTGCCTGGTCTTCGAATTGATCATCCTGGCCTATTTTTTTAAGTTGATGTGGTTGGCATGCAAGATCAATGATATATTGAAATTCTTTGATATATCCAGCATATAAACTCTCCATGAGCATATAAACTCTATATCCAGCATATAAACTCTCACTGATATATTGAAATTCTTTGATATATCCAGCATATAAACTCTCCATGAGCTCACAGATTCTAACTTCATAATTGTTTACATCATTTGCATACATTTCACAAATTCTATGTCTTCAAATTGGCAGTTAAAGCATTAATCCAGTTCTGTAAAATTAAAAGATTATCTCTATCTACTTTATCTTCCTTTTCATGTTGATCCATACAAAATTTATACTATGTTAATAAATGTTTACATTTGAGTTCTGAATATGTGTATTTTCTTTAGAACTCTGTTATTTACTCTTGCATTTTTGGTTTATCTTGATTTGGTTAGTTCACCTTAGAACCGAGAGTTTGAATGATTTGTTTCAAGTGCACTTGCTCTGCTTCCACCAAGGTCTGCACTTTTTGGTGAACCACAAAGAGCTCTATTAACTCTGCTTTAGTCTTCTGAAACTCAGCTTTGATTAAACTCACTGTATGGTCCACACGTACCACTACATGGACACCCATGCTGCCCCAGACCAGATAAGGTACATGCGCACCACTCCTTTCCCTGATAACCGACACCGTACCTTTCCCCTAGACCCATGTAGGCCACTGATCCATAGCCTTTGATGGTACACCGTCCTTTCGTCCTTGCTTTGCGCAGCGCCCGTACCCATACCTCTCAGCTATATAAACCCCCGGGGTGCTCCACAGGCAACACGCATTTCTGCACAGCGTATACCCTGTTGTACCGCCATCTGTCCCTGTGTAGTGTACTTGCTGTGGTACAGCCGCCCCTTGCAGCCACCCCTCACACCCCCTCATTTGCCTCTTTTCACATAAGGCAATTTTCCTCCATCCCCCTTTTGCTAGGAGGCAGTGTCCTTAACTCTTCTTCCCCCCCTCCCGTGTGAAGAGACTTACAGTAGCTCTCATCCCTTCTCCCCTTTAGCAAACCGTTTTTGTCTTAAGGACATCTCACAATTCCCCCCCATTTGCGTAGACTTTAATAAGAGGTTTTACCTTAAGAAAGGGTTCGTACGCTATAGTCTTTTGCTCATACGGTGAGCAAATGATCTCAGAATTGAGATCCGACTAAAGTGTTTCGACCGTGACAGCGAGCCCTACAAGATGACGTCTAAGATGGCCCCTTCCCGGAAACGTCAGAATATTGTCTCGAGAGGAGCGCGCAACAACGAGATTAGGGAAGATGCTCTCGATGCGACTCCAACCCTCCCTTTACAAGCTCCTCAAGGAAATGGTGGCCAGGTTAGCTTGGTTATCTTTTAAAGAAGAGTTTTTTTAATTAGTGCTAATAAATGTGTATCTTTTCCTTTTAAAACCATGACATAAAATTGTATGAAGTTACGAATTATGTGGTGCTGTATTTAATAAATTGCATTGAAATTGTTATCTTTAAAGAGTGCAAGATTTTCCTGGCTTCAACGCTAACTCTGTTCCGTGTTTGTGTAGCCGGGCGGCATCATTAGCAAAGCCCGGGAATGGCCCAAGGTATCCCTCATACCATTGGGAGAATAAGATTCGCCGATTGAGGAGAGAGATTATGATGCTGCCTAGTTCTGAGCGCCCAGGCTAGTGCGGTGAATAAGCCCACCCTAGTGTGCAGACATCCCTCAGAGGGGCGGGAGGATCGAGCGATGGAACCTAAGAGGGCGATAGGCCGGCTTGAGTCCTCGCCCAGCGGCGGCCGACGATGAGGTGTATGGTCCCGTAGGGTTTTGCCCAGCATGTAGAGGCTGGAAGGCCGAATTCTAGATCATCGGCAGAATAAAGGAAAAGAATAAGAGAGCCGGTTTGGCTTGTATGGAATTGATTCATGTATAAACTTTTTATATATATATCTTGTCTTTGGCATGATTGTATTGTGTAAAAAGGCTGTTTTAACAAACCTTGTGAAAAGGGCCTTAATTAAGGAACGTGTTTATTTATGTCAAACAGTGTGGTAGGATTAATTAGAAAACAAATTGACGCGTGAGTAGGGTGGAAAGTGGGAGGATGGAATTCCCCGATGGCACCATCCTACGGACGGGTGGACCCGATTAGTCGGGTAGCTTTCCAACAGATTAAGTGAAAGCCCTACGCTAGATAAATAGGTTCTTGGGCAACTCTATTCTAGAAGACTAGGTCAGCGGATGTGCCTTGCATGGATGAGGAAAAAAGCGTTACCTCTAGAAATCAAGTCTATTAGTTGCCCAATTTATGATCAATTACCCTATGGGTGATTTGATTTTTAGAACATCATGCTTCCCCTTCGAGATAGGACTAGGTTTTACCTATGAATCGTATCCTTGAATCTCTACATGGTCAAGGTGTCGATAAATAGGAAATTTTCTCCAAGTTAAGACTTAGTGAACTATCTTAAGTGTTTCTCCTATTTTAGAAGGGGGGAACCTTACAATTGGTATCAGAGCCGATCTAAGCTCCTAGGAATTGCCATTTAATGACTGTTTTGCAATGAATGTTTTACCTAACATAATGCTAATTTTAATAAAAACATCCTACTAAAACAAACAAGTTGAATTGATGTTTGAATGATTGTAGGAAGAGGAAGATGCCTACTCGAAGTTTCTAGTTTTCCAATGCATCTTCGAGACTGCTAGTCACTCCTCAAATTTTGAGTTCCGTGACACCATGGTGCAGATACCAGAGAAGATGTCCCTCCCTCATTTCTCTCGTATTGAAAGAGGATGGGGTAGAGATTTCTGGAGTCGTTGGCTGAGATATTTCTTTATCCGAGCAGATCGAATTGGGAACCTTACCACCGACCTAGGTGGATTCGTTGGATTGAAAAGTTGAAGATGATCCATTTGTTTTGGTTCGTCGGTACCCCAGGGCACACCTCTGTGACTATAGATGGGATTCGCATACCTCAGGATCGCTGTGGGTGTATGACCAAGTGATGCAGATCTTACTTGGCTGATAGAGTAGCTATGTTGGGACCTATCCCAATCCAAAGTCTACCACCCTTACCATTAGTTTTTAGAGTCTTAGAAACTACAGTGAAACCCCCATATTTCGCTCTACCCTTATGTCATAGTCAAGCTTAGGAATTTCCCTTGATGGCAAATAAGACCAATTATATTAGTCTCAAATCTTTGTAATAAAACTCATCCTTGTAAATATTTGGAAATAAAATGATTTCAATGTTTTACTCTCCAAAAATAAGCATTGTGCAAATATGAATCTTGTAATCTTAAAATTGTTTTTACAATGATGGGGCCAGGACGATCACCCTCCACTTCCCAATGCGCTTTACACTGATACCCAGGAGAAGAAGCTCCTGCTCAAGCAAATGCAACCTCCCTCCTTTAAAGGAGAAGGTTCAAAGGTTGAGAAGGATGCTGAAGTCTGGATTGAGGCGATGGACGATTATTTCTCTGCCGCCGATACAGGAGTAGCAAATCAGTCTATGCTTGCACGGTTTCGCCTCATCGGAGATGCTAAACTCTGGTGGAAACAGTGGTGCCGTGACAAGGAAGTCACTGAGCATTCTCAAACGTGGAAAGACATCAAGCAGGCAGTGAAGGAAAGATATCTTCCCCCATCCCATGAATCCATAAAGATGAATGAGTTTTTTAGTCTTAGGCAGTGCAGCTTAACTCTTGAGGACTACTATTCCAAATTTATCACTCTTCGAAAGTATGCCCCAGCTATGACTACTTCCTAGCAAGTGGCTTGTTTTTGCCAAGGGTTAAATGAACCCTTAGATTCCCGCCTTGAAGCAATGAGGCCAAACACATTGCAGGATGCTCTCATATGAGCAAAGCCCCTTGTGAAAGAAATGAGGACTGACAAACCTAAGCATCAAAAGAGATCTTACGCTGAGGCAAATCCTAAAGATCAACCCTACAAGAAACCCCAATAGAATTTTCCCTACTACAACAGAGGGCGACAAGGCAACTCTTTTGTCCCCCGCTCGTATGCTGCTTCTTCCCAGAGAAGGCGCTCTGTGTTTTGAGTGTAATGAGCCGGGACACTTTAGAGCCAACTGTCCCAAGATGGCAACATCATTTCCCCAAGGTAGTAGAGGAAATCAAGGCCGTGGAACCCCTATCCACTAAGGTGCAAGAGGCAGTGGGCATGGCAGAGGCCGCGGAGGAGCAGTTGCTAGGACCGCCTGTATTATAAGTGAAGAACCGACCTTGGAAATGGCTGAAGAAGAGCGCGCCACCGTCCATGCGACAGTAGAACATCAAGGTCCGAATAAACAATTTGGTGTAATCCAAACCCCAGCCACTCATCTCACGGTAAGCCATTTCAGCTTTTGATTGATTGTGGCAGTACCCATTCATTTCTTTCTCCTAGGTGTTTGCAAAAATTAAACTTGAGTCAAAAAACAGCTAGAAGAATGACTATAGAGTTAGCCAGTGGGAAAGAAGTACTATCTGTTCAGGGGATAACAGGAAAACCTAAATCTAGGGTAGTCAAGGCAAAACATCTTCTCAAGGGAACACGTAAGGGTCAGCAAGTTTTCTTAGTCAAGCTCAACAAAGCCATTGAACCTAGAATGGAGACAGAACCCTCTTGGCTCCAAGAATTCTCTAATATCTTTCCTGATGACCTTATAGGGCTACCGCCTCCTCGAGAAGTCGATCATGAAATCGAGGTGATCCCTAGAGCTCAACCCGTCTCAAAAATGCCCTATAAAATGTCCCTTCCTGAAGCCATTGAAATTAAGGCGCAACTTTCCCAACTCATTGAGCAAGGATTCGTACGCCCCAGTAGCTCTCCTTGGGGGGCACCTGTTCTTTTCCAAAAAAGGAAGGACGGAACTCTCCGCCTCTGCATAGATTATCGAGGGCTGAATCAAGTCACTGTCAAGAATAAGTATCCTATCCCTCGCACGAAGAACTTCTTGACAGTCTTCATGGGGCCAAAGTCTTCTCAAAAATAGATTTGAGGTCTGGTTACTATCAGATCAAGGTCAAGGAAGCAGATATACCCAAGACAGCCTTCAATACCCATTATGGCCACTATGAGTTTACTGTAATGTCATTCGGGTTAACCACCAATGCTCTTGTAACCTTCAACCGCCTAATGCAAGATATATTCTGTCCTTACGTGGATGAATTTGTGCTTGTTTTCTTTGATGACATCTTAATCTACTCCAAATCAATGGAAGAGCATGAGGAGCATGTGCGTAGAGTTCTGCAATTGTTGCACAGACACAAACTCTATGCCAAGAAGAGCAAATGTACCTTCTTTACTCATGAAATTGAGTATCTTGGATTCATCGTCTCCAAAGATGGCATTTGAGTAGACCCCGCCAAGGTCAAAGATATTTTGGAGTGGCCACCCCCTAAATCAGTTCGTGAAGTTCATGGGTTTTTGGGAATCATGGGATGGTATAGGATTTTTATCAAAGATTATGCCTTGGTAGCTGCACCTTTAACGGATCTTCTCAAGAAGGATTGCAAAATAGGCTGCCAATCCATCAAAACAGTTTTGATAAGCTCAAAGTCATTATTACTTCTGCCCCAATTCTTGATTTCTCCAAGGAATTTGAAGTAGTTACTGATGCTAGTAGTCTAGCACTTGGTGGTGTCTAGGCCAAGAAGGAAGACCAGTCGCTTATACTTCCCGCAAGCTGAAGCAATATGAAGTAAATTATGCCACCCATGATTTGGAGCTCTTAGCAGTTGTTCATTGCCTAAAATTATGGAGACATTATCTCTTGGGGGGTAAATTCCAGCTTAACTGCCACAAAAGTCTAAAGTGGATCTTTATCCAACCTAACCTCAACATGCGGCAAAGGATATGGATTGAGATTCTACAAGAATATGACTTTGACATCAAAATCCTCCCTGGGAAAGAGAATGTGGTAGCCAATGCACTTAGCTCCAAATCTTTCTTGAGTGCAATTTCAATGCCAAATAATCCCATACTGGTCAAAGTGGAAGAAGTCTCATCTCATGATCCAAATTATCAGAGGATGATGAAGTTAGTAGAAGAAGGGGGAAATTCAGAGAAAGAGAAGAATCTAATCAAGGGATACTCCACTCATGAAGGAAGCCTCTACTTCAATCACAGGCTATGTATCCCTAAGGATCCTGCTTTAAAGAAACTAATCCTCCATGAAGCTCATGATAGTCCTACTCCTGCTCTGCAGGACACCCACGCTATGTAAAAACATTAAATGCCATAAGAAGGAGCTTTCATTGGGCAGGCTGGAAAAATGATGTCCTTCGGTACTTGAAGCAATGTCTCTCATGCCAAAGGATCAAAGCCGAAAGGGTCAAGATGCCTGGAAAACTTCAACCCTTGGATATTCCCCAAATGAAGTGGGAGTGCATTAGTATGGATTTTGTCACAAGTCTCCCCACTGTTCAAGGAGGATATGACTCCATTCTGGTAGTAGTGGACTTACTTACCAAAGTAGCTCACCTTATACTAGCGAAGAAGACCTTCAAAGCTTCTGATGTTGCTCGAATATTCATCAAGGAAGTCCTCAAACTTCATGGTCTCCCAAAAAGGATAGTAAGTGACCGGGATTCTGACTTCACTTCAAAGTTCTGGTAGTCCTTATTTCAAGCCCTGGGAACTCAACTTTGCTTTAGCACAGCTTATCATCCAGAGACCGATGGTGGCCAAACTGAGAGAGTCAATCAAGTAATTGAAGACATTCTCAGAGCATATTGTGGAAGGGAACCAAGAAGGTGGATTCAATACCTTCCTCTAATAGAATTTGCCTACAATGCATCTTATCATCAAAGCATAGGAATGTCACCATTCAAAGCACTCTATGGGCAAGAATGCTTGTCTCCTCTAAATTTCTCTGATCTGACCATAAGAGTTGAGGCATCCAGGAAAATGCTCGAAGAGATGGAGGAACAAACCAAGGCAATCCAAAAGGATATTAAAGCTGCCCAAGATCGACAAAAGCATTATGCTGACACCACTGAAAGGATCTTCAAGGAAGGAGACAGAGTTCTTCTACGAGTGTGACCCAAATGAAGTTCTCTATCACTTGGGAAATATAAGAAACTCAGCCCTAGGTATTGTGCTCTCTATACAGTTATCAAGTGTCTAGGTAAAAGTGCCTATAAACTCCAACTCCCAGCCCATATCAAAGTCCACAATGTATTTCATGTAAGTGTTAAAACCATATGTACCGAGTCTCGATCATATTCTTGATGATGAACAAGTTGTAATCCCTACCCAAGGAGTCCTTGAATTACAGCCCAGTAGCATCATAGATTCTAGGGAAAGGCAACTCCGAAATAGAACTCTTGTAGAACATCTAGTACAGTGGAAAGATTACCCTGAAGAGGATGCAACTTGGGAAGATGAAGCTACACTCTTAAAGGATTATCCCCAATTCATGACAAGATGAGGACATCTTGATTTCTTTAAGGGGGGAAGGATGTAACATACCCATCTTGACTAATAAAGAAATGTCCATGTAATAGATAAATTTATGAGTTTTTATGGTATAAAAATCAATGATTTTATTATTTGAGTCATTTCTACTTAGAATCTTCAAATTATGAGCCCAAATTTGGAATTTCCATAAATTTTACCCTAATATAGGATTTTACAGCATCCAAAACGGACACCGAATCAAGCTTATACGCAAATTTTGGTCATTTTAGTTAAAAAGCGATGACCTTTACACCTTAAAAAATGCATGACCGGACGTCCGATTGACGAACGGTCTGAACCCCAACGACCAGGAGAACCTCCCAGACAAAAAAAAAAATCGCCCCCCGGGGCAGTCTGGCACGCAAATTGAGGTGGGCGTCCCAAATTTAGGGATCTCGCCCCAAAAATTTAGACCGTACACACTTACCAGGGCACCCGTACGATGGCCGCACAAGAACCAAAGGACGGCCGCCCACTGTATGGTCCACACGTACCACTACGTGGACACCCATGCTGCCCCAGACCAGATAAAAGGTACATGCGCACCACTCCTTTCCCTGATAAAACCGACACCGTACCTTTTCCCTAGACCCATGCTTGTAGGCCACTGATCCATTGCCTTTGATGGTACACCGTCCTTTCATCCTTGCTTGAAGCAGTGCCCATACCCGTACCCCTCAGCTATATAAACCCCAAGCAACACGCATTTCTGCGCAGCGTATGCCCTGTTGTACCGCCGTCTGTACCACCGTCTGTCCCTGTGTAGTGTACTTGCTATGGTACAACCGTCCCTTGCAGCCACCCCCCTCACACCCCCTCATTTGCCTCTTTTCAGATAAGGCAATTTTCCTCCATCCCCCTCTTGCTAGGAGGCAGTGTCCTTAACTCTTCTTCCCCCCCCCCCCCCCCCCCGGCGGTGTGAAGAGACTTACAGCAGCTCTCATCCCTTCTCCCCTTTAGCAAAACGTTTTTGTCTTAAGACATCTCACAATCCCCCCCCCATTTGTGTAGACTTTAATAAGAGGTTTTTGCCTTAAGAAAGGGTTCGTGCGCTATAGTCTTTTGCTCATACGGTGAGCAAACGATCTTAGAATTGAGATCCGACTGAAGCGTTTCGATCGCGACAGCGAGCCCTACAAGATGACGTCCAAGATGGCCCCTTCCTGAAAACGTCAGAATATTGTCTTGAGAGGAGCGCGCAACAACGAGATTAGGGAAGATGCTCCCGATGCGACTCCAACCCTCCCTTTACAAGCTCCTCAAGGAAATGGTGGCCAGGTTAGCTTGGTTATCTTTTAAAGAAGAGTTTTTTTAATTAGTGCTAATAAATGTGTATCTTTTCCTTTTAAAACCATGACATAAAATTGTATGAAGTTACAAATTATGTGATGCTGTATTCAATAAATTGCATTGAAATTGTTATCTTTAAAGAGTGCAAGATTTTCCTGGCTTCAACGCTAACTCTGTTCCGTGCTTGTGTAGCCGGGCGGCGTCATTAGCAAAGCCCGGGAATGGCCCAAGGTATCCCTCATACCATTGGGAGAATAAGATTCGCCGATTAAGGCGAGAGATTATGATGCTGCCTAGTTCTGAGGGCCCAGGCTAGTGCGGTGAATAAGCCCACCCTAGTGTGCAGACATCCCTCTGAGGGGCGGGAGGATCGAGCGATGGAACCTAAGAGGGCGACAGGCCGGCTTGAGTCCTCACCACGATGAGGTGTATGGTCCCGTAGGGTTTTGCCCAGCATGTAGAGGCTGGAAGGCCAAATTCTAGATCATCGACAGAATAAAGGAAAAGAATAAGAGAGCCGGTTTGGCTTGTATGGAATTGATTCATGTATAAACTTTTTATATATATATCTTGTCTTTGGCATGATTGTATTGTGTAAAAAGGCTGTTTTAACAAACCTTGTGAAAAGGGCCTTAATTAAGGAACGTGTTTATTTATGTCAAACAGTGTGGTAGGATTAATTAGAAAACAAATTGACGCGTGAGTAGGGTGGAAAGTGGGAGGATGGAATTCCCCGATGGCACCATCCTACGGACGGGTGGACCCGATTAATCGAGTAGCTTTCCAACAGATTAAGTGAAAGCCCTATGCTAGATAAATAGGTTCTTGGGCAACTCTATTCTAGAAGACTAGGTCAGCGGGCTGTGCCTTGCATGGATGAGGAAAAAAGCGTTGCCTCTAGAAATCAAGTCTAGTAGTTGCCCAATTTATGATCAATTACCCTATGGGTGATTTGATTTTTAGAAGATCACGCTTCCCCTGCGGGATAGGACTAGGTCTTGCCTATGAATCGTATCCTTGAATCTCTACATGGTCAAGGTGTCGAGATAAATAGGAAATTTTCTCCAAGTTAAGACTTAGTGGACTATCTTAAGTGTTCTCCTATTTTAGAAGGGGGGAACCTTACAGTTTGTTTGCACATTTGTTTGGATCCTGTGAAGTAGTACAGAAAACTAAGATTACGTATCAATGCAAGTTCCCATCTGAGGATTGGATTACTCAGTTAGGTGAGTCATGGCATCTCAAGAGAACTCACCACATGATGATATCATTGAGTGCAAAATCACTGTGTCAGATGTTACCTTTAGGTAACATTACACTGCTGTTGATTGTTTATAGTTTTTATTCATAAGTACTTCATTGCAAGACACCGATCGTTGATTGTTGTTGTTGTTTTTATGTTTGTTGTTGATTGTTGTTTTTATGTTTTTATGTTTTTATGTTTTTAAGTTGGTTGTTTGTTTTTTATGAGCAAGTACTTCATTGCAAAACAAACTTTGTGCATTCGCTTCAAGTATAGGAGGTGGCCACTTCTACGAGGGGAGT
Source organism: Cibotium barometz (assembly GCF_041138505.1). NCBI lineage: Eukaryota > Viridiplantae > Streptophyta > Polypodiopsida > Cyatheales > Cibotiaceae > Cibotium > Cibotium barometz. Next base: position 28,825,913 of record NC_141075.1, on the reverse strand, counting down.
GGCTCAGCTTAGACCAAGACATGCGAGATGGCACGCATTCAGCACTCATTGATGTGGTTATTCTTTGGGAGGGTCATGACCCTTTGAGCATTAATGTAGAAAGTCTTTGATGTGGTTATTCAGCACTCATTGATGTGGTTATTCTTTGGGAGGGTCATGACCCTTTGAGCATTAATGTAGAAAGTCATTGGCCCCTTAGTTTTCTGAGGCAAGAAATCCAACTCATGTCCAATGATCCCCCTTGTAATTTTTATTTCAAGTTGGATGGTGGGAAGGTTGGGAGTGGAAGTGAACATTGCAAAACATGCAAGCAATGTGTTACTCCACACATCCTTGAAATTGTAGAGTCCATGTAATTCTTATTCTTCCAAGTGAATATTAAAAACTGTTTCTCTAAAAGTGTTGTAAATTTAATTTTATTTCATTTTCATAAACTGCAGTGGTTTTTTTAAGTCTACTATGTTTCGAACCCATTAATATGTAAGAATAAAGATAAGTATAAGTAAGTACAATTGTAAATATAAGTATAAATATATATTTAAGTGTAAACAATAATATAATTAATTATCCTAGAAATATAAATATGATTTATGATTTCTTATATTTTAAATTAATGAAGCGTCATTAATTTTAAGTCTATGGATATAAGTATAAAAATAATAATAACTTTAAGTATATATTTAAGTGTAAATAATAATATAAGTAACTTTGTAAATAATATAATATAATAATAATAATATGTAATAAGAAATAAAAGTATGATTTATTATTTATTATATTTTATTGAAGTGTCCTTTATTTACTAAAGTATAAACATAAGGTATTAAAATAAATATAAGTTTATAGATATTTTAAGTACAATAATAAACATAAGTATAAATTGACAAGGCTATAACTTACGGGGTAAGGTACTAACATTCCTTTTTTGGTGTAAGTAATAGTTTTCTCCCTTTTAGCTATTTTAATTTATTCAACTTCTTGAAAGCTAAGTGGAATAGTACTCAATCTTAATTTGCAAAGAGTACAGTTGTCATTTGAATTCACCTATGTTCTTAACTACAGCACTCTTGAAATTCTTGATTTATTGACAAGGCTATAACTTGTGGGTAACATTCTAACATTCCTTTTTTATTATTAGATATTGGTGTAATAATTTGCTCCCTTTTAGCTATTTTGATTTGTTCAAGTTATTGAAAGTTGAGTGGAATACTACTCAATCTTAATTTGCAAGGAGTACATTGGTGTCATTTGAATTCACCTATTTTCTTAACTAAAGCACTCTTGAAAGTATTTCATAACAAGCTGATACTTACAAATTCTTGTTGTGCCCAACTATTTATATAAATGTGACCAACTAATCATGATTGATCATTCAACCTTGAGTCAAGTCTCCATTTGGCACACTTATACCACTATCGATGGTGGCAACCTAAAATATAAATTAGCCTAAAAGTGGTCCATGGCCTCTTAAATAATTTTTTAAAAAGGTAGAAAATCGCTTAAAATAGTTTTTATAGTAGTATCAAAGGGCATAACCAAAGACTATAAATGTTGTCATTAATAAATGTAAAGAAATTGAAAAGAAAAATAATAATCTTTTTGGTCATACAAATATTAATTATACTTGGGCACCCTCAAATTATCAAAGCCCGCATCTTTGACTCAAAGTTCTTTGACCCCAAAAAATGTAAGGAGATTCCTAGGTCTTAGAATGACCAAAACAAACAATTGGCATGGGCACACTTAGTTTTGGGAGACCTTCATAATATACATTATTCACTAAGTTAGGTTGACTTTGGCTATTATCTAGTGAATTAGACCTTTTGCTTATCATGGATATGTGACGATTGCCCCCATGTATGAATTTTTTCCCCATGTACGAATTAGGTTCACTTATAACATGAATTTAAAACAATAAGCCTCAGATACTATTTCCATGACATTTCTAGGCTTTGCCATTTTAGGTAGCTGCCTCGTGATATCAATTTATAAGTTATTTAAATATTGGGCCTCCTCAAGTGTATCATCTTGAGTCAATAAAATTTTAGAAAATAATATTGGTGTGCCATACAAAACTACACCACTATAAGAGTTTTTGAGAATTTCGAAACTTTGTTTTGTTATTCCTTTGCAAAAGAATAAGTCAAGAGAAGGTTGCATATACTTTATGTTATGTTTCTTTTCTTAGTCAAAGAGGAGGTTACATATAATTTGTCTCATGCTTGTTGTCTTTCACAAACAAAAGAACAAAAATCTTATACTTTTGATGTGAAGATGATAAACCATTTTTCTAAGCCAACATTTTTATTGAAAAATGCTAATCCATAACCAAAGTATTTGAGTAGAGTAAACAAGATAAAAATCTGTATGTCTCCATGTTATAGAACTTTGAAGTACACTTTGAAAAAATGCTAACTCTATAACAAAAAAAATCACGTAGAGTAAACCTACATGTTATAAAACTTTGAACTACGCTTTGAGCATAAAAAATATATAAGTTCTCATATGAGATTGGATTCATTACTTCATTAGGATTAGAAGAATATTAATCATTGTCTATATTCTCTAATAACATGGTTCTAAATCAATTAAACTAGATTTCTACTCTTAAAATATTTCTTAAATCATTCTCTCTCTCTCAAACACACACACACACACACACACACAAATGCATACACAAATGTGAAAATGACTTTTAGTTATCTTATAGCTATATATTACGATGTGTTTGCATAGATTTAGTTGAAGAAAGTAATAGAATTCTTAAAATGGGAAACAAGATTATGATTTTAAAAATTCATGGTTATTATGAGTAATCAATGTGATATTAACTCTATTAAAAAACATACAAGTGTATGATAAAATTGGTTCTATATACAAAAGTCCATCATGGCATGTACACCTACATCCCCCCACTTCCAAATAGTTCTGAATCAATGTATAAAATACCCATCAATGAAGAGTTGAATTTTTTCATTTAGCTAAAGTTATAAACTGCAAGAATTATCCCTTTCCTTTTGATGTTTCAGAAACCATTAGTTTGAGCAATGGTTTACAACACATTTGAGAACAACAATATTTAAATATTACCTTATATGTAACTAAAATGTTCAAGAAATGTTACTTTTGTGAAATGATTGTGTTGATAAATTTTAAAATAAAGGTTCAAGAAACATCACTTTCATGAAATGTTTATTTGGCATTTTTCTTTGAAAAACAATCATCATTGATTCCCATCATAGTTTTTTGCAACTGTTACAAATTGCAATATGCGTAAGTCTAGCACGATCAATAAACTTGTATGAAGCACTATAAGGACTCTTGGCCCTCTTTCAACATATACCATAGGAAATGAAAGCCATTTTTGCTTGTTTTGGGTACATTAAACACTTTGGATTGGATGGCCTTTTCGTGACTCTCTCTCTCTCTCTCTCTCTCTCTCTCTCTCTCTCATACTAAGGAATCCTTGTGAGAAGCATGACAAAGAGTGTAAGTGTAAGCACAAAAGGAGGGCACCATGAGTTCTCCACATTGTTAACATAGGGTTGACGAGCAGGATTCCTTGTGCTAGAAACAATTAGGCTAATGAAAGGAAGGGCTTATAGAGGGTATAGGTTGCAATAGGTGTAGAAGAGGAGGTAGGTATGCAAGCAAAGGGATGGTGGGAGTGGGAGTTGAATCTTTTGGTTTTATTTTTCAAAATTTCCACATTATAAGGTCAGGCCTTACTTTAATGCAACATATGAGGTAGTGAATGAAGAATTAAAGTAGCATATAGCTATCAATAATACTTTATTTTACAACTTTTAGAAACAATTTGATTGTCATAACGGTAATTTATCTAGACAGAGCCCCTTCTTGAAAAACCCTCTCCATAAGTTTAGTTTTAATTTTGTTTTCTCTAAAAGCTATGATATCATATTGAATGTTATTGCCATATAGGCTTCCTACCGAACTGTCTTATTTTCTTTTTTTATATCAATGCAAAGAATTCATCTTTATATTTCTACTTATTATTACTCATTTTTTATATTTTATATTTTTGTGTGATGCTAAAGCTTGTAGTACTGATATTTAATATCTAATTTGTTTCCTTTAGAGTGACTCTAGAGCTTACAACAATGATGGTAGATTAAAGGTCATCAAAGAGTAACCTAAGTCAACAATTACAAGAAAGTAATTCTCTCTCTCTCTCTCTCTCTCTCTCTCTCTCTCTCTCTCTCTCTCTCTCTCACACACACACACACACACACACACGTGCGCGCGCGCAAAATCCACCTTTTAACGCTTTCCTTCATTTATTCTTCAAATTTTCTGTTTATTGCTTATAAAATCTTTCCTTTTTGATTATTAGGGTCATTTAATCAAAATCCCCTTTTTAAGTATTTCCTTCATTTATTCTTCAAAATTGGTTTTCTCTTATTTCTTATAAATCTTTTTTTAACTAGATTATTAGGGTCATTTAATTAATATTTGATCATTACTTTATATTAATGTAGCTTTGTTTAGCTATACAACTAGAAGGCCTATAATTTACATAAGAAGTTTTATACTAATGTAGTTTTTGTGTTAAAAGGCTTATAATATATAGAAGTAGTTTTTTTAAAAAAAATACTTTGCTAGGGTCTTTATCATGTGCTAATATCATGTTGATTATGATTTCTTTGCCTTGAATCTTCACTGAATGAACCCTTACCTACTTGGTTTTACACACTATGCATGATGTATATCTTCATCTCCTTTGACTTGATGAAGTTTGCAAGCCTTAATCATGATCACCACCAACACTCTTTGTTTAATCATGTCTTACCTTGCCCAATGTATGTGTTACATATGTGTTGTGGAGACTTTGCCTCTTTGTGTGGGTGTGATAGCTCTCCATTGTTACACCAAAAACCCCCTTGCTATTGTGGTGTGAAGAAAGAGCTTCTCTTGCCTTGAATCTTAATGCTAGGTGCACATGCTAAAGTGCTTTTTTTTATTTGTCATATGCCCATTGGTATCCTTTATCCATTGGAAGATAATTAAAAGCTTGTACAATAGCTGTGTATATATGGTGTATAGGAAGATAAATCTCCTAGTATCCTTCACCTTCCATAGGGAAAACTCCCTTTGCTTCCTTGTCTTCCCCGAGTAGGGTGGTCCCTTTGAATTTTTCAATTACCTCCTCTTAGGAGTTCAAATTCATCATTTCTACAAAAACACCCACCGAAGTACCCTGTAGGGTTCCATCAAAGTGCCTGACGGGGATCCATCACCACATGATTCATAAATTTCCTATAGTACCCTACATGGCCTATGAACCTTTACACACCATTATAGTTTGTAGGTGGTAGCAGATCAACCCTATTTTGCTAGCATTAGTAGAAATTCCATTCTTGGAAATGATGTGTCCAAGGTTTAGTGAGATGTAGTATACTTTACACCTTGATGTATGAGAGCCAATTAAGATCAATCTCTATACAGGGAGAACATACTTCTTAGGCTCTTTCTTTGAATTATTTTTTTGTGTTGATTGCCTTAGGTCACGATGGGTTTTCAACAAGGAGCCTTTTCTAAAAACTCACTTTTGGTTCATGGCATGTATGCACAAGAAGAGTTACTGAGTTTAACATATAAACAAGAATGTGATCACGGTTTTGTCTATTCTAGTAGACCTTCTTCCAATATTTTGTGGAAGAGTATCCATGGTTGCCCTTAGAGTTATTAAACACAATATGGAAGAGGCTCATATTCACTATCCACCAATAACTTGTTGTGCAAGATCAAAAAACATTGACCAAAGTAGTTAAAGCGATTTTCTCAAACTCTTATGCAATAAATCATTGACCCATTATGTGAGTTAAAGTGGTTTTCTCAAACTCTTATGCAAGAAATCATCAACCCATCACGTGAGCCTTCCATATTTTTAGGTTAGCCTTCAAGGTTCACCCTTGCACACGTAAAAATGTGATTAGTGTACCAACCTTGTTTGAGGCCCACATGATCATCTCTAGAATTCTATTACCACCTATGAGTGGTGGAAATTCAACTTAAAGGGCTCGATTATTTTTTGCATACTTAAGGACTACAATGTATTTAGCTATGATTTTGTTAGCTAGCTTCACCATCATGCTTCCTTAGGATTCCCAATTGCTCTTAGTGATTATGTTGGCTTAAGTACAATGGCCCAAGTCGTGGTTATATGATTTCCTTTATACTTAATGGGGAGCACATCATTTAATATGTTTTCCTAAAATAAGTTCCCTGGTTTATTTATGGGCACTTTGGGAAATTATTTTCGCTCAAAATGAGAGCTCTTGAGCTCAATCCTTTTGGCTCTCAGACTTGGGATCTAATGTTCCCATTCATCTAGTCTAACAAGTCTCTCCATAGTTGGAATTTTTCTTTTGTAAGAGAGAACTTATTTGAACATAAACTTGAAAAGACATGAAGGTAATTAAACTTGCTATACCCCCCTCAAATGACATTTTCACTCACTCAATCCTTCTGGCTCTCAGACTTGGGATCTAAAGTTCCCATTCATTCAGTCTAACAAATCTCTCCATAGTTGTAAATTTTCTTGTAAGAGAGAACTTATTAGGACTTAAACTTCAAAAGATAAGAAGGCGGTTAAACTCGCTATGCCCCCCTAAAATGACATTTTCACTCACTCAAATTTGGACTTGTACCTACTAGAATCTTATATGGTATATGCATAGCTCATCCCTCAAAAATGGAACCTAAGCCATCGTGCCGACCTTGGAGGACATTGTGTCTTGACCCATTGGTTAGGACTTTCTTTGAGTCTATCATTGGTTAGTCTTTAGGTTCTCTTTGAGGCTTTGTAGTTGGCTTGACCCATTGGAGACACATATGGGCCCTTTGTTTAGTCTTGGAGACACATATGGGCCCTTTGTTTAGTCTTCTACCACTACATGTCAAGCAATGCTTGGTCTACACTATTGGACCTTTGTTTTTAGAATCCTTCAAATTTTCCTTTTTAGGAATCACTAGTTTAGGTAGGTCTTTAGGTTCTCCTTGAGTATTGTAGTTGGCTTTAGAGTTGGGTCTATGATATTATTGGGAGACAGCATTGTGGGTGGTTTGTATTGGACCACTTGCTCAAGGAATGGCTCAAATTTATCCTAAAATGTTTTGAAAAGTTATTAAACTTGTTTTTACTTGGGCTTTCTCTAACATGGGAATGGTATATTAGCTTTGGGGACTTGGTTAGGGACTGATGAGACTTTCCCCTTGTTAAGAGCTATCATGAGTGGGATTTCCTCAAAAGATTCACAAAAGGAGACTTCTCTTCAAAACTCACACCAGAGAGAGCCACTCTCTATTGTGAGAATTTTTCCATTTTTGCAACTTGTCGCATGTTATATTTTTGCATGTTTTAAGGCTTTTTTGGGCCTATCCCTATGGCCCTTTTCTTGTTTTAAGGGTTTCTTAAGAATTTAAGGTATTTGCCTCTAGCTTTTAAGAATTTGCCTTTAAAGTTTAATCTTATTTTTTGGGGTATTTGAGAGGCTTTCGTTGTTGGCCTGCCACTCTTGATTTTTCATCTCATAGCACTCAAAGAAACTAAGGAGTCTACCTTGCACACTCAATAGATTTAGGCTTGTGGTTGGTGATATTTCTAGCACTAGGCAATGATCACTTTGTTTGGGCATTCCTCTCTTAACACTATCTATTCTCTCTCCACATGATGGTACACACCCACATGTATATGCATATCACTTTTGTGCACATATCCTATATTGTTTTTCCATAGGATATTTGGGTAAACATGGAGCTTTATGTGTACATCTTTGTGGACTCACCTATGCTTGCCATGTGGAACTTGTGCATATTGGATGGCCCTAAATTTTATTATATATAGAGAGCATGGGTGAGGGAGATCTCATTCCCCTCTAGCCCAAGTTTTGTACATGTGAGTCCCTCCAACCATGTGAGTTCCTCCAGCGCGAGTGGAAAGCGAGCTCCATCTATGGGTGGGGGATGTACAAACCATAAGGATTTGGACTCAATGAAGTACCTAATGCATCACATGTTTAATGGGATGCCAATGGGGGACATGTGGTTCCCTCCAACCATGTGAGTTCCTCCAACCAAGGCAAGTGGGAAGCACGCTTCATCTACGGGTGATGTGCAAACCACGATGGAAACGATGCACACTTTTATGGAGACAATGGTTGGAGAAATTTGTGAAGGCTTTAAGCTTTAAATAAATGAAATGGAGATGAGAAGTGGTTTTGAAAAGATGAATGAGAGCATTATCAAGCTTCAACATTACTCTCAAAGTGTGGGCAAGCAAACATGGGTACATGGTGAGCATATGCCTCTATAAGGACATGTAGGGAGTTAAAGGCAAATAGTCCCCTATCATTCACAAAGCTTGACCTTCTTTCCCAATAGATTAGCTCAATGAGATCTAATGGGAAGAAATGATCAACAAATGCATGACCTTTTCCACTCTAGGGTGGATGTCAAAGGTAAAAGAATAATGGGTGATGATCCATTTGGTGGGGCGAAAAGGAGAATCTTGCACCTAATACCCACTTATATTTTGTAGCTTCAACCAAAGCGATGCTTCTTTTGCAAGGGGTCATGCTAGTGACCTTGGGCCTAATGTGGTAGATTTTGGCATTGATACAGCACTTGGGGTAGGCACAAAAGAAATGCTTCTTTTGCAAGGGGTCATGCTAGTGACCTTGGGCCTAATGTGGCAAATTTTGGCATTGATATGGCACTTGGGGTAGGTAGAGAAGCAATGCAAGAAGACATGCACATATGATGAGGATGGCCATGAAGAGTTTAAAGACATCAAGGACAAGGTGGTTCTCACCAAATTTAATGGTCAGAAGTCTACCAATGAGATGAGTTGGAAGAGTGGAATAATAAGATGGATTTATACTTTGAGTTGAACCCATGTAGTGAAAGAGCCAAGATCTTGTTTTCTTCTCTCCATCTTGAAGGCTATGTGCACACATGGTGGAGGAATCTTGCTACAAATGATGATATCATTCATACCTTCTTAGGATGTCTTTAAAGATGAGATGAAGACAACATTTATATTGGAGTTTCAAAGTGATAGCTCCATTGAATACCCCATAGTGTATGGGAATAGTGGGAAAAACAAATTTTAGATTTGGTAATGCTCCTCCAAAAGTTGGTTCTCATATGGGAATGAAAAGTCTTCTAATGTGATGAATAAGAGCAAAGTCATCAAGGAGGACTACATCAATGAAATGAAGCTCAAGAATCTATGCTTTAAATGTGGTGAAAGGTAGTTTTTAAAAAAGCATGGGAAAGTGTGCAAAAAGCAAGGAATACCTCTTTCACTTGATTGTCTCTGAGACATGAGATGAAGAAGGAAAAAGATGTTGATGCTACAAATTTTGATGTGAGTGTCAGGAATTTATAGATGTGGAAGAGGACCATAAATCTAGTAATGATTTTCCTTTTGATCTAGGTGGATCTTGTGAAGAGAATTTTGATGATGGTTCTCTTCCACCTATGTGTACTTTGGATGCATTGCTAAAAGAAGCCACTTTATGTATAGTTTCTTATGATTCTTATGTTGGTTGGATCCACATCTTGTGAAGATAATCCTAATAATGGTACTCTTCCAACTTTGTGCACCTCGGATGGATTGTTAAATAAAGACACTTTATGCACAATTTCTTATGATTCTTATGCAGGTTGCAAGGGAGCCAACACTTTGAGGCTCAAGGCATGCACAAATGGAAGTGTGACTCATGTACTTGTGGATAGGTGGGGAGTGCACATAGTTTTGTGAACTCAAAATTAGTGTGTAGCCTCAAATTACAACACGCTGCTCTTTAATACACATTTTTTCAAGTAGAAAATGGGGCAAAATTGAATTGTATAGAAGTGTGTCATGGGGTTGACTTGATGCTCTCTTAAGATTACACATGCAAGGTTGATTTGTTAGTGTTAGGCATGGGTCACATTGACATCATATTGGGGTGTGATTGGCTATCTACTCTTGGTTCTTTAATCAATTTACAACATGGTTACATGAATTTTTTACATGGGGACAAGATCATTACATTGAGTGGAAATGTGTGTTGAAGCTTTCTTTGATCAAGATCAAGTGTATCTTGTGCCTACATCATCATCATTCAAGTAAAAGGTTCTTGAATAAATACATTTCACACCATTGATGGGTCACTTGAGCCTCTTCAAGGCTTATAATAGCATGAGAAAATTCTTTCATTGGAAAGGAATTTGGAGAGACATGTATCCTTTTGTCTCAAGATGTTTAAAATGCCAAATGGATAATAATCCACTCAATAGAGGGTGGTTTGCTTTATCTCTTGGCCAAGCATGGATTTCATCATAGGGCTCCTAATAAAGAGAATGTGGGGGAGAGGGAGAGCTTGAGTTCCTTGCACACACACACACACACACACACACACGAGAGAGAGAGATGGATGGCTAAATTTTCTTCTATCTTCTCTTCTCTACAACCATTAAAATAAAGAGATAAGAGTACATAATATAAGGAAAAGCACTATCCTACTATAACATACAATGGTCTAATGTGAACCTGACGACATGAACTAGAGCTATAACTAAGTCGTAACTCTTGTTGCATGCAAATGAAGATCAATACAAGGAAGCAACAAAAAAGATACTTAGGGCTCTTGTAAAGAGTTCCACTTTGTAGAGGAATGTGGGAGAGGGTTTGACAATAATCCCACATGGGAACTTTTTGGAGTTCTAGAATTTTTGTATAAAAGGTGGCTCATTTGAGAGCTTAGACACACTTTGGGCTTAGTTCATGCAAGAGCTCCTTTGAGAGACCTACTCTCCCTCTTCTCCATAGAGGTGAAGACTCTTCTCTCACCCCATCTACATTATTGTATGAGGTAAATCTCTTCATTGAATCATTAGCAATGTCATGAGTCTTTCTCATCCTCTTCTCTAATCATTTTACTCTTATGCATGCTTTTAGTATTTCATTTTTGAGTACATGGATTGATTTGAAGCTTTCATGGAAGCTTGATGCTTGAATGTGTGCATGCTTGTAGGAAGATAGGAGTGGAGTGAGGTCTTTCTCTTTGCTTGAGTGCATAGTGATTGTATTCCTCTTTCTTGTATTTGTGAATGAAGGGGTGTGAAGGAATGAGGACAAGTTGAGCTTGTGTGTATGCTTAGTCTAGTGTCAAGTGATGGTAGCCATGAGCATTCTCTCCATTTGTGGATAAGCTCTTGTGCACCGGTACGGGTCGAATCCCTAGCTCCGACAGGGATGCAAATCCCATTGGATTGAGCTACACGTGGATCGTGCTACTCTTACTACAAGTGAGAGAGTTTTCCGTCTCTCCAACTCTAGTTCTCTAAAGTGACTGTCATGCATAGCCTTTCATCCACATTGGTGGCATATCAACCATAATCTCACCAACCATGCTAGTGGCATAAGTCCGGATGTAATCACCCAAGCAGGTCATCAATGTCCGTGCAGCACAAGCTTGATATCTCAACACACACCCTTGGGATTAACTCCACACACTGCACTCCAAGTAAGCTCCTAAACCTATGGAGCTTCTCTATGCCTGTAACATACCCATCTTCACTAATAAAGAAATATCCATGTAATTATGAGTTTTTATGGTATAAAAATCAATGATTTTATTATTTGAGTCATTTCTACTTAGAATCTTCAAATTTTGAGCCCAAATTTGGAATTTGCGCGCGATTTTACCCTAATATAGGATTTTACAGCATCTAAAACGGACACCGGATCAAGCCTATACGCAAATTTCAGTCATTTTAGTTAAAAAACGGCGACCTTTAAACCTTAATAAATGCATGACCGGGCGTCCGATTGACGAACGGTCTGAACCCCAACGACCAGGAGAACCTCTTGGCCAAAAAAAAAAATTGCCCCCCGGGGCGGTCCGGCACGCAAATCGAGGCGAGCACCCCAAATTTGGATACTCCGTCCCAAAATTTGGGCTGTACAGACTTACTAGGGTGCCCGTACGATGGCCGCCCAAGAACCAAAGGACGACCGCCCACTGTATGGTCCACACGTACCCCTACGTGGACACCCATGCTGCCCCAGACCAGATAAGGTACATGCGTACCACTCCTTTCCCTGACAACTCACACCGTACCTTTCCCCTAGACGCATGCAGGCCACTGATCCATAGCCCTTGAAGGTACACCGTCCTTTCGTCCTTGCTTTGCGCGGCGCCCGTACTCTCTCGCCCCAGCTATATAAACCCCTGGGGTGCTCCACAGGCAGCACGCATTTCTGTGTAGTGTACGCCCTATTGTACCACTGTCCGTATCGCCGTCTGTCCCTGTGCAGCGTACTTGCTGTAGTACAGCCGCCCCTTGCAGTCGCCTCTCTCACGCCCCCTCATTTGCCTCTTTTCAAATAAGCCAATTTTCCTCCATCCCCCTCTTGCTAGGAGGCATTGTCCTTAACTCTTCTCCCCCGCGTGTGAAGAGACTTACAGCAGCCCCTCGCAGCCCTCTCCACGTTTTTTGCCTTAAGGACATCTCACAATCCCCCCCCCATTTGCGTAGACTTTAATAAGGGTTTTTTGCCTTAAGAAAGACTTCGTGCGCCATAATCTTTTGCTAATGCGGTGAGCAAACGATCTCCGAATTGAGATCCGACTGAAGCGTTTCGGTCGCGGCAGCGAGCTCTACAAGGCAACGCCCAAGATGGCCTCTTCTCGGAGACGTCAAAATATTGCCTCAAGAGGAGCACGCAACAACAAGATTAGGGAAGATGCTCCCAATGTGGCTCCAGCCCTCCCTTTTCAAGTTCCTCAAGGAAATGGTGGCCAGGTTAGCTTGGTCATTTTTTTTAAGAAGAGTTTTTCCTTAAAATTAATGTTAATAAATGTGTATCTTTTCCTTTTAAAATAATGACATAAATTTGTATGAAGTTACGAATTATGTGATGCTGTATTCAATAAATTGCGTTGAAATTGTTATCTTCACGAATTGTGAATTGTGTAATGCTATATTTAATAAATTGCATTGAAATTATTATCTTTAAGAGTACAAGTTTTTTTTTTTGGCTTTAACGCTAACTCCGTTCCGTGCTTGTGTAGCCGGGCGGCATCGTTAGCAAAGCCCGGGAATGGCCCAAGGTATCCCTCATACCATTGGGAGAATAAGGATCGCCGATTGAGGCAAGAGATTATGATGCTGCCTAGTTTTGAGGGCCTAGGCTAGTGCGGTAAATAAGCCCACCCTAGTGCGCAGACATCCCTCTGAGGGGCGGGAGGATTGAGCAATGGAGCCTGAGAGGGCGACAAGCCGGCTTGAGTCCTCACCGACGATGAGGTGTATGGTCCCGTAGGGTTTTGCCTAGCATGTAGAGGCTAGAAGGCCGAATTCTAGATCATTGACAGAATAAAGGAAAAGAATGAGAGAGCCAATTTGGCTTGTATGGAATTGATTCATGTATAAACTTTTTATATAAATATATCTTGTCTTTGGCATGATTGCATTGTGTAAAAAGGCTGTTTTAACAAACCTTGTGAAAAAGGGCCTTAATTAAGGAACATGTTTATTTATGTCAAACAGTGTGGTAGGATTAATTAGAAAACAAATTGATGCGTGAGTAGGGTGGAAAGTGGGAGGATGGAATGCCCCGACGGCACTATCCTATGGACGGGTGGACCCGATTAATCAGGTAGCTTTCCAACAGATTAAAAGAAAGCCCTACGCTAGATAAATAGGTTCTTGGGCAACTCTATTCTAGAAGACTAGTCCAGCGGCGAGACGGCGCGGCTGTGCCTTGCTTAAGATGAGGAAAAAAGCGTTGCCTCTAGAAATCAAGTTTAGTAGTTGCCCAGTTTATGATCAATTGCCCTATGGGTGATTTGATGTTTAGAAGATCACGCTCCCCCTGCGAGATAGCACTAGGTCTTACCTATGAATCATATCCTTGAATCTCTACATGGTCAAGGTGTCGATGAATAGGAAATTTTCTCCAAGTTAAGACTTAGTGGACTATCTTAAGTGTTTCCCCCATTTTAGAAGGGAGGAACCTTACAATTGGTATCAGAGCCGATCTTAGCTCCTAGGAATTGTCATTTAAGGATTGTTTTGCAATGAATGTTTTACCTAACATAATGTTAATTAGTAAAAACATCCTACTAAAACAAATAATTTGAATTGATGTTTGAATGATTGTAGGAAGAGGAAGATGCCTACTCCAAGTTTCTAGTTTTCCAATGCATCTTCGAGACTGCTAGTCACTCCTCGAATTTCAAGTTCCGCGACACCATGGTGCAGATACTAGAGAAGATGTCCCTCCCTCATTTCTCTCGTATTGAAAGAGGATGGGCTAGAGATTTCTGGAGTTGTGGGCCGAGATATTTCTTCATCCTAGCAGATCGAATTGGGAACCGCACCACCGACCTTAAGCGGATTCGTTGGATTGAAAAGTTGAAGATGATCCGTTTATTTTGGTTCGTCGGTACCCCCGGGACCGACACCTCTGTGACTATAGATGGGATTCGCATACCTCAAGATCGCTGGGTGTATGACAAAGTGATGCAGATCTTACCTGCTGATAGAGTAGCTGTGTTGGGATCTACCCCAATCCAGAGTCTACTACCCTTACCATCAGTTTTTAGAGTCTTAGAAACTACAACGAAACCCCCATATTTCACCTATGTGGACCGCTCTACCCTTATGTCATAGTCAAGCCTAGGAATTTCCCTTGATAGCAAATAAGACTAATTGTATTAGTCTCAGATCTTTGTAATAAAACTTGTCCTTGTAAATATTTGGAAATAAAACGATTTCAATGTTTTACTCTCCAAAAATAAGCGTTGTGCAAATATGAATCTTGTAATCTTAAAATTGTTTTTACAATGATGGCCAGGACAACCACCCTCCACTTCCCAATGCGCTTTACACTGATACCCAGGAGAAGAAGCTCCTGGTCAAGCAAATGCAACCTCCCTCTTTTAAAGGAGAAGGTTCAAAGGTTGAGAACGATACTGAAGTCTGGATTGAGGCGATGGATGATTATTTCTCTGCTGCTGCCGGTACTAGAGTAGCAAATCAGTCTATGCTCGCACAGTTTTGCCTCATCGAAGATGCTAAACTCTGGTAGAAACAGTGGTGCCGTGACAAGGAAGTCACCGAGTATTCTCAAACGTGGGAAGACATCAAGCAGGTAGTGAAGGAAAGATATCTTCCCCCATCCCATGAATCCATAAAGATGAATGAGTTTTTAGTCTTAGGCAGTGCAGCTTAGCTCTTGATTCCAAATTTATCACCCTTCGGAAGTATGCCCCAGCTATGACTACTTCCCAGCAAGTGGCTCGTTTCTGCCAAGGGCTAAATGAACCCTTAGATTCTCGCCTTGAAGCAATGAGGCCAAGCACATTACAGGATGCTCTCATACGAGCAAAGCCCCTTGTGAAAGAAATGAAGGCTAACAAACCGAAGAGAGATCTTACCCTGAGGCAAATCTTAAAGATCAACCCTATAAGAAACCCCAACAGAATTTCCCCTACTACAATAGAGGGCGACAAGGCAACTCTTTTGTCCCCCGCTCGTATGTTGCTTCTTCCAGAGAAGGCCCTCTGTGTTGAGTGCAATGAGCCGGGACACTTTAGAGCCAACTGTCCCAAGATGGCAACATCATTTCCCCAAGGTAGCAGAGGAAATCAAGGCCGTGGAACCCCTATCCACCAAGGTGCAAGAGGCAGTGGCCGCGGAGGCAGAGGCCGCGGAGGAGCAGTTGCTAGGACTACCTGTGTTATAAGTGAAGAACCGACCTTGGAAACAGCCGAAGAAGAGCGCGCCACCGTCCATGCAACAGTAGAACACCAAGGTCTGAATAAACAATTTGGTGTAATCCAAACCCTCGCCACTCATCACGGTAAGCCATTTCGGCTTTTGATTGATTGTGGCAGTACCCATTCATTCCTTTCTCCTAGGTGTTTGCAAAAATTAAACTTGGGTTAAAAAACAGCTAGAAGAATGATTGTAGAGTTAGCCAGTGGGAAAGAAGTAGTATCTCGCCACTCTATAGGAAACCTTGATTTTGAGCTGGGTAATGAGCAAACTCATGGTCACTTTAGAGTCTTGCCATTAGGAATTTATGATGGAATCCTTGGGATGGATTGGTTAATTGCAAACAAAGCTACTAGCATTCATTGTAACCAAGGGAGTATCACTTTTGAAAATGAGCATGGCCAAGTAATATCTGTTCAGGGAATCACAGGAAAACCTAAATCTAGGGTAGTCAAGGCAAAACATCTTCTCAAGGGAACACGTAAGGGCCAGCAAGTTTTCTTAGTCAAGCTCAACAAAGTCATTGAACCTAGTATGGAGACAAAACCCTCTTGGCTCCAAGAATTCTCTGACATCTTCCCTGATGAGCTTACAGGCTTATCGCCTCCTCGAGAAGTCGATCATGAAATCGAGGTGATCCCTGGAGCTCAACCCGTCTCAAAAACTCCCTATAAAATGTCCCTTCCTGAAGCCATTGAACTTAAGGAGCAACTTTCCCAACTCATTAAGCAAGGATTTGTATGCCCCAGTAGCTCTCCTTGGGGAGCACCTGTTCTTTTCCAAAAAAAGTGTTGAGATATCGAGCTCGTCTAGTGAGGCAGTGGCCACTGATGACCCGCCTGGGGGATAGGCCCCACACTTACACCACTGGCATGGTTGGTGAGATCATGGGAGATATGCGGCCAGTGGGATGACAGGCTGTGTGACAGCCATTCTAGAGACTGGCATAGTTATAGCGCCAGCTCATTTAGTCAGGTTCACACTATAGAGAACCCGTGTATGTATTGGTTGAGTACCTTTTATATTATGTGTACTCTTATCTTGTATATGGTGTGTTGAGTGTTGAGTAGAGAAGAAGAAGATTTCAGCCTCTCACCTTGTGTGTTCTCTATTAGGGTTTTGTGAGTGTGTGTGTGCTTGCAAGAGCTCAAGCTCTCTTCCCCCTTGCATCTTTTCATGGTATTAGAGCCTGGTTCGTGCTAAGGGCTGAGCTGCAAGCAAGAGAACCACAGGAAGCGGTACGAGGGTAAGAGCTTCAACTACTCTTCCCTATTGTGTTGGTGACTACACCCTTGTCGGGAGCTCTATGGGAGGCACCGGCAAACGATCTCTGATTGAGGAGCTTTCTTCGCGGGAGTAAAGCTATAGGGCAACTATACAGTCCTTCGGACTATAATTTTCGGGCCGAAAACGCGTTTCGGGCGCGTCTGGACCTCCGTTTTTCAGAAAGCAGGTGATTTCGAGCACTGCGGGTAAGTCATCAATTCTCTGCAGAACTCTGTTTTAAGAACTGCAGGAAGACAGATTGACTGTGCAGACACTGTGGGTGCTGCAAAGAGGTCTACAGTTGCCATTGGGTGTATGTATGCACATTGAAGTCACTGGTTGTGACATTTGAGAGTACAACAGTACCGCTGTGCAGAAAATACAGTTTGTGTAGAAAAAACCAGAGTGCAGTTTCTGGTAAAATTGTGTGTTTGGCAAGATGTCTAATGATGGCATAACACAGATTGTGGCTGAGAAGCTGGATAAGAATAACTTCCATGCTTGGAGGTTCAGGTTGACGAATTTCCTGATGGGAAAAGGCTATTGGGACTACATAGAAGGTGAACATGAAGAGGCACCGGAGATACCGGACATAAATCCTACTGCTGCAGATGTGAAAGAGTTTAAAGACTGCAACCAAGGAGCCAAGAAGGTTATGTATTGGCTATCCATTAGTATACAGGACACCATGATTGGGCATATTCAGGATGCCAAGTCCCCCAAGGAGGCGCGGGACACCTTGGTAAAGCTTTATGAAACAAATACCAAGGCACGTAAGATACAGTTGAAGAATGAACTTCATACTGTGGAGAAAAAGAGCATGTCTGTGAATGACTATGCGTTGAAGATAAAGGGTATTGTGGAATCCCTTGCATCTATTGGTGTTTCAGTAGATGATGATGACAAGGTGGAAGTCTGTCTACGTGGTCTCGGGCCACAATACAAGGCGTTTAAGACGTCTATTCAGACTCGGGAAAACATTCCCAACTTTACAGATTTGGTGTCTATGCTGATTATCGAAGAGAAGAACTTGGGTGAAGACCAACAGTCTTCACAAAGCAAAAACAGTTCAGAGCAACAGGCCTTCTACACGAGTTCAGGAAGAGGACGAGGTAGAGGAGGCCGTGGACGCGGTCAAGGAGGTGGCCGAACAGGTAATCAGAATTATGGCCAGCAGCAGCAGCAACAACAACAGTCCCAGAATCAACAACAACAACAACACGCAGGTGGAAGAGGCAAATTCAGAGGCAGGGGGAGTCAAAGAAGCCGTGGAAATTGGCAAAGGCAATATAATGATGCACGTGAATGCTATTATTGTGGTAAGCCTGGACATGTGCAGGCAGAATGTTATAAAAAGCAGGCTGATATGCAAAATGGGAAAGTGCAGCAAAACAACTATGCATCCTCAAGCAGAAATAATGAGGATAATGAAAGGTTGTTTGTTATGCAGCATGTCGTGAATGCCATGTCTGAAAATGTTGATGCAGCACAAAAAGATAATGTATGGTATGTGGATTCAGGCGCTTCGAACCACATGACGAGTCATGGGGAGTGGTTCAAGGAGATGAAAAACCCGGAAAGACTAGGTTTTGTGGAAACAGGGGATGACACTGCTCATCCAATTGCCCACGTTGGAGATATGCCATTGTCTATGCAGGATGGCAAAGTGAAGTACCTTGCAGATGTACTTCATGTACCGAACATAACAAAGAATCTAGTTTCAGTTGGCCAGATGATTGAGCAGGGTTTGCAGGTTCGGTTTAACCCTGATGGGTGTTATGTTGAAGATTTTAAAGACAAGTGCAGGTTGGTTGCAAAAGGCAACAGAGTAGGCAGAATGTTTACATTGAATGTAGACATGCCTGAAATGAGTGCTGCGATGTTTGCAAATGGTTCAGGAGTTGTTGCAGACACAGACATATGGCATAAAAGAATTGGACATGTAAATGTGCAGAGATTGAAGTCTATGCAGACAAAAGGAATTGTGACAGGGCTGCCAAAATTTAAAGTGGAAGGTATGCAGAAAATATGTGAAGCATGCCAATTTGGGAAGCAAACAAAGCATGTGTTTCCACGTAACAGATATGTGAGCAGAAATGCACTAGATGTTGTGCATTCAGATGTATGGGGTCCTACGAAGACCATATCTATGGGAGGCTGCAGGTACTATGTGACTTTCATTGATGACCACACAAGGAAAGTGTGGGTATATTTCATGAAAGAGAAGAGTGAGGTGTTCACTCACTTTCAGAATTTCAGAGTTTTGGTTGAAAAGCAAACAGGGAAATATGTAAAGTGCCTAAGGTCAGATGGAGGGGGAGAGTACTTCTCCAATGAGTCCTCTGAATATTTGAAGAAGAATGGTATTCGGAGACAGTATACATGCAGATACACTCCGTAGCAAAATGGAGTTGCTAAGCGGAAAAACAGGCACATTGCTGAGATTGCGCGAGCATTGATGGAAGAGAAGAATATGCCGCATTGCTATTGGGCTGAGGCTGTTTCTACAGCAGTATACATCATGAACAGGACTCCAACTGCAGCCATACATGATGTAACTCCAGAGGAGAGATTTACTGGCAGAAAACCAGATTTATCTCATCTGAAAGTCTTTGGATGCATTGCATATGTGCATGTGCCAGATGAGCTGAGAACTAAGCTGAATCCGAAAGCTGAAAAATGTGTGTTTATTGGATATTCCCTTGAGCAAAAGGGATACAGGTGTTATAACCTTGACTACACGTGAGTTGAGGGTAAGCAGGGATGTTGTATTTGATGAGATGAGCAGCTGGTATGCTGCTGAAAAAGAAGCTGTTGGGGCTGATTTGAGTGGAAGTGTGGTTGCACAGAATGCAGGTCAGCAATCACAGTCTTTGAGTGGACCAGGAGAGTCCTCATCTAGTGGGTCTGTTGATAGACCATGGAGTGGCAGGCTGCATCATAATACCAGCCCTGCAAATGTGATTACTACATCACGTAAAGGAAAAGAGAAAGTGGTTGAGCCCCTTGGTATGCCTGACATTTCTGCAGGGCATTCTCATGTTGATGGAGAGTCTAGTGGCTCAGATATGAGCCTTGATGAGGAGCTTGGGATCCCAGCTATGAGAACACCTGGTGTAAAGAAGGCTATGGAAGCCATGAATGAGAAGCTGCGAAGATCTGGGAGAGTGAGAAATCCTGTGCAGAGATTTACCTATGATGGTTATGTGGCACATCACTATGCATATATGGCAAAGGTTGTGCAGGTTGTTGAGCCCACATGCATTGATGAGGCTGTTGGAAATGTGTGTTGGGAGAAAGCTATGGATGAGGAGATGGATGCACTATATGGAAATGAAACTTGGGATTTAGTGCAATTGCCAGAAGGCAAGAAAGCCATTGGATGCAAGTGGGTGTACAAAGTTAAACATAACAGTGATGGAAGCATAAACAGGTACAAGGCTAGATTGGTAGCCAAAGGATATGCGCAGACATATGGGATTGATTATGAGGAAACTTTCAGCCCAGTTGCCAAGATGGCAACGGTGAGAGTTGTGATAGCAGTGGCTGCGTCAAAGCAATGGTCTTTACATCAGATGGATGTAAAGAATGCATTCTTGCATGGGGATTTGCAAGAAGAGGTGTATATGTTGCAGCCACCTGGTTATGAGGATGTGAGCCACCCCGAGCATGTTTGCAGGTTGAAGAAAGCCTTGTATGGCTTAAAACAAGCACCAAGAGCATGGTCTGACAAGATTTCTGAATATCTTGTCACTATTGGCTTTCATGTAGCCAATGCAGATTTCTCGCTGTATGTGA
Source organism: Cibotium barometz (assembly GCF_041138505.1). Lineage (NCBI taxonomy): Eukaryota > Viridiplantae > Streptophyta > Polypodiopsida > Cyatheales > Cibotiaceae > Cibotium > Cibotium barometz. The sequence continues at coordinate 28,805,051 of NC_141075.1, read as the reverse complement.
GACATGGTGATAGAGGAGTTGTGCTTGTTGTCATCTATGTAGATGACTTGATCATTACGGGGGACCATGATGCAGAGATCTTTGATGTAAAGATCTTGCTTAGACAGAAGTTTGAGATGAAGGATCTAGGGGAGCTCAGATATTTCTTGGGCATTGAGGTGATTAGGTCACCACATGGTATTGGATTACTGCAGAGACAGTATGGCTTGGACATGTTGTCCAAGTATGGTATGACAGGCTGTAAGCCTATTTCTGTGCCATTGGATCAGAATGGCAAGTTGAGTGCAGATTCAGGAGAGATCTTGGAGGATCCTACTATGTACAGGAGCATAGTAGGAAGTTTGATCTACATGACGATCACCAGACCAGATTTGAGCTATGCTGTTGGGTTGGTGAGTCAGTTTATGCAGGTTCCACGGAAACCGCATTTGGATGCTGTGAGACGCATACTGAGGTATGTGAAGTCTACTTTACACTGTGGACTATTCTATGAGACTGGGACAGAGATATGTGTACATGGGTACACAGATGCTGATTGGGCTGGTAGTATCTCAGACAGAAGATCTACCAGTGGATTCATGTTTTCTTTGGGGAGTGCTGCTGTGACTTGGAGCAGCAAGAAGCAGCCTACGGTTGCTCTATCGAGTACGGAGGCCGAGTACAGAGGAGCTGCTATGGCAGCATGTGAGGTAGCTTGGTTGAGAAAGCTACTTGGAGATTTGGGTCTATCAGTGGATAGACAAGTTGTCATTTTCTGTGACAACATTAGCAGTATACAGTTGGCCAGGAACCCAGTCTTTCATGCTTGTACGAAGCACATAGAGGTCCACTACCACTTCGTCAGAGAGAAGGTCTTGGCAGGAGATCTTGACCTTGTTTATGTCAGCACAGAGGATCAGGTAGCTGACATCTTCACCAAAGCATTGGGTACAGAGAAGCTTCGCAGATTCAGGGCTTCGCTTGGTATACATGAGATGGAGTTAAGCTCGAGGGGGAGTGTTGAGATATCGAGCTCGTCTAGTGAGGCGGTGGCCACTGATGACCCGCCTGGGGGATAGGCCCCACACTTACACCACTGGCATGGTTGGTGAGATCATGGGAGATATGCGGCCAGTGGGATGATAGGCTGTGTGACAGCCATTCTAGAGACTGGCATGTTATAGCGCCAGTTCATTTAGTCGGGTTCACACTATAGAGAACCCGTGTATGTATTGGTTGAGTACCTTTCATATTATGTGTACTCTTATCTTGTATATGGTGTGTTGAGTGTTGAGTAGAGAAGAAGAAGATTTCAGCCTCTCACCTTGTGTGTTCTCTATTAGGGTTTTGTGAGTGTGTGTGTGCTTGCAAGAGCTCAAGCTCTCTTCCCCCCTGCATCTTTTCAAAAAGAAGGACGGAACTCTCCGCCTCTCCATAGATGATCGAGGACTAAATCAAGTCACTGTCAAGAATAAGTATCCTATCCCTCCCATCGACGAACTTCTTGACAGGCTTCGTGGGGCCAAAGTCTTCTCAAAAATAGATTTGAGGGCTAGTTACTATCAGATCAAAGTCAAGGAAGCATATATACCCAAGACAGCCTTCAATACCCGTTATGGCCACTATGAGTTTACTGTAATGTCATTCGGGTTAACCAATGCTCCTGCAACCTTCAACCGCCTAATGCAAAATATATTCCGTACTTACTTGGATGAATTTGTGCTTGTTTTCTTTGATGACATCTTAATCTACTCCAAATCAATGGAAGAGCATGAGGAGCATGTGCGTAGAGTTCTGCAATTGCTGCGCAGACACAAACCTTATGCCAAGAAAAGCAAATGTACCTTCTTTACTCATCAAATTGAGTATCTTGGATTCATCGTCTCCAAAGATGGCATTTCAGTAGACCCCGCCAAGGTCAAGGATATTCTAGAATGGCCACCTCCTAAATCAGTTCGTGAAGTTCGTGGGTTTTTGGGAATCACGGGATGGTATAGGATTTTTATCAAAGATTATGCCTTGGTAGCAGCACCTTTGATGGATCTTCTTAAGAAGGATTGCAAAATAGTGTGGCTGCCAATCCATCAAAACAGTTTTGATCAGCTCAAGGTCATTATTACTTTTGCCCCAGTCCTGAAACTTCCTGATTTCGCCAAGGAATTTGAAGTGGTAACTGATGCTAGTAGTCTAGCACTTGGTGGTGTCTTAGGCCAAGAAGAAAGACCAATTGCTTATACTTCCCGCAAGCTGAAGCAATATGAAGCAAATTATGCCACCCATGATTTGGAGCTCTTAGCAGTTGTTCATTGCCTAAAAGTATGGAGACATTATCTCTTGGGGGCAAATTCCAGCTTGTAGCTGACCACAAAAGTCTAAAGTGGATCTTCACCCAGCCTAACCTTAACATGCGACAAAGGAGATGGATTGAAATTCTACAAGAATATGACTTCGACATCAAATTCCGCCCTGGGAAAGATAATGTGGTAGCAGATGCACTTAGCCGCAAATCTTTCTTGAGTGCAATTTCAATGCCAAATAATCCCATACTGGTCAAGGTGGAAGAAGTCTCATCTCATGATCCAGATTATCAGAGAATGATGAAGTTAGTAGAAGAAGGGAGAAATTCAAAGAAAGAGAAGAATCTAATCAAGGGATACTCCACTCATGAAGGAAGCCTCTACTTCAATCATAGGCTATGTATCCCTAAGGATCCTGCTTTAAAGAAACTAATCCTCCATGAAGCTCATGATAGTCCTACTCCTGCTCTGCAGGACACCCAGGCTATGTAAAAACATTAAATGCCATAAGAAGGAGCTTTCATTGGGCAGGCTTGAAAAATGATGTCCTTCGGTACTTGAAGCAATGTCTCTCATGCCAAAGGATCAAAGCCGAAAGGGTCAAGATGCCTGGAAAACTTCAACCCTTGGATATTCCCCAAATGAAGTGGGAGTGCATTAGTATGGATTTTGTCACCAGTCTCCCCACTGTTCAAGGAGGATATGACTCCATTCTGGTAGTAGTGGACTTACTTACCAAAGTAGCTCACCTTATACCAGCGAAGAAGACCTTCAAAGCTTCTGATGTTGCTCGAGTTTTCATCAAGGAAGTCCTCAGACTTCATGCTCGAGTATTCATCAAGGAAGTCCTCAGACTTCATGGTCTCCCAAAAAGGATAGTAAGTGACCGGGATTCTGACTTCACTTCAAAGTTCTGGCAGTCCTTATTTCAAGCCCTGGGAACTCAACTTTGCTTTAGCACAGCTTATCATCCAGAGACCGATGACCAGACTGAGAGAGTCAATCAAGTAATTGAAGACATTCTCAGAGCATACTGTTGACGGGAACCAAGAAGGTGGATTCAATACCTTCCTCTTGTAGAATTTGCCTACAATGCGTCTTATCATCAAAGCATAGGAATGTCACCATTCAAAGCACTTTATGGGCAAGAATGCTTGTCTCCTCTAAATTTCTCTGATCCAACCATAAGAGTTGAGGCATCCAGGAAAATGCTCGAAGAAATGGAGGAACAAACCAAGGCAATCCAAAAGGATATTAAAGCTGCCCAAGATCGACAAAAGCATTATGCTGACAACAAAAGGTCTGAAAGGATCTTCAAGGAAGGAGACAGAGTTCTTCTACGAGTGCGACCCAAACGAAGTTCTCTATCACTTGGGAAATATAAGAAGCTCAGCCCTAGGTATTGTGGTCCCTATACAGACAAGTGTCTAGGTAAAAGTGCCTATAAACTCCAACTCCCAGCCCATATCAAAGTCCATAATGTATTTCATGTAAGTTTGTTAAAACCATATGTACCCAGTCTCGATCATATTCTTGATGATGAACAAGAAGTAATCCCTACTCAAGGAGTCCTTGAATTACAGCCCAGTAGCATCATAGATTCTAGGGAAAGGCAACTCCGAAATAGAACTCTCGTAGAACATCTAGTACAGTGGAAGGATTACCCTGAAGAGGATGCAACTTGGGAAGATGAAGCTACACTCTTAAAGGATTATCCCGAATTCATGACGAGATGAGGACATCTCGATTTCTTGATGGGGGGAAGGATGTAACATACCCATCTTCACTAATAAAGAAATGTCCATGTAATTATGAGTTTTTATGGTATAAAAATCAATGATTTTTATTATTTGAGTCATTTCTACTTAGAATCTTCAAATTATGAGCCCAAATTTGGAATTTCCATAAATTTTACCCTAATATAGGATTTTACAGCATCCAAAACGGACACCGGATCAAGCCTATACGCAAATTTCAGTCATTTTAGTTAAAAAACGGCGACCTTTAAACCTTAATAAATGCATGACCGGGCGTCCGATTGACGAACGGTCTGAACCCCAATGACCAAGAGAACCTCCCGGACAAAAAAAAAAATCGCCCCCCGGGGCGGTTCGGCACGCAAATTGAGACGGGCGTCCCAAATTTGGGTATCCCGCCCCAAAATTTGGGCCGTACACACTTACTAGGGTGCCTGTACGATGGCCGGCCAAGAACCAAAGGACGACCGCCCACTGTATGGTCCACACGTATCCCTACGTGGAGACCCATGCTGCCCCAGACCAGATAAGGTACATGCGTACCACTCCTTTCCCTGACAACTGACACTGTACCTTTCCCCTAGACACATGCAGGCCACTGATCCATAGCCCTTGAAGGTACACCGTCCTTTCGTCCTTGCTTTGTGCGACGCCCGTACCCTCTCCCCCCAGCTATATAAACCCCCGGGGTGCTCCACAGGCAGCACGCATTTCTGTGTAGTGTACGCCCTATTGTACCGCTGTCCGTATCGCCGTCTGTCCCTGTGCAACGTACTTGCTGTAGTAAAGCCGCCCCTTGCAGTTGCCTCTCTCATGCCCCCTCATTTGCCTCTTTTCAGATAAGCCAATTTTCCTCCATCCCCCTCTTGCTAGGAGGCATTGTCCTTAACTCTTCTCCCCCCGTGTGAAGAGACTTACAGCAGCCCCTCGCAGCCCTCTCCACGTTTTTTGCCTTAAGGACATCTCACAATTCCCCCCCCATTTGCATAGACTTTAATAAGGGTTTTTTGCCTTAAGAAAGAGTTCGTGTGCCATAATCTTTTGCTCATACGATGAGCAAACGATCTCCGAATTGAGATCCGGACTGAAGCGTTTCGATCGCGACAGTGAGCTCTACAAGGCGACGCCAAAGATGGCATCTTCTCGAAGACGTCAAAATATTGCCTCAAAAGGAGCACGCAACAATGAGATTAGGAAAGATGCTCCCAATGCGGCTCCACCCCTCCCTTTTCAAGCTCCTCAAGGAAATGGTGGCCAGGTTAGCTTGGTCATTTTTTTTAAAGAAGAGTTTTTCCTTAAAATTAGTGTTAATAAATGTGTATCTTTTCCTTTTAAAATAATGACATAAATTTGTATGAAGTTACGAATTATGTGATGCTGTATTCAATAAATTGCGTTGAAATTGTTATCTTCACGAATTGTGTAATGCTATATTCAATAAATTGCATTAAAATTGTTATCTTTAAGAGTACAAGTTTTTTTTTGGCTTCAACGCTAACTCCGTTCCGTGCTATATTCAATAAATTGCGTTGAAATTGTTATCTTCACGAATTGTGTAATGCTATATTCAATAAATTGTGTAATGCTATATTCAATAAATTGCATTAAAATTGTTATCTTTAAGAGTACAAGTTTTTTTTTGGCTTCAACGCTAACTCCGTTCCGTGCTTGTGTAGCCGGGCGGCGTCGTTAGCAAAGCCTGGGAATGGCCCAAGGTATCCCTCATACCATTGGGAGAATAAGGATCGCCGATTGAGGCGAGAGATTATGATGTTGCCTAGTTCTGAGGGCCCAGGCTAGTGCGGTAAATAAGCCCACCCTAGTGCACAGACATCCCTTTGAGGGGCGGGAGGATCGAGTGATGGAGCCTGAGAGAGCGATAGGCCGGCTTGAGTCCTCGCCAGCGGGACGATGAGGTGTATGGTCCCGTAGGGTTTTGCCCAGCATGTAGAGGCTGGAAGGCCGAATTCTAGATCATCGGCAGAATAAAGGAAAAGAATAAGAGAGCCAGTTTGGCTTGTATGGAATTGATTCATGTATAAACTTTTTATATAAATATATCTTGTCTTTGGCATGATTGCATTGTGTAAAAAGACTGTTTTAACAAACCTTGTGAAAAAGGGCTTTCATTAAGGAACATGTTTATTTATGTCAAACAGTGTGGTAGGATTAATTAGAAAACAAATTGATGCATGAGTAGGGTGGAAAGTGGGAGGATGGAATGCCCCGACGGCACTATCCTATAGACTGGTGGACTCGATTAGTTGGGTAGCTTTCCAACAGATTAAGAGAAAGCCCTACGCTAGATAAATAGGTTCTTGGGCAACTCTATTCTAGAAGACTAGTCCAACGACGGCTGTGCCTTGCTTAAGATGAGGAAAAAAGCGTTGCCTCTAGAAATCAAGTCTAGTAGTTGCCCAGTTTATGATCAATTGCCCTATGGGTGATTTGATGTTTAGAAGATCACGCTCCCCCTGCGAGATAGAACTAGGTCTTACCTATGAATCATATCCTTGAATCTCTACATGGTCAAGGTGTCGATGAATAGGAAATTTTCTCCAAGTTAAGACTTAGTGGACTATCTTAAGTGTTTCCCCCATTTTAGAAGGGAGGAACCTTAGAATGCCCAATGCCTTTGTGAAAGATGTCATCCACTTGATCCTCTGTGCTGACATATACCATATCTACACATTCTCCCTCACAAAGTGATAATGCACCTCAATGTTCTTCATTCTATCATGGTATACTAGGTTACTGGCCAATTGTAGACTACTCATGTGTGCTAACATATACCAAATCTACACATTCTCCCTCACACGGTGATAATGCAGCTTAATGTGCTTCATTCTATCATGGTATACTAGGTTACTGGCCAATTGTAGGCTACTCATGTTGTCACAATAAATTACAATGGCCCTATCCAAACGGGCTCATCCATATCACCAAGCAGCTTATGAAACGAAGCTACCTCACAAGTTGCCATAGTAGTGCCCCTATACTATGCCTCTATACACAAAGAAACTGTTGGTGGTTGTTTCTTGTTACTCTAACTCACAGTAGCACTCCCAAACAAAAATATAAAGCCACTAGTATATGTGACACTACCAATCCAATCAGCATCTATGTACCCATGTAGTTGTATCTCTGTACCAACCTCATAGAAAAGTCTAATATCAACTATGGACTTTATGTACTTGAGAATTCATCTACCCACATCCAAGTGTGGCTTTCTATTGGGGCCTATCATAAACTAACTCACAAGAGCTCAAGTCTAGCCTAGTCACTATGCACCTGTACATAGTGGGGTCCTCCAAAATCTCACTTGTATTTGTGGAAAGCTTTGTGTTCTATTCTAATGGCACTGAAATAGGCTTATAGCCTATCATACCATACTTGGACAACATGTCCAAGTCATACTTCCAACAAAATTCCATGAGGTGATCTCACCACCTCTATGCCCAAAAAATACTACAACTCTCACCAATCGTTCATCTCAAACTTTTGCTTCAAAAGACTCTTTACATCATGTGTGCCAGAATCACTATTACTAGTGATAATCAAGTCATTCTATCTGTCTTTTTCACATAAAGTAAAAAATTTGCATTGGATATCTAAAATCTAATGGTAGCAAGATACTCCCCAATATTGTTTGACCATGCTTTGGGTGCCTTCTTCAAGCCATACAAGGCTTTGCATAACCTACACACAAAATCTGGGTGTGCATCACTCTCATAACCTGGTGGCTACATCATGTATACTTCTTCTTTCCAAATAACCATGCAAGAAAGCATTCTGTACATCCATCTAATGTAAAGACCAACCCTTTACTACTAGAGCCATAGCAATGACAGCTCTCACGGTTACCATTCTCGTGCAGCAACAACAGGCTGAATGTCTCCTCATAGTTTCTGTCCCATATTTCTGTGCATAACCCTTGGTAACCAGTCTTACCTTATACCTACTCATTGATCCATCTACATTATACTTGACCTTATACACCCACTTATATCCAATTGCCTTCTTTTTCCTTAGGCAAAGGCACTAACTCCCATGTTGCGCATTTGCATCTAATGATCTCCTCGTTCATGGCATCACATCTTCCCATTTTTTATTTCTAAGCGCCTGCTCAAAATAAGTGGGCTCTTGTCACACGGAATTATTGAGGCGGTGCATCCCCCCAAGCATTTTTAATGGTTGAAAATCCTTCATGAAAAATATCTGTGAAAGTTTGAAACATTGGATTTTCACATATAAAAGGATCTGTTTGATGAGCTAAGAACTTGGAGTGTTTGGAGATACTATCTCCTCTTCTGAGATATGCAATGGGTTCTGGAGAAGAAACTTCGAAATACAAGGGTTTGGAGGGCATGTTGAATAGAAGACTAAAGCAACACACACACACACACACACACACACACACACACACACACACTATATATACCAAAGGGCGAGTTACGGAAGAATTTCGACAAACAAAGAGCAAAGGTGATGTGGAGCAGGCCACACGGCTACCTAGCACTGGTGTGAGCAAGGTGAAGCTACCGTCGAGCAGGACACATAGGAAAGATATGCACACGCACCACCTCTCTCCCTCTCTCTCTCTCTCTCTCTCTCTCTCTCACCACACCAAACAAACACAAATATGTTTAATAACTAACACTCACATGTACACTCATAGACATATACACATGTACATAAATGATTTCTTTCCTTTAATTTCTTATATATACATATACGTACTCATATACACATGTAAATAAATGATTTATTTCCTTTAATTTCTTATACATACATATATGCACACTCATAGACACGTACACATGTGCATAAATGATTTCTTTCCTTTAATTTCTCATATATACATGTATGTACATTCTCTTACTATCCTCCTCAAAACCTAGTGTTAGGATCATATGTAAGTTTGTTATGGTTTGTATTTTCCTTCTCTTTTCAAACTCTTCCTTAGATCCTATTATTAGCATCATATGTAAATTTCTAATGTTTTATAATTATCACACACATACACACAAAAACATAGTTTTTCATTCTCATTATTTATATTCACAACACACACACACACACATGTATATTTATACGTTCTGATGCAAGTACCCTCTCTCTCTCTCTCTCTCTCTCTCTCTCTCTCTCTCTCTCTCTCTCTTTGATGTTCCATTGGCCTTTTTACAAGATCCATTTTTGTTATAAGGCTAGTTTTTCCCACTTTTCCCATCAATTTTTTGTAGCTATGCTCACCCCTTCTCCACTATCCAGGATTATAGGCCTGATATTTGTTATGCTAGATAGATTCATGTCACCATTCTCACAGTAATGTCCCAACTAATTGATTGGGATTTTTATGAATTTAGGAGCATTACTATCTTCTCTCAAATCAACCTCTAGTTTGTGTCCTGGTTTAACCTATGGTTCTGAAGTTTCTTTAACACATTCTTTTACATCCCTCCACAGGGTAGTATCAACCTCTGGTTCTTTTACACAAACCAAAGGTATCAACCTCTAGTTCATGTCCTAGTTTAGCTATGATTCTGAAGTTCCTTTAACCCATTCTTTTATATCGTTGCACAGGGTAGTATTACTATAAAGCAAGGGCCCAATAGGCATTTTCACATTTGATGATAAAAACGGCATCAAGCTAGCTACATCATGCAATCTATATGCTATCTCTCTTTCCCTAACCACATGTTCTATCCCATTTTTGATCTAGGAGTATACGCCTCATCCCTTGTCTCAAATATTATATTCATGATGTAATCTCCCAACCCTTCTATATGGAGATAAGTTCGTGCTCCTCCTTGTATTCTCAAATTAGCTCTAGAATTCCTCTTCGGGATACATTGTATCAAGAGTTTTACTACTCGTTAGCTTTTGTTCAAGCTTCACCTCAGCTTAACTAATTGAGCCCTTTGCTATTTCTAGTTTTTGAATCTCTTTTTTAACATTGGGATATTCTCTGATGCTCTTTGTATCATTGGCCTTTTTAGGCCATCCATTTTTAAGAGCTTTTTGTATCAAGACGCTCTCTTCACTAGATCCTATTGACCCTATTTCTATGGTTCACTCGTAGAAAATAGCTTTTTGCATTGGGACACTCTCTTCCTATTGAACCTGTTTCTATGGTTCACTCATTTGAACCCATCGTAGATAAGGACCATCGACTCACCCTTGCCTACGCTCTTTGGTCGCCTTCTCCGACCTTTTTTTAGAGGTAAAAGTTAATAATTGGTGAACATCCACCTTGTCTTTATTCAACTAGTGGCCTGGGCTCGCGTTAGCATGTTTAGTGGTTCCCCACAACAAAGTGTCTACAATGTGCACAAATATAGATGGTCTAGGTTGCAAATGATATGGGCATTGAGTGCATGTATGGTTTTGTCTACATATTGAACATCGGTTTTGTCTACTAGCTTTGTCCTTGTTGTCTAGCTACTGGCACTTGTGCTAGTAGTGGGTTGAGAACCATATCTACATGGATTTCTCATGGTTTCCCAAGCATCTACAATGTGCATAATAGAGAAATGGTCTAGTTCGCAAGTTCACAAATGATGTAAGCATTCAGTGCTTGTATGGTTTTATCTACATATTGAACATCAAACTACCTCTCTCCTTGGGTAAAGTGTGCATTGTTGAGGTTCCCTCACCTCCTTTAACTTGATCATCTCCAGGATGGTCAAGGTCAATTCATTGACCCTCATATTTTTTACCTCCCTTTCTCTAGTGTGTGAGTCATGCCAACTTAACACCCGAGATGGTGCAACCAAAGATGGAGTCTTATTTTCCTCAGGGTGGGGAAATTTTCAAAATGTTGTCCTCAAATTCAATGAGCAATTTGCAAAATCGAATTCCTCTAGTCACATTTATCCTAATGAGGTCTTCTCAAGACATTCCTTTTCTAACTCGTCAGGGGCGCACCCTTATGCCACTAGGCTCCACTTGTCACACACCACTCTAGCAAAGCTTGGCACATACATTCTTAACTCGAGTAAAATTAACCTTATCCTCAAAGTGAAGTGTCCTATACCATTGATGTGCCTTCCAACCTAGCATTAGGGAATTCACGGAGCATCAGGCACACAGGTCACTGTGTAGATGCATCCATCTCTCTATTGTGACCACTACCCTGTCTACACTCTTGGGCATGGATACCTTGGTGTCTGCTTTAGGCCCTAGCTTTAACTCCGGAACAGTTTGGGGGTGAGCAAAAGCAGCATACCAAGGAGATTGTGGATACGTGGCTACATAAGTGGCAAGTCCACTTCTAGAGTCATCCATATGGTGATGACAAAAAGATTCAATTAGCAGCAGGTTTCCTCTTGGGCTGGGCTTTGCTCTGGTAGAAAGAACTCAAACCTAAATCAATAACCTAGGCACAATTTAAAGAAGTCTTCAAAAAGGAATCGTCAAGAGGGAGGATGACTACGACATATATTGGATGGGATCCTCATCTCTATTGTTGCATATTGATCTCTTGCAAAAAAGAAAAAAGAAAGAGTAGGGACTGCGATAAAGGGAAGGTAGGTAGTGCCAAAGATAGAACCACATGAGCCAAGAACTTCTCAAAGTTCTAAAGTGGTAAAGGAATTAAAGGGGAAAGACCTTAAGGATCTACCAAGTTATTTTAAAAATGAGGATGTTCCAGATTCCTCTACTTAAATTACCTTAGAAGAAGAAAGGAAAAGAAGAAACCCCAACAAGCCGATTCTCATGGAAGAACTTAGGGAGAAAGCCCGGAGAGCATCGCAAGCCCTTATAAATGAGCGACATCGCAAGCCCATATAAATGAGCGACATCGCAAGCCCATAGAGATGAGAGGCACAAATAAACCAAGAATCCAAGGGAGATACATTGAGATGGAGTATGTTTTGGAACCTCCTATTCAAATCACTTTGGGGACAAGGAACAAGGGACAGAAAGTAGTGATGGATTGATCCTGATGGATAGAATGGATGAGCTCCTAGACATGGCCAAGAAAGCTATGGATGATATAAATTGATACCAAAGTATGAAAAAACCTTTCCCAAAAAGACACAAAAATACCCTAACCCACCAAGAGAGGAGATCTCAAAGTGAAGCATAAGACTCCCCAACTAGAAATAGAGAGACCATAAGGACCCATTATAATGTTTCCACAAAATATTCTTACATCGAGTCCCCTAGATCCAATTCTAGAAGCATCTCATGAGGCTAGTGTCTCAAGTTGGGAATCACAAAAAGATCAACAATTTGATACCACTCATGACAATAAGGGGAAAATAGAGAAGCACCAAAAGAGCACTTGAAGAGCTTAGAATCCATGATGAAACCTATAATGAGTCTTTCGAGCCAGAAGTCACACTTTAGCAAAGGATACTTCCATTGATTTGACTCCAAAAACACTTCCATTGATTTGACTCCAAAAACACTTCCAAGTCTAGATGGAGAATACAAAACAAAGGTATACGTGAGGGACAAATCAAGGAATGGTCTTAAGTGAGCTCCACTCACAATGACCCAAAAGAGGACTGGCATTACAAGAACTACAAGATTAAGAGCATAAAGGTGTGCGCACCAACACCAAAAAGAGCAAAACAAAACAAATGGGGGTATCTTATAATGGACCACGAGATGCCAAACAAATTGACCTAGCACTACTAAGGTAAGGGCGCAAAAAGTTTTAGATATCTATTGACTTAAAACAATCATTTGCAAACTCTAAGCCTTATTAAAACAATCATTTGCAAACTCTAAGCCTTATTAAAACAACCACAACTCTTGCCAACTCTATCACAAATAGGGGCTTATAAGCCAAAATTTGAACCTAAGGCAGAGAGGTTGTAGCCAACTCTATCACAAATAGGGGCTTATGAGCCAAAATCTGAACCTAAGGCAGAGAGGTTGTAGCCAAAACCTAAGAGGAATCACATAAAAAATAGAAAACCTGCTAAAGAACTAGCAACCTATACTGCCTCCACTTCACCAACAACACCCAATGGTAAACTTTAACAGGTATGGGTACCAAAAGTCTAGTGATTCCAGTAGTGTGCCCCCATAGCTCACTAAAAGTCAAGGTTATGCAACCAAAATATGTGTGGATTGCAAAAGCCAGTATACGTAACATGCAACAAGCAGCATAAGACAAGTTGGTATGGATCCCAAAGAGAGGGGGAAGCACTAGATGAAGAAATGATCTAGCCACCATCCAAAGATGGATAGCCATAGAACATTCCCTCACAGCCCAAGGATATTATTAAGAATAAATCTTGATTTGGTTGCCAAAGATTAAGCTAACAAAGGGGGGGACATCAGAACAACAGAGCACGAGAGCCAAAGAACATCAAAAAGCATTATCGTGCTCAAAGCCAATACATATAATGTAGCCAAGAAAAAGTAGAAATGGGCACCTAAAAGGACCAACAAAGGCAAGGCTAAGGTAGATGAAATTTTGATCAAAGAAGAGTAGGAAAAACTCCAAAGACAAATTCAGGACCTCTTCTCAAAGATAATTTTGATCGAGGAACAACGGGAACAACTCCAAAGACAAATTCATGACCTCTTCTCAAAGATAAATTTGCTCGAGGAAGAGTGGGAATTTGATGGAGGAAGAGTGGGAACAACTCCAAAGATAAATTTAGGACCATTAACCTCCAGCATGAAAAAATTTGATCGAGGAAGAGTGGTAACAACTCCAAAAACAAATCTAGGTCCTTTAACCTCTAGCATGAAAAAATTGCTCTCGCCAAAAAATGGCCCAAATAACTTAACTTCTTCAATCCTTACATGGGCAGAAAGCTTGTTTTGTAAAAAGGATGCTATCACCCTCATGTCAAATCATAGGACAAAGAAAGTTGTTGCTTACTCAATAGCAACACCAAGGAAAACAAAGTAGAAAGAAAAGGCCTAGGGGAGTCCAATTTGTGCTAAGGGCATAAGAGTCAAGAGTTGGGTTGCAAAAGGCCCCAAAATGAGTTCAAGTGTAAATCCTAAGCACATGTTATGCACTAGTTCTTTTACAATCGAGTCACGTGCTAGAGAGACAAGCATAATTATTAAGTCAAGTCATGTATGCACGATACGGTAGGCATAAGGGTCAAAGTCCGAGTCAAAGGTCGATAGAGTGAAGGAGTAGGTCCCACTCATGTACTAATCACATACTATAATTAAGTAAACCTTGACTCCAAGAGCCTATCAGATATATTCCTGGATGGGGGGCACTAGCGAGAGGATGGAAGGGAAACCTTCTTCTCCTTAGCCTAGTGTATGACCCATCGCCATAACAAAATCCTCCTTCTTGTTATAACAAAATCTCCAAGGTAAAACCTTCATCATTGACAGCCCATAGACCCCCATGTTCTTGTTGCAGCACATGCTTTATACATTTAATTGCATCCATAGGTGTGCCTATATTACACAAACACATGTATTAGAGGCACCTTGATCTTCCATCCATAGCGAGAGGATGGAAGGGAAACCTTCTTCTGCTTGGCCTAGTGTATGACCCATCGCCATAACAAAATACTCCTTCTTGTTATAACAAAATCTCTAAGGTAAAAACCTCATCATTGAGACACCCCATAGACCCCCATGTTCTTGCAACACATGCTTTTTACATTTAATTGCATCCATAGGTGTGCCTATATTACCCAAACAGATAAATTAGAGGCACCTTGATCTTGCATCCATAGGTGTGCCTATATTACCCAAACAGATGAATTAGAGGCACCTTGATCTTGCACAAACACCCAACCAAAGCTAAATAAACCCCAAGGGAACACAGGAAAAAATGCAATTGCCAAGTTTTGAATCCTGGATCAGGACTCATTAAATGATCCTAATTTTTTGATCACTACTCAACTTTTAATCACATCTTAATGCTTTAATCTTGATTAACGATCCTAAAATATTTACTCCAAATTGTCAATCTTAATTCACCTATCCAAATCGTTGATTGTGGCTTTAGCCAATCTAAACTCCTAATCGTACGCCAATCTTAACCTTCTCTAATCTTAAATTTAGATTGTTATTGGGTCGCCAGCCAAATTTCAACATCCAAATCACCGATCCTAAAGAAACCAATTGCCCATACTTCCGATTTATCAATCGAAAATCAGATCGCTTCATCCTCTAATCGCCTATCCTAATCATGAGATCATCGAAACTTTTAAATCAGACAAATAATAAAATTATGGAAGATAATTTATGTGCATTTGATTACATCTTGGCATATCTCCCACTAGTGTGGTTGAGAATGTGCCTATGAAATATTAGGGTTACAAGTTTTCCTGTGTTGAGAATGTGCCTATAAAATATTAGGGTTACAAGTTTTCATGTGTTATCTGTTTGTTTGAGAAGGGGTAAGCCCCATAGGGAAACCTCTAAAGAAATTTTATGCACAAGGAATACCACCTTGGGGAATGGAATTTCTTAGATGCCTCCAGGAAATGGCAACTTACGACCAAACCACTAAAGTATTTCATGTGGATCTCTAGTCTAAGGCCAAGGTGGGCACAGGGTGATTTAAAAGCTGACAATGGAGGTAGTGCAAAATGCACTTAAGTTGTCCAAGGTGAGTCATGCATGGATCAAATACAATGTCACAAAGGTGGAAAGGATAGCTTTATTCGGCCCCACTAAGTTGGTAAAGCCTCACTGGAATGATGTCAGGTTACCATACCTTAGCACCCCCGTAATAGAAATATGAGCATATTTCTCATTTTACAAGTACATAGGCTTACTCAACTTTTTTATACTTCTCTGAATGGAATTCCTTAAATGCTTCCAAGCAATGACATCTTACAACCAAACCACCAAGCATTTCATGTGGATCCAGTCTAAGGCCAAGGTGGGCAAAGGTGATTTTAAATGCTGACAATGGAGGTAGTGCGAAATGCACTAAGGTTTCCAGGAGCCATGTATGGATTAAACACAATGCCACAGAAGTGGAAAGAATACTTTTATTCGGCCCCTCTAAGTTGGCAAAGCTTCACTCAATTGATGTCTCATACCTTAACACCCCTGTAAAAGCAATATGCACATATTTTCCATTTTACAAGCCCAACCATTTTACAAAGATAGACATAGGGGTACTTCTTAAACTCTACTAGGCTTATAAGGAACAAGATGTAGATGACACGATACAAAACTTTGCAAAATTAGTATTCAGAGAGTTGGAGAAGCTGTTAACCTTGGGAGGGCAATACTCAGGGGCAGGACTCCTCTTAGTTGACAATAATCATTTATTCGAGGCTAGAATCACTTAAACAGTTTTCTGCACTAATAGAAAGGCCCTCAAAGGGGAAGACCTCCACACAAGCATCATAAGGGAGAAAAGAAGCTAAGATAGTCACTCCCCCACTAGCAAAGAAGTCCTAGGTAGAAGGTGAAGCACAAGACACTACTAAGAAGGCTCTAGGGTTAAAGGGTTGGAGGAAGAAGCTTAAATTAAGAGGCATTGATTTAGTTATGACATCAAAATCTGATATTGACATCGAGAAAACCTTATCCTTGAGGCCACAGCCACACAAGACAAAGGCAAGGGCAAAGAAATAGAAGGCCCCTCTATCAACACCACAAAAGTAACCACTACTGTATAGGAGCAACAATAAAGCACAATACAAGGAATGTGAGAGTCTAAGAGGGTGCAAATGATGCAACAAAAATCATGGGACCGATGCCCCCCAATGCAAAGCTTACAAAATGGACTAAAAAGGATGTAAGTTCTAGCTGAGTAACTACTAAGAGCCAAGCTCTAATTGCAACTAGACAACTAGACATCTAAGCAAGGTGTATCGAGTTGATTTATAACTTTACATCCCAACTTTCCCAACTTTATAATATACAAGCATAGAGGGAAGCATAAGCTAAACGACAAATTCCAATTTTGCAAGAGCATATAAGACTATGAGAGGCTCAAATTCATGAAACCCTGAAGTCCAAAGATGCATTGGTGCCACCGTTAGGAAGCTGGAAAGGATGCATTCAAAGGCATAGTTAAAGTCAATAGGCAAAGCTCTTGGCCAATCAAGCCATTTTGAAAAAAAAAAGGATAAAGCCATCGGGACACTACAGAAAGAGAAAGATAGTGCATTGCAAGCCTTGAGAAATGAGTCGAGGTCAACTACCTCGAGGCCAAGAGTCAAGGCTAATAGAAGGTCCACAAATTCCTTGCATGCAGTTAAGATGAACAAATTCCTTGCATGCAGTTAAGATGAACAAAAAAGATGCCATCATACGAAGGTTGCAAACAAGAGTTGGCAAAGGAGAGTGCCCTATTAGGAAATAACCACCTTAGTTTTATTATTACTTTTACCTTAGCTTAGGGGTAGCTTAGGAATAAGTTCTCAATAGCCATGTCAGGTCAGAGATAATCCTTTGTTTCTTGATCCAGATGATTATTTATATGCTAAGCAGTACTGATGTATAAACACACAAAAGATATATGCAAAAGAATAAATACAAGATTTAGTTATGCATATTTGTTTCACAATTCTGTGTTGATTTATCTACCAACACTTTTGATGATGTAATCAATTTTTGCACATGCTTTGGTTTATGACTAGAGTGTCATGTAAATTTTGCATGGATCTGGCATGGGTGGATTTTTTGCCCTTTCATGTTAAGTTGCGGATTGTTCATTATCTCTTAGGACATCCTTCAGTACATCTTGGTGTTTGTCGTTCTGTCTTACATGTTGATGTGTTCTACTTATGTGAAGAAGTTTTGCCTATTTTGAATGTCTCTATTTTGTTAATCCATTTGTGGCGTCTAGTTGATCGAGACAAAGTGATTATATTTTGTGAGTGTTCCACTCTATTTCGTTAATCTATTTGTAGCGTCTAGTTGATTGAGTCAAAGTGATTATATTTTGTTGGTGTTCCACTCTAGATTTATAAGAACATCTTTCATTTTTGCATTCAAGTCTGTTTTATCACTTATGTGTGGCTATCTGGTAGTTTTCCCCATCCATGTTCAATCGGATGTGCAAGATTTACTTCTTTTGGAAGCGGAGCATGGAAATGACTCTTGGGCTGATGTCCACTATTTTTCTAGATCATTCATTTATGATAGATCAAGATTGGCACATAATGATGCTTGCTAGGAGCATCGACATAGCACAGAGCACTGGTGGTGGATAGTCTATGGGAGGATGCACTCATAGATAAGGAATATGAGGCTACTACTAAAGAAGAAAAAGTACCCACTAAAGAGGAGGATGGGCCCAAAGACATTGACGTTGTGGAAGATATAGTCAGTCGATGAATAGCCACAGCACACCTGGATGATTTTAACCCAGTTAACTCACCGGTACTACTTGTTCCCATTGCAGCATTCCCATTGCAGCCTAGAACATATTGATTTTTAGACTGTTGCTTGTTGAATTAAGTATGGATCTATCCTTTTTGACACGTCATCTGAAGGCTCTGACTTTATCTCCTCTTAGGGTGGTTCTTCCCAATCCACTTGATCTTGTAAGTGCACCACTACCTCCAGCATTACATGTCATGGCTTAACATGTATCTCTCAAATATCCAAAGTTCCATGGTAAGAAGGAGGATCTAGATACACACGTGGCCAATGGCATGCCGCTTCCAGTTACAATTGCTCAGAAGTGTAATACATTCAATGGCACTTTTGATGGGTAAGCCAACCAATATGCATAGTATGGCCATAATGCATGCATAGTATGGCCCCTATTGGCATGCATAGTATGGCCCCAATATATGAGGAACTGCGTGCTACATTTCAGTGGCACTTTTGATGGGTAAGCCAACCAATATGCACAGTATGGCCACAATGCATGCACAGTATGGCCCCTATTGGCATGCATAGTATGGCCCCAATATATGAGGAACTGCGTGCTACATTTCTACACCAATTTTGAAAGGATAAGATATCCTCGTAGGTGCTAGAGAAACTATGCTGCTTGGAGCAAAAAACCTTGCCAAAATATTATGGGGATAAATTCCACACTACTCTACAAAGTCGAGTGAACCTGATGGATTGGCCAATTGAGGCGCTTATGGGAGAATGGTTTTTTTGGGGTCTATAGAAGAAGTTGAAACCTTCTGTAGCATATGTTGATCTCACCATTAGCAATAGATTTGATAGGCTAGTGGAAGCTACTTGAAGATCAGAGCACAATTTAGGACACAACTTGACTTTAAGAAGGGGAAGAATGTCGATGTCTGATCAAGACTCGGAACTTACATGGTTCTAGACCAGCTCCCGAAGAGTAGCGAGACTAATGTAGTTGTGACCAATGCAATAAGCCAACACCGGTACGTTAAGCTACCTGTCTGCCTAGTCGAGGGGAGTTAATTGTGACTACAAGTAGGTTAGTTCCTAGGCCTATCATGATTCCGGATAGGAATTCACATCCAGATAGGAATGCACTTAACATGGGATGGATGCAGACTAGACAAAACTATGCAAAGCATAATAGAGACAAGTTAGAGACCAACCCCTATAACATTCTTCAGTATTAGCTTGAGCTCACAACAGTACAATGCAACACATTGGCAAAAGCTCAGCTTATCAACTCTGTACTCAACTATCCCCTAAGTTCCTTATCCTCTAATCCACACATATCCAAATAATCCCCCCCTTTGCTGCTTACATCCATTCGGGTACTACCCATTTTCAAGAAATTGTTACAAGTTTGGCAAGAAGGCTCAAACCATAATAGTTTGTTAGACAATGGGATAATCTGGGCGGTGACTAAACGAGCTGGTTGGCCACCAACACCTAGCAATCATCGTGGGCGTTGTGCCAACAAAGTGAAGCCCATAGTTGTTGTTGCTCTAAAAAAATATTTGCATCTAGATTGCCTCTAACTCCGGACCCTACAACCTAGACGGTTACGGCCTGTTCCATCCGCCTTCTTTTCGGTTATGCTTTTGTCATGATGCCCCTTGATACAAACTTGATTGGGCAGTCTTGGGCATAGGCCCTTTTCCTGATACTCACCCAAGCGTGCCCCAACCTTATCCTTTCATCCACCCATATGAATTACACGTCTATGGGACGCGCCTTTGTGTACTTTGCCTAGCCCTTTTCATTGTATCTATGGCCATGTCAGCCCCGCAAAAGCATGGGCTTTGTCTATTCTGGAGTGATGGTGTCTTCTTCAAAGATGGTCTATTTTGGTTCTCTTGGTCCTCTTCTCCCACCTCGACTCCATTCCACCCATAGGGTGGTATGCCTGATGATTTTGACATTGGCACCCCCTTTTCTCTATTTGCTAGGTGACTCCATTGGTGAGGGGTACTAGAAGTGTTGCTCTTTGAATGAGCTCTTACCTCCTCACCCGGATCCACGTCATACGAGCCCACCACTTCCCCGCATGGCTCTGGGTCCGGGGGAGGGGCTTTGGCCTTGTCCAACCGTTTGCTGCTCTAACCCTGACTAGCCACCTTAGGCAGTTCCAATTGGCTCATGAATTTAGCAATGTCATCCCAGTTAGAAGGCCTCATGGCACTTGCCTACTACTGGCACTTCTACTGGCACCTGCCTATTGTGCCATCTAGACTAGACTCACCTCATGGCACCCGCCTACTGTGTCATCTAGACTAGATTCAACATACATTCTAAAGGCAATCTCCTTCCAGACAATTAGGCTTTTCTAGCCCATTTCTTCTTGCAGTTTTTGTTGCATGTCCTCCCTTGCCCTCTTTTCTCTTTTAGCCCAGCTTTGGAAGTCTTGAATTTTTTTCCCTTGGACTGCACTTCCTTAGCACGGGCTTTCTTCATAGCCTCTATCTGATCAGCTTTTTTCTTGACGTAAGAATTAGTTATCGTTAAAGTAATGTTTAGCTCATTCAAGCTCATCTTTTTGCCTTTGCCTCATCTCTTGTGCATGTAGCTGCCTCCACTTTCTTTTTCATAGCCCTGATGGTCTTGCCATCTTGTTTTTGCTATTCTTTGAATTCTTTGATCGATGCCTCTAGTTCTTCTTTCTAGACTTGAAGAGTGGCCTCATCATTCGCTTTCTCTTCCAGTTTCTTCATCGCTGCCCATGCATGCTCCTTTAATTAATCTGTGGGGATGAGATCCATTATTGATCAAGTCCATAAAACGATCTTTTTCCCCTTCCCTTCTAGTTGTGTGGCCGGCTTTTCCCTTCTCCCTTCTCCCTTTAAAATGGCAAATCACTTTTTCCAAGTTTTGTTTCTTGAATAGCTACTTGTTTTCCGTGCACAGCTCCTCTTCTCTATTGGCGCCTCCTCCACTTTGCCAGCTTCTTTGCCCACTCCACCGGTGGGCTATGCATCTAAAGCTTTTACTGGTTTCGAGCCTACTGTGTTGGGGCCGAATTTCAATTTTCGAACCCTCCGTCCAGATTTCCACCCCTTGATTGGTGGAGAGGTAAGGTGTGGGTGTGCTTGCATTAGTGCTATTAGCTTTTCCAAATAAGCTCCCCACACCTCCTTTAGGTCATCCACCATGGCATGACCTTTCCACTGCTCCATTATTTCCACATCTAGGTTGTACACTTGGAATTCTTTTGCGTCCAGAACTCCCAATCTGGCTTTTGCCTTTGCCTGCTCCACTTTTTCTTTGTTAGCCCTACCCTAGATGTCTCTTATGATTTTGATGAGCTCCTCGCGGATCAGGGTGACTTATGCTTATGTCCTAGCTTGCATTTCTATGGTCTTATCCAATTCCTCTTGCATCTACACTATCTCCTGGTCTTTCCTGACCATCTTCTCCTTCATTTACTCCATATCCTTCTTTATTTCTTTATTGGCCTGTTGGAGCTCCTTGATCTGCTTGTGCATTTCATCCAGGCAGTCTGCTTCTGCCCTTCTCCTATACAGCTCCTTCTACAGGGGTTCCTGCTGGCTCCATCGCTATTCTCGAGATGTGAACATTACCCATAACCATGTTTGGTTGGAAAAGGTCGATTTGTTGTGCAGTTCGCTTCTCTTCCATGGAACCCTCAGATACTTAGTGCAGATTTAATGCAGCAGTTGTAGGAGGTGTAGAAAAATGGAATCGTGAATGCAGCTACACAAGGCACCAAGCTGCTAACTCCATAATATGTGGCTCAAGATTTTTTATTGTGCCACTAGAGGGAGCTGTGGATATTTCTATAGCGCTAGATATTGATATGTAATTTTACTTTGGTTCTAAAGGATCAGGTAAAGAATATAAGCTTGCAAATTACAAAGATGCTTGTAACAAATTGCACTTCAGATTCATCATTGAGATTATCATTCTTACCCACAAGCTTACATACATGTCCAAGAGGGCAATGGGGTTGTACCTATATGCATCAACAACCGAAAAACCTGTTACATGGGCTTATATCCTTTTCCATCAGTTAACAGGCTGTGCTCAAGAGCATAGGCCCACAACAATCAAAGAAAAAAATTGGCCTATATCTGTAATTTTTGTATAACGGAGTTCCCAATAGTGTGCCAAACCCATTGACATCAGCATCAATGGCACAAGGATTTCTCCCTAGGGAAAAAAATGAAGAAAGTCTATGATAAACCAACTCTAGATGTAGCTGCTAAAATAAAAAAAGAGATCGAGAGAAAAGACTAGCAGATTTCTGGAATATAGAGAAAGTCTAGAATCCGAGTGTCCTAAAAGAGCAGGATGGTGTAGGCCCATCCAGAAGATTTGTTTTTTCGAAAGAGGTGAAAGATGTGGACATAGAGGCCGTCCTTTGGTTCTTGTGCGGCCATCGTATAGGCACCCTGGTAATGTGCCGCCTTGATTTGCGTGCCGGGCGAATTTTTTTTTTGTTCGGGAGGTTCTCCTGGTCTTTGGGGTTCAGACCGTTCGTCAATCGGATGCCCGGTCGTGCATTTATTAAGGTTTAAAAGTCGTCGCTTTTTAAGGTTTAAAGGTCGTCGCTTTTTAAGGTTTAAAGGTCGTCGCTTTTTAACTAAAATGACTGAAATTTGCGTATAAGCTTGATCCGGTGTCCGTTTTGGATGCTATAAAATCCTATATTAGGGTAAAATCACACGTAGATTCCAAATTTGGGCTCAAAATTTGAATATTCTAAGTAGAAATGACTCAAATAATAAAATCATTGATTTTTCTACCATAAAAACTCATAAATTTATCTATTACATGGACATTTCTTTATTAGTGAAGATGGGTATGTTACACAAACCAACTTAGATGCACATCTCTAGAGCCTGTGGAGGGTTTCATGGCAGGATGAAATTGGGCTCCAGCCCATGCAAGAAAATCGTCAAACCATCGGCGCATTCAGGAGAAAATTGCGTTTTTTCCAGCGCAGTTTTTTTTGAGAAATTTGCAGATCTTGTCTTCATCCAATCAAATTGGTCTAATTCCTCACAGCTCCAGGGGTTTTCAAGCATGCTCTGGTGAAGTTAGAATTAGATTTGATCAAGTCTACAGTGAGATCCAAGCTCTTCATCAAAACTGCAGGTGACTTTGGTAAAACAGAGATTAAGCATTCAATATTTGGTCAAATCTTGTGTTTCTTGGCTTAATCCTCTACTAGACTAATTGCTATTGATGGCCTTGAAAGGATTTGAGCTCATTTGAACTCTAAGGCCTCAGATCTGGACTCCCTGCATACTCTGTTTTTTGCACACAAAATAGAGGATTAATTTGCTAATCAATGATTAATCAGTGCTAATCACTATATTTTGGTGCAATTGAGGGTTCAAATTAGCCATTAGGTATCTGATATAGATCCCTATAACTTCAGATTGAAATTCGGAGTTGGTTTGGTACTCCAACCATTCTGTACAAATTGGTTACCCTTGATTTAATGTAATTTCTGGTAAAAATATGCTGATAAATTTGTGGTAATCATCATTTTGCATTTAACCCTTGGTTAATGCTTGTAAATCTCACTCAAATTCAAGATTATTCATAGCCAGAGCTGCATTTGGGAATGTGCATAAGAATGAATGCTATATGCATTATGTATTGGGCACATTACATCAGTGTAAAAATGGGATCAAACACTGTCCTTGTCCAGAATAAGGCAAGAGGTAAGACCTCCCGCGCATAGATTTGGGTTTGCATTGCATAATGATACAAGATAAGCATCAAAATCCCAAAAGAACTGTCAAACAAACATTTAAACATGTTGCTCACATGGAGCAATAAGACCTGACGGCGGACAAGCTCATGGCCCCAGCCATGAAAGAAGAAGAACATCTCTCTCCAAGAGGAAGATCCACACCAAGAAGATCTAAAGGAAGCATTGAAGGAAGACATGGACACGAGAAGAGAAGCTGCCACAAGAAGACTGAAAGAAGAGGAAGACATGGACGCGTGAAGAGAAGCTGCCCACCACGACAAGAAGACTGAAGACAAGAGAAGATGTGAGGCTCCAAAGAGTGAGGAGCCATGTGAAAATCTCTGAGAGAGAGAGAGAGAGAGAGAGAGAGAGAGAGAGAGAGAGAGAGAGAGAGAGAGAGAGAGAGACCCCACAACCCAATGTAACCTGCCCCCCAACAAAGTAAAACCACCTCTGAGCCACCGATGATGTAGGCCATGTGGTAGATGTATGTGTGAGCACTTTAGTCAAGGTCGCGGGCACTTGTAGTAGCCTTGGACACATAGAGAGAGAGAGAGTGTCAAGGACTATGAGTTTAAGGACTTGAGGCACTGGTCGCGGACTATCAAGTAAGAGAGAAACTTGGTACAGGGTCCAGGTGTGCTAAGTTAACTTGAGGGGAGGTGTGCTAGGCACTGGTCTCGCGGACTATCAAGTAAGAGAGAAACTTGGTACAGGGTCTAGGTGTGCTAAGTTAACTTGAGGGGAGGTGTGCTAGGTAGTGTGACGTGAAAAATTGATATCTTTCATTGTCAATTTTGTGCATATTTTGATGGTTTCTCAATGGTAATAAGGTGGAAGCTTGTCCAAGAAGATTGCAGCGCCCACAATGGAATAACGGCGTGGTGATGCGGCGGCTTGGCGGCTACCCCGATAACAGCATTCTATCTTTAAATATAATGGTTTTACTTGATTTAGGATGCACACATTGTAAATGCCACAAGTATGCTTGATAAATACTTTGATATGGTAGATAGGCTACTTATGTGGAAAATAAAAGTGGGCCTTCATGCTCACATGGATTTTTATTGTATTATTAATATGGTATTCACCATGAGGCTACAAGTTGGGGAGTGTGGAAGGCATGTGGAAGAGTGTGTGTAGGTGCATAATTGGGAAAGATTCTTCTAGAATGCCTACATGGAAGAGGAGAATTCTGCCATGAGTA
Organism: Cibotium barometz; assembly: GCF_041138505.1. NCBI lineage: Eukaryota > Viridiplantae > Streptophyta > Polypodiopsida > Cyatheales > Cibotiaceae > Cibotium > Cibotium barometz. The sequence goes on along the minus strand of NC_141075.1, from coordinate 28,779,803 downwards.
AATGGGATCTCCACCTACATGCCACTTAGGCTTGGCTATTATCTTATCACACTCTCAAAGTCAAAAAGTCTTCAATTTAATAATCAATAGAAGACTTAGCCTAAGAGGACAATTGATGGTGACATCTACCCTTATGTCACTGAAGGGTTGAAGATTTTTATGTTGTAATTTGTAACAATGGAAGAGAGGGTGATTCTCCACCTATAAAAGGAGCCCTCCTCTCCCTTTCAAATCAAGGAATGAGCCTCCTCAATTGAGCATTTTGTGTCATTGCCATTCTCTTATCTTCAAACCCTTATTCCAACACTCTCTTTACATGTGAATATCTCATTTAGCATTAGCTCCTCATGCTTAACCCAATTTTGGACCTCTTTGATAAGTGGGATAAGGAGTTATTATCTTGGCGGGCCTGTGACTTCTCAAGGTAGCCCTTGCCTTATTGCCGCCCTCCTTTGGAGGTACCAATGGTTTTAGCGGTAATGAGCATGTGGAAAGACTTTGGGGACCATAGGTAAATCTTTACGATTGTCCGCTGAGCAATGTTAACCCTTACCCTCTAGCTTGAATCATGAAGGAGATGAAAGGCAAGAGGCTATGTGAAAATTGAGGTTTCATGCAAAGAGAGAGAAGTGCAGTTTTTGTGGTCCAATACCCAAATTTCAACCGGTAATTACTCATCACTCGGGTGTTGGTTTCTTAAATTGATCATATGGCTAGGAAGCTCTTTCTATGCTCTTTCCACTTATGTAACTAATTTCTTAATCCCTTACTTCATTGATGATTAGAATTTCTCCCAAAGTTGCTAATTTTTAGGCGAATTTTGGCAGTTTTATAGTCTTGTAGTAAAATGCATAACTTTTCGCTTGGTTGTCCGTTTTTGAAAGTTTTTATATGGGCGCGAAGCTCTCTTCAAGCTCTACGCACCTATCTAATCATCTCTTGAACAGCCTATATGGATTTAAAACTGCAATTCTCTGTGTATCTCTGTTTTTATAGAATTTTGGCAGTTTTATAGTCTTGCAGTAAAATGCTCATAACTTTTCGCTCGGTTGCCCGTTTTTTAAAGTTTTTATATAGGCGCGAAGCTCTCTTTAAGCTCTACGCATCTATATAATCCTCTCTTGCACAGCCTTTATGGATTTAAAACTGTAATTCTCTATGTATCTCTGTTTTTATAGCTTTTTGGCCATTCTTTCTTCTTAATCATGATTAATTCCTCCAAATCCCTTATCAAAAGGCAAACCCCATGTGTCTTATCCTCTTGTAAGTGATTGCCATATTCATTTTCTTTAATATGTTCCATCCAAATCGCCCAATTCGAACGAATGAAACTTACCAATATTCCCCGTATGTTTCCGTTCACATAATCCTGAGTCGGAAGATTTTCTTCCAACAAAGAATTGCCCTCTTGTTTGGAGCTGCAAGACTGGCAGAAATTCTTGCTTCTCCAGAGCCTTTCATCTTTCCTTCCATGAATTATGATCTCACCTTTGATGTGTATATCTTTATCTTAATCTAGGGAGAGAAAGGGAGGTGAGGAGGCTGTGAGGTTTCATACAAGTGTGTTTTGATTCTGAGAAGTGACCGAAGTCCAAACCCCAACTTCGTGTCACATCTTTTGGTGGAGACGGCGGGCAGGTTTTACTTAGAATTATTCTATTTTAACCTCAAGGTCCCGCATGATTAAAGGAAAGTTGTTTTGAAACAAGTAAATTTTCCTTGTCACTACTCATCTTTTGGTGCACGATGTTCAACATTCCGGTGTTCCGAGGATCGGAAGGAGAAGACCCGGGGAGTTATCTCCGAGAGTTTAATCGAGCATGCCGCTTGACGGGTTGGTCTATGAAGGAGAGGGCAGAAATACTTCTAGATTTCTTGGAGGGTGTGGCCTTAACTTGGCATGAGGCTTTGCCAGAGGAGTCCAAGAATGATTGGGAAAGGTTGACCAAAGCAATGAAGGAGAGATTTGGAACAGTGGAGTCGCCAAATGCTTTACTATTGCAATTGGATCAAATTTTCCAAAAGGAAGGAGAGTCAGTTTCTGCCTTTTCAGTGAGGTATGAAGCCTTATTCATCAAATATCAACAAGCTGCTTTACATGTTGTTGCTTCTTCTTCTTCACCTTCTATGGAGGATTCAAAGAGTTCTTTAGCAATGGAGCACCTTAAGATGAGCAAGTTTATCAGGGCTTTAGATCCCCGCTTGTATGGAAAAGTTCTTAGCAAAGATCCCACTAGTTTTAAAGAGGCCCTTCGTATTGCTTTGAAGAAGGAGGCCACTCTTCATATTGAGTCCACATTCCAATCTTCTTCAAGTGTGCCAACCCCACCACGAGTAGAGATAGCCTCAACATCTCAGGTACAAGCTCCATCCTTGGATCATAACATTGCACAACTTATGGCAGAATTTACTGATTTGAAGTTACACTTAGTCAATGCAAGGCCACCTAGGGTTCCACGAGCTGAGGATAAATCTAGGGATAGAAGTAGTGTCACATGCTATGAATGTCAAGAGAAGGGGCACTATCATACTGAGTGTCCAAAGTTGAGAAAAAGTGAGGATAAAAGTTTAGCACTTTTAGAGGAAACATGCTCAGAAGAAGAAGAGGAAACATTGATGTCATTAATGGCAAAAAGGGGTCGTAAAACTAGGAGTCAAGAAGAAGAACAAGAAGATAAATCTGAAGAAGAGGAGAAAAATAAGAAGAAGAAGAAGTCATCTAGGAGAAAAATTGGACAATCTGACTTTCCTCTTGGACAAGGATCTCTTAGTTATGACCTCTTGACAGATCTTAGGGAGAAAACAGCACAAATCACATTTGGGCAGCTTTTGGCACTCTCTCCAAAGCTTAGAAAGGAATGGGGTAAGCTGGCTAGCACAAGGGAATCTAAGAAAAAGAAGAAGAGGGATAATGGGACTCCTATGGTTCAAAAGGTGGATATTGATGTAGGAGATGACGTGCCCGTGATTGATGTCATCATTGAGGGGCAGACAATTTCTAATGCATACATTGATGGAGGTGCGTCAATCAATGTCATGAGTGAAAAAACAATGAAAGATGCTGATTTAAAGTTGTCTTCTACTAACTCTCCCTATCGCATCAAACTTGCTGATAATACTAGGGTGAAAACCTTAGGAATTGTCAGGAATTTGGGAGTGGATGTATGTGGTATTTCTGTGCCTACAACTTTTCAGGTCATTCCTACAAAGCCTGATGCTAGGGCTTACCCATTGATATTGGGTAGGCCATGGCTTCGCCAAGTGAAGGCGATTCAAAAGTGGGAGACAGGTGATCTTATTCTACAAGGTGAGAATAAGAAGGTCCACTACAACATCAAGAGTCGTCGCAAGAAAGTGGTAAGAGGTGAACCTTCAACTTCCGAAAGTTCAGAGTCAGAGTCATCCGATGAAGAAGAGACAAGTGGTAGCTCCAAGGATTCCATCTCAGAAGGAGAGGTGGAGGGAGTTGCATTTGGTCTTTCCCTGGGAAGGGATCGAGGGGATGCTGAAGACAATGGAGCCTTGGAAGGGGAATCTTCTTCAACCATGTGCAAGAAAGGAGATGTGGACCTCACTAGTCTTCTTCAACCATGTGCAAGAAAGGAGACGTGGACCTCACTAGTCTTCACCAACAGAATGAACTTCTTCTTGATGAGTCCATAGCAGGTACTGAAAGGGAGAATTACTTAAAAATGTTGGATGGATTTCCTAACCTATTTGCAAACAGCTACTCACAAGTATGCCAAGTTACCCTAGTAGAGCACAAGATTAATCTCAAGCCCCAAAGTAAGCCAGTGGTACAGCGGCTAAGGCGTTTGGGAGTAGTACAAGCAGAGGTGCTTAAGAAGGAGGTAACAAATTTGCTTGAAGCTGGATTTATTTTTCCAGTAGAGAATTCAGAATGGATTTCCCCAGTTGTAGTCACTCCCAAAAAGGGTGGAAAATGGCGTGTGTGTGTGTGGACTTTCGCCCTCTAAATGCATGCACAAAGAGGGATTATTATCCTCTACCCTTTTCGGATGAGATTTTGGATCAAGTTGCAGGTCATGAATTGTATTCAGTGTGTGTGATGGATACTCTGGATACTTTCAAATCCGGATTTGTGAAGAAGATCAAAGGAAAACCTCATTTATCACCCCTTGGGGAGTGTACGCCTATAGGGTGATTCCATTTGGCTTGACCAATGCACCAGCAACTTTTCAACGCTTCATGAGTCAGGTATTTGCACCTTACTTGGGGAAGTTTATAAGGGTTTTTCTAGATGATTTTTGCATTTACTCAAGCCGCATGGATCACTTGGAAAAGTTGAGGTTGGCCTTGCAAAGTATTGATGATGCAAAAGGGTGTCTTAATCCTGGAAAATGCCGCTTGGCACGAAGGAAGGTGGTTCTCTTGGGACATGTTATCTCACAAGAAGGCATAGAGATGGATCCTGAGAAGGTGCAGGCAATTGTGGCCCTCCCACCACCTACCAATGTAAGGGAGGTAAGGAGGATTTTGGGTAAAACAAAGTATTACCAACGCTTTGTTGACATGTTCTCTGAAAAGATGTATCCTATAAATCTGTTAACAAAGAAGAATGTTTCTTTCCAATGGGGGCCCGATCAAATTCAATCTTTTTGTTTGCTCAAGGAATGCATGAGTCAAAGTCCAATTGTTCAACCTCCTAGGTGGAGGGAGGACTTTTATGTGAACCCAAGTGTCTCATCACATTCAGTGGGTGCTATTCTCTTACAAAAGGGAGAGCAAGGGCGTATGCAACCAGTGTATTATGCAAGCCGACAACTCACTGATGCCAAGGAGAGGTATGGTGAAATGGAGAAAGGTGGTTTGTCTCTTGTTTTTGCAGTAAAGAAGTTCAGGTCATACTTGTTACCTCGCCCTTTTTTCTTCCTCACATCTCAACCTTATTTACAATTCTTGGTCCGCAAGCCCAATCCTGCAGGAGGGAAGTTTGCAAAGTGGATTTGTGAGCTTCAAGAATTCTCTTTCACTTTTATTACAGAAAACACCACTAGGGCCTCTCTTGCAGATTTGCTTACCAGGAAGGAAGAGGAAGAAGGAACAAGAGCAAAGGAAGAAGTATATGAAGATTTGGAGACACCACCAACTGCTTTCACTATGCATTTCGATGGAGCCTTTAGCCCTTCTAGGCAATGTGGGGCTGGGGGGATAGTTTTATTTGATCCAGAAGGAAAAGAGGTATGGGCCAATGGTAGGGAATTTCCAAAGGCTATATATCAAATAATGTGGCTGAGTACAATGCATTAATTTGGGGATTAGAAGATTGCATAAAAGATGGAATTGAAGAGGTAGAGGTTAAAGGGGATTCACAATTGGTCATCTGACAAATGAAAGGAGAATATAAGGCAAGGAGTCCTAATCTCCAAGAATTGTATAAAAGGGCAATGGAGTTGAAAGAAGCTTTTGAGTTTTGTAAATTTGTGCATGTTAACAGGAAGGATAATCAAAAGGCTGATGAATTGGCTACTAAAACCTTGGCTTCTTTCAAAGTAGCTACTCTTGCATTAATGGATACAGGTTGGCCTGAGCTCCAAGATGTTCAACACTATTTAGATACAGGATACTTCCCTCCTGGATTGAATCCTCAACAGAAGCAAAGGCTTACCAGGAAAGCTCATCCTTACACAATTCTAGGGGATGTTCTTTACAAGCAAGGTAAGGATAAGATTCTTAGGAGGGTGGTGAGCCTAGAGGAGTCTAAAAGGATTATGGAATTATGTCATGAATGTTCAGGTCACTTTGCCTCAGCCAGCACAACTCGGAGGATCCTTAACACAGGGTATTATTGGCCTCGACTCAGCAAAGATGTCCATGAGTGGTGCAGAAGCTGTGAAGTATGCCAGGCATATGGGCATAAGCAATTGGTTCCTGGACCCTTAAACCCTATCCCAGCATATGGTCCATTTGAAAGGTGGGGATTAGATTTTGTGGGCCCACTTCCTCGTTCCTCACATGGGAAGTATTACATATTGGTGGCCATAGATTATGCAACAAGGTGGGCAGAAGCAAAGGCAATGGTCAATAATAAAGCAGTGGCTGTGGCATCTTTTCTCAGGGAATACATATGTGCCCGATTTGGGTGTCCATTGGAAATCCTTACAGATGGGGGGAGGTCTTTCAAGAATGACTTGATTGAAGCTTTGGTGCAGAAATTAAAAATAAAGCATGCTATGTCAACTCCCTATTATCCCCAATGTAATGGTTTAGTAGAAAAAACTAATGGACTGCTTTGTGGATCTTTGTCTAAGCTAGTGGATACTATGAAGAGAAAGTGGGATGTGCATTTGCCAGAGGTCCTATGGGCCTATAGAACAACTCACAAACTCTCTCTTGGTTTCACACCTTTTCAGTTAGTTTATGGAATGGAGGCTATTTTGCCAATAGAATTGGAAATCACAAGCCTTCGCACATCTTTTGCACGCTTGAATAATGAAGAAGAAACACATGCCCAACGCCTAGCACAACTGGAGATCTTGGATGAGAGGCGACTTCAGGCACTTCAAAATTTGGAGGCTGCACAACAACGGCGCAAGGCAAGGCATGACACTCTCACAAAGAAGAAGAAGAAGCCAGAACTCAAGCAAGGAAGCTTAGTCATGAGGTATGATGGCCGTGTGGAGAAACGGCTAGATAAGAAGCTTCTTCGACGATGGGAAGGCCCCTTCAGGATAAAGCAAAAGTTCAAAAATAACACCTATCTTCTAGAGGATGCAAGTGGCCAGGAGGTTCCCGGTCGTGCCAATGAGTACCGGCTAAAGATATTCTACCCTCGAGCACCATGGCCAGCAGACCCCCCAGACAAGCATGGAGGATCTGCTGGGGGGAAAGATGTGACGTGAAAAATTGATATCTTTCATTGTCAATTTTGTGCATATTTTGATGGTTTCTCAATGGTAATAAGGTGGAAGCTTGTCCAAGAAGATTGCGGCGCCCACAATGGAATAACGGCGTGGTGATACGGCGGCTTGGCGGCTACCCCGATAACAGCATTCTATCTTTAAATATAATGGTTTTACTTGATTTAGGGTGCACACATTGTAAATGCCACAAGTATGCTTGATAAATACTTTGATATGGTAGATAGGCTAGTTATGTGGAAAATAAAAGTGGGCCTTCATGCTCACATGGATTTTTATTGTATTATTAATATGGTATTCACCATAAGGCTACAAGTTGGGGAGTGTGGAAGGCATGTGGAGGAGTGTGTGTAGGTGCATAATTGGGAAAGATTCTTCTAGAATGCCTACATGGAAGAGGAGAATTCCGCCATGTGTAAATGGGATCTCCACCTACATGCCACTTAGGCTTGGCTATTATCTTATCACACTCTCAAAGTCAAAAAGTCTTCAATTTAATAATCAATAGAAGACAGCCTAAGAGGACAATTGATGGTGACATCTACCCTTATGTCACTGAAGGGTTGAAGATTTTTATGTTGTAATTTGTAACAATGGAAGAGAGGGTGATTCTCCACCTATAAAAGGAGCCCTCCTCTCCCTTTCAAATCAAGGAATGAGCCTCCTCAATTGAGCATTTTGTGTCATTGCCATTCTCTTATCTTCAAACCCTTATTCCAACACTCTCTTTACATGTGAATATCTCATTTAGCATTAGCTCCTCATGCTTAACCCAATTTTGGACCTCTTTGATAAGTGGGATAAGGAGTTATTATCTTGGCGGGCCTGTGACTTCTCAAGGTAGCCCTTGCCTTATTGCCGCCCTCCTTTGGAGGTACCAATGGTTTTAGCGGTAATGAGCATGTGGAAAGACTTTGGGGACCATAGGTAAATCTTTACGATTGTCCGCTGAGCAATGTTAACCCTTACCCTCTAGCTTGAATCACGAAGGAGATGAAAGGCAAGAGACTATGTGAAAATTGAGGTTTCATGCAAAGAGAGAGAAGTGCAGTTTTTGTGGTCCAATACCCAAATTTCAACCGGTAATTACTCATCACTCGGGTGTTGGTTTCTTAAATCGATCATATGGCTAGGAAGCTCTTTCTATGCTCTTTCCACTTATGTAACTAATTTCTTAATCCCTTACTTCATTGATGATTAGAATTTCTCCCAAAGTTGCTAATTTTTAGGCGAATTTTGGCAGTTTTATAGTCTTGTAGTAAAATGCATAACTTTTCGCTCGGTTGTCCGTTTTTGAAAGTTTTTATATGGGCGCGAAGCTCTCTTCAAGCTCTACGCACCTATCTAATCATCTTTGAACAGCCTATATGGATTTAAAACTGCAATTCTCTGTGTATCTCTATTTTTATAGAATTTTGGCAGTTTTATAGTCTTGCAGTAAAATGCTCATAACTTTTCGCTCGATTGCCCGTTTTTTAAAGTTTTTATATAGGTGCAAAGCTCTCTTCAAGCTCTACGCATCTATATAATCCTCTCTTGCACAGCCTTTATGGATTTAAAACTGCAATTCTCTATGTATCTCTGTTTTTATAGCTTTTTGGCCATTCTTTCTTCTTAATCATGATTAATTCCTCCAAATCCCTTATCAAAAGGCAAACCCCATGTGTCTTATCCTCTTGTAAGTGATTGCCATATTCATTTTCTTTAATATGTTCCGTCCAAATCGCCCAATTCGAACGGATGAACCTTACCAATATTCCCCGTATGTTTCCGTTCACATAATCCTGAGTCGGAAGATTTTCTTCCAACAAAGAATTGCCCTCTTGTTTGGAGCTGCAAGACTGGCAAAAATTCTTGCTTCTCCAGAGCCTTTCATCTTTCCTTCCATGAATTATGATCTCACCTTTGATGTGTATATCTTTATCTTAATCTAGGGAGAGAAAGGGAGGTGAGGAGGCTGTGAGGTTTCATACAAGTGTGTTTTGATTTTGAGAAGTGACCGAAGTCCAAACCCCAACTTCGTGTCACAGTAGCAAACTCATATGTCTACTTGGGGGTCACTTTCACAAGCTCCGGCAGATGCTTCTCCATGAGGCAGGCATCACAGGATAGATTGACTAGGGGATACGCTGCACTTTCCCTCCCAGAGAGACAATGCCACCAGACACATTCCATGAGCCCGCCGAGATGAACGGATAGCTTTTTGACACACTAGTGACTCCGACGATGATGTACACATCCCCATTCTAGGCACTAGACTTATCAGCGGGGGCAGTTTGGCAATGCATAGAGCATCCACAAATTTTGATGCTATTTAGATTAATATGCAACAAACCATCTGTCCCTCACCATATAATTCAAGTAGAGTTTGACACAGCACCTATAGTGGTAGAGGCCTTATTCTAGACTATCACCTACATACAAAGGATACTAACCATGGATTCGTCATGGTTACCATACTTGGCACTATAGTCTTCTCGGTCGATAGCAGAGAGAAGACTATGGTGCGATAGCAGAGAGAGGGGTGCACCCATCCTAGTATGCTTCTATCCTCACATGGTTCACCCACACACGACTATAGATAAGCCAACTACCCCTATTTCAGTATGACCAAGACTCCCCCTACAATAGGCTTACTTATGTGGACAGGAACCGGGTAATTTGATATGACTTGCTATAGTTACACATTTGAGATACATGGAGGGATCCCCTACCACCCAAGATGCAATACTATAGTGACCATTTTCTGAGGTTTACAGAGGATGGACTCATACAAAGGCCATTTTTTGAGGTTTACAGAGGATGGACTCATACAAAGGCCAAGGTACCTAGATGTTTTCATGTCACATGCCATGAGGATAGCACTTGGTTAGCCTCAAGGTCTCATCCCATAGGCTCAAGATTGAGGTTGGCAGAGCAATAGGGATCCCTAGAGAGAGTAGATTATATAGATTATGCCATGGGAGGAGTAGAGTTTGAGGAGCATTATATTTGTCATTGCATAGTGAGAGATCAGAATATGTAGGGATCCCTAGAGAGAGTAGATTCTATAGATTATGCCATGGAGGAGTAGAGTTTGAGGAGCATTATATTTGTCATTACACGGTGAGAGATCAGAATATGTAGATTGTGCCATGGAGGAGTAGAGTCTGAGGAGCAATATATTTGTCAGTACTTGGTGCATTATGAGACAAAGAGAGATTCCACTGCCTATTCAGAGAGGGGTTTGGCCCATTATCTTGGGTTATGGAGTATCTAGATTAGCATTGTCTCGGACTCTTCTTGTTGGAGATCCAATGACACCAAGAGTTAATACTAAGACATCCTTGACCCTAGCACCCATTTCAATCTGCCGCGTCACAAGTTTTTTCCGCCCACAAGAGGAGGACACTCAGACGAATGAGGCCACCACAGTAGCAATCTATACCATTCACATACCTCAAACGAGATATGAAAATGTGATCTCTATCATCCAAATATCTCAATCAAGATACCTCGATGTGACCTCCTCAGTCATCCATGTATCTCAATCGAGATACATACATGTAATCTCAACTATTTATTTATCTCGATCGAGATATTACCAACAACAAATCAGATCCGTTCACATCTTACTATGCATATAAATCTAGGCCTTTTATTTTGACAACCCTTAAACTTGTGACACGTGACCTCGAATGAGATTATAAAAGGCATTGTCTTTCATCGTTTTCCCTTTTTAACTCATTTGTTGTTTTGTCTCTTGGATTGAAGCACAATTAGTTGGTGATTGAATCTAATATTATGGTGTTTTAGAGCTTCATTAGTGTTTTCCTAAGCCTAATCAGTGAACCTTTCACATTGGCCTTTTACATTTGCCCATCCATTTGTGTTAGCCTCAGGGGCTAGTATGTAGTCATGTGAGGAGGTCCACAAGTCTATTTATGGACCTCATTCACACGGAGATAGACCGCGACACATCATCTACTTTACATCGATGCATGTAGACATCCTAAAATTTTCTAGAAGAGGAGGCTTTGTTCCTTTTCATGTCTCATCCTACAATGCTTTTCAAAACAAAGAGAATTTTTTTCCTTCATCAAGACCATCCATGCTTTAAAGGGAGTGGAGAATCTAGATCTTTGGATTGATGTTGAGATTGTCTCCTATGATCTTGTAAGTATATGACTTGTAAGCCGGCCTTATGGTCACCAAAGGATCTCATTTCAAAATCATGAAAATTGTAATTTAGTGCATATCAATCACCATCATTTTTTCCATAATTATAAAGTTGCAATCAAAATCATAAATAATCAAAATTATAAAAGTCAAAAAGGGTCCTTTGATTAAGATTTGATGTACAATGTGAAAAGATGCACTATGAACATAAAATCTAGAATATGCATTTTCTATTTTGCCTTCTTTTATGAGGCTATATCTCCCAAACTGTATGCTTTCCACCCATGTTTCTTTGCTTAGCTTAAAGCTCTCTGAAATTTCTCTAAACATGTTCTTCTCATCCATAATGTGAATTCCTTCATCATTCTCTCTAATTCAGACCTGCACAACTTTGACACACAATTCTTGGTACAAAAATAAGCTCAATTTGACTAGTGCACCATATTATGAAGGTTGATTCAAGCATTAAGGAGGAGAAGGAATCTTTTTGGGATCACATAGATAAATTCCTAGATCTATGAAAACTTTACAACTCTCTCGTATAAAAATTTTCCAAATTCTTACTCAACATGCTATAAAATTGCTCACTAAAAGATAAAAATAATGATGCAACCCATAGTTATGTCTCAAGGCTATAATTTCAAATAAATTATAATATTTCCCTAGAACCTACTTATAGTGGTAAGTTTTTAAAAACCTTCACAACTTGCTCTTTCTAGACCTCTACTTTACTCAAGCTATTTTAATCACGTCGTAGATCATAAGGTTTGGAAACAAACCAAATCTATCCCATAATATCTACTTGATATTTTATTTGCACTCCAATTTATGAAAAGATTAGCTACTAGCTTAGGTGAATGCCAACTTTAGAGAATTATCTACATTCATCTATTTTATTGATGATGTATGCTTTATCAACTTTAGAGAATTATCTACATTCACATTAGGAAAAATATGGACTCTCCATTTTTCCCCTTAAGGATTGATTAAAAAAAGATTAGCCTGACCAATGAGAGAGTTGGGATTCTAGATCCATGTAACATGGATCTTTTTGTCATATCTTTACCCAAATCTCTTAAGACAATAAAATAATAGAGCCCATATCTTGAAAAAATAGAGAAATGTTAGATTCCATATCTTTCATGTCAGATGTACCTTGTGGTCAGCACATGGAAGTTTGAAAACCGAACTTCATTTTTTCCCTTTTTTTATGTTTAACTTTTTACTTTCCCTCCTTTTGCATTTCACTACCTTTTCATTTCTCCCCTTTTTTTAGCGGAATTCAATTTTGCCATATCTTCTGCAACTCTAGTTCTTTCTTCACGAAATTTTACAGGTATGTTGTTCTCCACCATAGCTCTCTCCTCATAAAATTTCATCTCATTTGGACAAAACCTCTATGAGTTATGTACGTTTTCTCACATGAACTTTCTCTTCTTTGTGCCACAAATAGCTATCTTGATCTGAAGTGGCATCAAATTCTTATGAGTAATGATCATATGTTTAGGGTTTGTCTATGTTTTGTCTTGATGTAAGATAGGTTTGTTTATGTTTTGTCTTGATGTGTTGTTGTTTATTTTCACAGGAGAGAGTAAGGTTGTGAGCAACAAGATTGTGCAAATCAAAGCAGTAAGTTGCTGTTTATTTCGTGTTGTTTTAATCTTTATTTGTTGCTTATAATCTTCTCTACACCACAAATAACTATCTTGATTTTAAGTGGCATAAAATACTTGTGGAGTAATGATCATAGGGTTAGGGTTTGTTTATATTTTGCCTTGATGTGTTTATTTTTATGTTCATTTTCATAGGTTGTAAGCAACAAGGCTGTAATAGGTTGCTGTTTATTTCTTGTTATTATAATGTTTATTTGTTGCTTACAATCTTAACATAGATATTTATTAATCATGCAATCTAATTTTGTTAATTTGGTACTTTGTTTTTTATTGTAGATGTCTTCAAGGAGGAGGAATATCAGTAATATTCACACAGTGGAGGTATTTAATAAGAGAGATGATGAAGGTAATTGGATCCCTGATCAATATAGTAAGTTAAATTGGATTTTAATGAGACCAAGTACTCGTGGGAGTTTCAAGGTCAAGAGCTCAAAGATGTAATAGACCCCAACAAACAATGGAAAGGTAGAATCATAGAGTTTAGGAGACACACTTATGCATGTTTATATGCACAAAGAGATTTGAGTGCATCATGACAACTTCAGTGCGAGACATAAGCCTAACAGTAAGTTTATATCTCTGTGCTTTGTGTTCTTGTGCTTTGAGTCCATGGTTATTAGAGAGAGTTTTAATACAAGCATGTTTGTTGCTTGCAGCTTTATATCCATCAACTCTGCATGAATGGCAAAATGTAGAGTGCTTAAGTGGAAAGCTAAATGTTTTACATGCAGAGATAGGTGCCTTGATCTATGACAACAATAGTGCAAGAGAATTGGCATCTCAGAATGTTTACTTTTATGATTCCACATATGTTGTGGAGAGACATAGTTTGGAGTACATTCCACTACCACCGTTGTCTAGCCCAGGAATGCTATAATCCTAGCTTAGACATGTCAGAAGCATGTAGGGTAAAGATAAAAATTGATGTTCATGAAGCCATAATCCATAATACACAAGACACACTGTGTTGTGTCCACACACATCTAACGCTAGCTAATGTCCACACACTATGACCAGCTGGACGCGGTCATTTATGTCTCACACATGCTGCTACCTAACATGTTAGCACAAAGCATAGCTGGCACACACTGACATCGAGCTTGAATCTCAACAGGGCATGCATCTGGTTGATTGACCTTGCTAGTCCTCAACGGATGAGTCCATGGCTCTTTTATAAGGATCGGTTGGTTGATCTTGCTGATCTTCAACGGAGATTCCATTTGTGAATGGATGTGATAAGATGTAAATGGGATGCGATAGGATGTGAATGGATGTGATAAGATGTAAATAGGATGTGATAAGATGTGATGTAATGAGAATGGATGTGGATGAGAATGATGAGATGAGAATGAGATGAGAGGATATGTGAAAGGGTGAGATGGGAAGTACATGGATGTGGATGTGGATGTGGATGTGTATGTGAAAGAATAGATGTGGATGTGGATGTGTATGTGTATGTGAAAGAAGGGATGTGTATGTGTATGCGAAAGAATGGATGTGGATGTGTATGCGAAAGAAAGGATGTGGATGTGTATGTGAAGGAATGGATGTGGATGTGTATGTGAAAGAATGTGAAGTGATGTGTATGTGAAAGAATGAGATGAGATATGTATGAATGAGACATGATGTGGATGTGATCTAATGTGGATGAGATGAATGGGATATGATGTGGATAGATGTGATGTAATGTGGATAGAATGTATGGAATGGGATGGTGATGAGAATGAATGTGATGGATATGAATGAATGTGATGTGATGGATGTAAATGGATGTGATGAAAATGAATGTGATGGACGTGAATAGATGTGATGTGATGTGAATCGGGATGTGAATGAATGAGATGTGATTTCATATGAATCAGAATGTGAATGAAGATGTGATGTCATGTGAATCGGGATGTGAATGAATGAGATGTGATGTCATGTGAATCCGGATGTGAATGAATAATATGGGATGTGAATGGATGAGATGTGAATCAGGATGTGAATGAATGAGATGTGATGTAAATTGGGACAGATATGAATGGACGATATGTGATGTGATGTGATGTGAAATGTGATAGATGTGAATGATTATGATGTGATGAGATGTGGATATGGGTAGATGTGAGTGGATGAGAGCTGATGAGGATAAATGAGGAAAGATGTGATGAGATGGAAAATGATGTGATGAGAATGGGAATACATATGAAATGAATGTGGATTGATGTGGAACAATGTGGAAAGACGAGTTCGTTATAGAAACTGTATTTATGACCTGTTTTTAAATGACTGTTTTATGTCAAGAATGCTAGGGAAGCATTTTGACCATCTTGTGAATGAGGTCGTGGAGACCTAACTGATAAAGTTGCAACAGTTGACGGAAAGTCAACGGAGGACGTCCCGCATAGCAAAAGGTCGACCGAGGTCTTGACCAACCTCAGTTTGATCTAAATGGTGAGCTTCCGGTACGGTGGATGAGGGGCCAAGGAAGCGGCCTATGAGTGAAGCGCTAGGTGACCTACGAAGGATCCTAGAGGGTGCTGGTGCTCGGGCTCTGGGTCACCGAAGATACCCACACGTGCATCGAGGAAGATATTGGAACAAGGAGTAAGAGTTGTTTTCTGAAACCGGGCATGGATCTGGTTGATTGACCTTGCTGGTCCTCAACGGATGATTCCATGGCTCTTTTATATGGATCTGTTGGTTGTTCTTGCTGATCTTCAACGGAGATTCCATTTTGATTTTTTTAAGTGAATATATTACCAGGTACTATGAGCTAGGAACTATCGAAAAGGCCCTTGAGTGGATAGGTGGTGAGCGTTCTAGTTACCAATGATGCCATAGGCACACCGATGAAGGAATGATTGGAAATGAGAATTCAACTAGATATTTTGGAGGATTATGATCAATGATACTATGGTTTCATTAAAATATTGTTTTAAAGTTAGCTGAATCTGTGAAAAAGGCAATTTCATATTGGGTGTGTAAGTGGTGTGACTAGCTTTAAGTTTGCATGAATATCCGACTAGGGGACCTGGGAACTCTTTTCCCTGGTACCCGGGACAAAACCTAACCAAATTCCTAATTGGATCCCATCACTACAGTGGTTGGGCGGTGGGCTAACCCATGGGACTGGATGGGGTTAGACTGGACTGATGGATCCCTAAAATGAGACTCAATTCTGTTATGGTACGATAGATGAAGTAAATCCCAGATAGTAATTGTTCTATGGAAAAGAATCAACGGTTGTGCCTCTCAATGAGGAAAAAAGCATTGGTCTCTATGATCCAAGTGCAAGTTTCTTCCTTGATCTGACCAAGTGACTTACAGGTTTGGTTGGATCAGCTTGGTCAGTGATGACCTTGACTACGCTACGAAGTTTTTTTTGGGTTTGTTTTGGAAGAACCAAGGGATTAGTCTTTTGTCTGGATATCCGTGGTGGGCGAGGCCCCGAGTGAAAGGCCCTTCCCCATGCAAGAAGTGCTACTTCCATTGCTAGCACCCCCGAATTCGTTGCGCGAAGGGGCAATGATCT
Source organism: Cibotium barometz (assembly GCF_041138505.1). NCBI lineage: Eukaryota > Viridiplantae > Streptophyta > Polypodiopsida > Cyatheales > Cibotiaceae > Cibotium > Cibotium barometz. Next base: position 28,763,574 of record NC_141075.1, on the reverse strand, counting down.
TTTACTTCTGGAATACTGTACCTCTTGTCTTCCTTAGGTCGCCATGCTATTTCTATTTTGGTTTAGCACACCTGCGCTTTTTCTACTAGAATTCTGGTTCCTCCTCAGCCCTAAAAGATGTATAAGCTCTCTTCTCAGTCCCGTGTAATCATCCCCTATTTCAGAATGCAAGAAAACATTGTTTTCCTTTGGTTTTGGCCTAGAGAGAAAATATTCTAGAGAGAGGTAATATAATTTTGAGATATTTTTGGATATAAAGTTATCCCTTTTAATTAAGATGAATTCTCGTGAAACAGAAGCTCAAAAAGAATTTTCCAATGTGCATTAGAAATTAATTGAATATGTGTATTAGACACCTTAGCCTAAGGGTCCACATTTTCAAAAAAAAATTGATTAAGGTTCAAAGAGTGTTCTAAAGGGCCAATAGGATTAATCCAAGTGTTGGAATAACAAAAATACAAAGAATAAAATAAAATCCCCAAAAAATGAGTAAATTCTCACATAAGAGTACTGGGTTTATTAGTTAAAAAATGAGGTTTATTAGTAAAAAATAAAAAATGAGGTTTATTAGTAAAAAATAAGGTTTATTAATTAAAAATGAGGTTTATTAGTAAAAAATCAAAATTTTTTGCACCTCAGGAAGTGGGGAGGGGGCTCATGAAGGAGGCACCTAAAATCCATCATTACTCCACATTTTTAATTTTTTAAAAAAATCATCTCTCCTCTTTCACACTGGATCAAAAAGTGAGCCAAACTAGTCCAAAACTTGTCCAAAATGAATCAAACTGAAGCTCGAAGCCTCTAGATCCCAGTTAAACTTGGTTAGTGGCCTCCCTCTCCTATAAATAGAACCCCATTCCTTTTTATTTTCATCTTCATGTATTTACATTCCAGTATAATCTTCAATTTAGTGTAATTTTATTATCCCTCTATTTTGCCTCTCCCTTGGGAAGCTTTGGAGCTTCATTAATCTTCATCCTCTCTTGGAGATTACCCTCTTCATCTTGGTGGCCAAGATTTCTCTTGGGGGCTTAACTTCTTCTTAGATAATCAATCCAAAAACCAAGGGTAAGCCTAAAATCAATGGTGTTTTTCTCTCTTTGGAATGGTAATCTTCTTCCCAACCTCTCTAATGCTTGGGAAGCATTTTAATCCATGGTTTCTTCTTAGAACCATGCTTTTATTGATTTATATGGTTTAAATGGATCAATGCTAATCTTTTATGCTTAAATGTAATGTTTTTGATTTGTAAATCTCTCTTTTTGTAAGAATACTCACCTTTATGGATTAATCCTTCTTGGAAGGATGGATCTTAGTTTTAATCTCATTTTCTTAACCAAAACTCTAGGCTTAACAAGCTAGAGATAGAGATTAAGCATTTTTATGATTTTTAATCTAATTAAAATGAGGATTAACTCATTTAATCTTGTTTTATGATTAGAAAATTCATATATATTCATTTTAAGTTAAAAGAGAGTTTATGATAACATTTTTGTAATTATTTTCATATGGGAATGATAGTTGGATATTTTTAAAAATAAACAAGAGTCTTAAATGTAATAATGCTTATAATCATGCTTAGGTATGCATAATGAATTTTTAGATTAAAAGAGGAAGTCCCACCATATTTTAGATAATTAGGAGTAATTATTAAAAGTAGAAATTTTAAGTATTCTCTGAAATTGTAGCAAAGCTATGCTAAAATTTTTACCATTAAAATTTGAATTAAATTCTATGCATAAATTTGGTAATGCAAAAAGAGGAATTATCATCATATTTTATGCATAAACATTTTTATGCTAAAAGAAGGATTTTTATTATATTCATTTTTATTATGTGCATGCATAAAAAATTAGATGCAAAAAGAGAACTTTTCACAATATTCTATGTATAAACAATTTAAATATTAAAAGAGGAATTTTTGTCATATTTCAAAATAGGTATATTCATGGTATGCTTGTACATGGGTATTTTTAATTATTCAATAAAAGAGGAATCTTCATCGTAATTTTTAATTAGAAAAATGCATAAATAAATTTTGGTATCAAAAGAGAAAGTTTCATCATATTTTGATATAAATTATGGCATGTTGATGCCTAGGTCCAAATGGAGAAAAGAAACGTTTAGTATAATTATATGTGAATATTTTAAATAAATGATGTATGTATATTCACAAAAGGGATCATTGAAAAAAGAAATATCCTTGTTAAATTTCATTATTCACAAATAGGATTAATTAAAGTTTTATTACGTCCAAGAAAGAATGAATTTTCATAATTTTGGATTCTTACCTTAACGATTGAAAATCACAGTTAATCTAATCAAATAAATGGAGAATTATCTTTAAAAAATATCTTTAGGAATAAATTCGAATAATTCAGTGCTAGACCATGACCACGTGAGAAAGGTGGGTCAGTAAGGTGCCTACCCATCTCTTGAATCAAGACTGACAATCCCATTTCTTCACAGTACGAAGAATGAATAACCGACTAATTTAGAGAAGTTTTTCCTAAGACCGAAACCATCTAGAAATAGTCAGAAATTCGTTTGTAATTTGATGGATGGATCACCGAGATATGAGATTCGTGATTTTCATTAAGAAATTCTGGGTGTTGGAAAAAGGGTCTTGTGAAATCAAACTCAACGGAAAATTCCTACTTGCATAGAAACTCTGTTTTTTGTAAAGGACTGTCTTACGTCGGAATGCTGGAGGAAGCATTTGGCTTATGGTTTAATCTAAGGAGAGTTATGTTGCAACAGCTGGTGAGGAGTCATCAAAGGATGTCTCCCGATCAAATCCTACCAACGTCTTGACCAACCTCGGTATGGTTGAAAATGGTGTGCTTCCGATATGATGGGCGAGGGCCGACGAAGCGGTCCTTGAGTGAAGTACTAGGACACCTAAGGAGGATCCTGGAGGGTTCTGACCAGGCGATGCACGGGCTCGTGCGTATGTCGAGGAAAATATTTATGGATTGGCGAGAAATTATATAAGTAAACGGGAAACTTGAAAGTGGATCTCGTTGGTTGACTAGCTCATCTTCAACAGAGAGTCTAGATGACTCTTGTTTTTAAAAACAATGGAACTGGAATTTTTGGTTTATGATGGAAACACAATGGTTTCATTCCAATTCTGTCTTGAAGATAGTTGAATCTGAGAAAAAGGCAATTTCATATTGGGTGCGTAAGTAGTGTGTCTATTTTGTATTTTACACGAGTGCCGGCTCGGGGGCCTGGGAACTCTTTTCCTTGGTACCTGGGACAAAACACAATCAAATTTTTTTTTAAAAGGATCCCACCAATACAGTGGTTGGGCGGTTGGCTAACCCATGGGCCGATTCCTACAATAAATTCAGTTAAGTTTAAGTTAAGTTACGATAGTTAAAGTAAGTCCCAAGAAGATTCTTGTTCTACGGCTGTGCCTCGCTTCAGGGAAAAAAAGCGACAATCTCTAATGAACCAATTGCAAGTCCCTTCCTTAATTCGACCATGTGACCTACGAGTTCGATTGGAATAGAAAGCATAGCTAAGGCCTTGACCCGTTAGATAAATTTTTTTGTTAGAAGATTTTCCTGGTGGAATTGCCCGTGCTTTCTGGGCGAGGAAAGTTTTTCCAGTTTCGGTTTCGAAAGAACCGCTAAACTAGTCCCTTGCCCGGACATTCATGGGCGAGGCCTTGAGTGGGAAGCTCTGCCCTGCATAAGAGGTTGCTACTTCCCGCTGCTAGCGCCCCAAAGATTGGTGCACAGAGAGGGCAGGGGTCTCACAGCTGGTATCAGAGCTTTGTTGAAAGCTCAAGAATCAAAGATGAATAAAATCTTAAAAAGATGCATTCACATGTATTTTCATTCAATAATTGATGAATTGGATGTTATAAATGGATGCCCCGTATTTATCTAGTATCCCCGATCTTACCCAAAATCATGATATAACTGCTTTTGCTTTTGAGCATATCCTCTGCTCCGCCACGACTCAAACGAGCAAAGGAAAGGCTTGCAAATCATTTCAAGAAGCTATATTTTCTGGACCCACCAGCTGAGATGTGACAGCATAAGTGGTCTGCAGGGCAATGTATCCACGCCTCTTGCAACCCCAGCACTAGATGCTGACATAGAACCTCTCATTAGCCATGGTCTTGTTAAGGCTAAAGGTGGTTTGTGGTGTTATCCTTTATCACCCCACACCTCAAGATTTTAGGATTACTTGTCATCTTTTCAGACTTCTTAGCCGTTTTATCCCAAGAAGTAAGATTCCAAACTCCAGGGAGCACTTCCAACTTTCCACCTCCTAAGAAACATCAAGGTCCCAATCAGAACCAGGAGACGGGAAGTTTGAGATTGGAAGGAAGGCCTTTTCCTTGGAGCACATTTTCTGGAACTCTGGCTCTTTCCAAGATGCAGAAGGATGATCTTCGAAGTGAAAACGTGTATTTTGGCTGTCAAGGTTTTGAGCACCAGCTCAAGGATTGCCCAACTCCTTCTATGTCAATGGGACAGGGAAGCCAAGGTCCTAGAATGCAGAGACCGACTCCTTTGTATCAATCTAACCAAGGTCCCTCTCGCCAAAATCAGGGCAACCCCAGAAGAGTGCCAGCTCAGCCTACAGCTTTTCTTCAATGCAAAGTAGTATCTCAGAACCCCCTCCCAGAATTGGGGAGGCCACAAAGAGAGAGTTCCACTCTAGACAACAATAGCCAGAGCCATCACAATAGCAGATGCAGTGGAGGAAGAAAGAGGATAGATCTATGCCGCCATTGAACATTGTAAGGTCCTTGTCCCCACCGCGCAACAAAATCAGGGTCTCTAGCAGTGGAAGTAGCACTTCTTGTGTGGTCCAGGGTCCCTCACTCGGGGCCTCGTCCACGGATATCCAGACAAGAGACTAATCCATCAGTTCTTCCAAAATCAAGCCCGGAAAAACTTCCCACTGCCCAAAAAGCACGGGCGATTCCTCCGGGATAAATTTTCTCTCACGTAGTCAAAAAGTCTTAACTAACTGATCTGATCGAATCTGTAAGTCTTAACTAACTGAACTGATCTGATCGAATCCGACCAACGTTTTTTTCCTCATTGAGAGGCACAGCCGTTGATTTTTTCCATAGAACAATTTTTTTTCGGGATTTACTTCATCTATCGTACCATAACAGAATTGAGTCTCAATTTAGGGATCCATCAGTCCAGCCCATCTAGTCCCATGGGTTAGCCAACCGCCCAACCACTATAGTGATGGGATCCAATTAGGACTTTGGTTAGGTTTTTCTGTCCACTCTCAGGGGTCTTTTCGATGGTTCCTAGCTCATAGTACTCGGCAATATTCACATATCAAAATGGAATCTTCATTTGAAGATCAGCAAGATCAACCAACAGATCCATATAAAAGAACCATGGACTCATCCATTGAGGACTAGTAAGGTCAATCAACCAGATCCATGCCTGAATTCAGAAAACAACTCTTACTCCTTGTTCCAATATCTTCCACGATGCGCGTGTGGGTATCTTTGGCGACCTAGAGCCTGAGCACCGTATGGATAGTACCATCTAGGATCCTTTGCAGGTCACCTAGCGCTTCACTCATAGACCGCTTCCTTGGTCCCTCATCCACCATACCGGAAGCTCACCATTTTAATCGAACCGAGGCTGGTCAAGACCTCGGCTGACCTTGCTATTCGAGACGTCCTCCATTGACTCTCCACCGTCAGCTGTTGCAACTTTATCAGATTAGGTCTCCACGACTTCATTCACAAGACGGTCAAAATGCTTCCCTAGCATTCTTGACATAAAACAATCATTAAAAAAAAAGATCATAAATACATTTTCTATAGCGAACTCTTGTCTTTCCACATTGTTCCACATCATTCCTTATTTATTTCATCTATATTATCTTTCTCATCACATCATAATCATTCACATCACAATTCACATGACACCACATCAATTCTCGTCCGTCACATTCAATTACATCACATCCATTTACACCCATCACATCTCATTCATTCATATCTATCACTTCACATCTACATATATTCATGTCACATCACATCATTTTTTATCACATCACATTCCTTCGCATACACATCCATATCACATTCTTTTACATACATTCACATCCATTCTTTCACATACATCCACTCACATCCCATATCATTCATTTACATCTTGATTCACATGATATCACATCTCATCACATCACATTCCTTTGCATACACATCCATATCACATTCTTTCACATACATTCACATCCATTCTTTCACATACATCCACTCACATCCCATATCATTCATTTACATCCTGATTCACACGACATCACATCTCATCACATCTATTCATCTCACATCCCTTCACCCCTATTCACATCACATCCATCAATCCATTCATGCACATCTATCTGATTCACATCACACATCTCATCACATCTATTCACCTCACATCTCATCACCTCTATTCTCATCACATCTATCCATCCCTTCACATCTATCTAATTTACATAACACATTTCATCACATCTATTTACCTCACATCTCATCACCTCTATTCACATCACATCTATTCATCCCTTCATTCACATCTATCTGATTCACATCACACATCTCATCACTTCTATTTACCTCACATCTCTTTTTCTTCCTGAATTATCTTTCTCGAAAAGGGGGTGATATTTCAATTACTAATTTATTGAATTTCATTCATTGAATATTCACTTAACTGATTTCTAAATTAATCACGAATTTCGATGAGGAATAAATTAATCATTTATCTGAATATTTCGACTTCGATAGATTTCTTGAATTTTCTCTTTATAAACCGAGTGAATATGAAACAATAGAATTTTCCCTCTCAGAGTATTTACTTATTCATTTATCAAATATCCATGGAAATTAAACATAGAATTAAAGAGAATCTAATTTTGATATAAAAATTCTTTATGAATCTATTTATGCATAAAATCAATTTAATAGGAATAACACTTTTAAAATAAAAAGATTTCCAATATGCATCTTTCTATGCATAGAATTTAAGCATCTTTCTATGCATCTTTCTATGCATAGAAATTAAATCTAATGAAAATAACACTTTTATAATAAAAAAATATCCAGTATGCATCTTTCTATGCATAGAAATTGAATCTAATGAAAATAACACTTTTATAATTAAAAAATATCCAATATGCATCTTTCTATGCATAGAAATTTAATCTAATGAAAATAACACTTTTATTTTTTTAAAAAAACCAATATGCATCTTTCTATGCATAGAAATTGAATCTAATAAAAATAACAAACACTTTTATAATAAAAAAATATCCAATATGCATCTTTCTATGCATAGAAATTGAATCTAATGAAAATAACACTTTTATAATTAAAAAATATCCAATATGCATCTTTCTATGCATAGAAATTGAATCTAATGAAAATAACACTTTTATAATAAAAGAGAATCCTTTTATACATCTATTTATGCATAAAATAGGAATAACACTTTTAAAATAAAAAGAATTTCTTTTAGAATGCACAAACGGTGGGGATTATTCTTTTTGAATAACATAAAGATAAAACTTATTTCCGTAAAATTTAAGAAAATTTTACCATAACCTCCTTTCTATGGTTGACCATTTCGTAATTTTTACATTCTAAATTTACTTTAAAATTTATCCCAAGATGAAATAAAGCACTCTAATCTAATCAATTTTTCACTTCTAAAGAGTAATCAATAGGCAAAGTTTAACTCAATTTATTTGTTACTCATTTTAGGATAAAGAAAGGCTGAAATTCTTAATGAAGAGAAGGGGGAAGCCTTTTCATCAAGGCTTATAATCCATAATCACATTAAAAAGCAAAGAATTCAAAAAACCATAGATTAGAATTATTAAAAAGTAGAATTAATAACTTACATGGAGTTTTGTGAGCTTTCCTTTGGCTTGAGGGATTGAGGGTTCTACTCTTGTTTGGATCAAGAGTGGCCACCAATTCTTTGTAGAGGAATTAGTCAAAAACAAGTGAATTCAATGTTTTTGGCTCTAGGAAAGAGTAGAGTAACAGTGCATAAACACTATTAAGCTTTTACAAAGGGAAGCCTTCTAAGATGTAAACCTAAACAAAAACTACATTAGTATAAAACTTTTTATTCAAATTATAGGCCTTCTAGTTGTATAGCTTAACAAAGCTACATGAGTATAAAGTAATGATCAAATATTACTTAAATGAGCCTAATAATCTAGTTTTTTTTTAAGACTTATAAGCAATAAGAGAAAACCAATTTTGAAGAATAAATGAAGGAAATACTTAAAAAGGGGGATTTTGATTAAACATAATAATCCAATAAAAAGAAAAGATTTACAAGCAATAACAAAAAATCAATTTTGAATAATAAATGAAGGAAAGAGTTAAAAGGGGAATTGTGTGTGTGTGTGTGTGTGTGTGTGTGTGGAGAGAGAGAGAGAGAGAGAGAGAGAAGAATTACTTTCTTATTATAATTGTTAACTTAGGTTACTCTTTGATAGCCTTTAATCTACCATCATTATAAGCTCTAGAGTCACTCTAAAGGACAAAAATTAGATATTGAATATCAATACTACAAGATTTAGCATCACACAAAAATATAAAATATAAAAAGTGAGTAATAATAAGTAGAAATATAAAGATGAATTCTTTGCATTGATATAAAAAAGAAAATAAGAAAGTTTGGTTGGTATATCTATTAGGAAGCCTATATGGCAATAACATTCAGTATGATATCATAGCTTTTGGAAAACAAAATTAAAACCAAACTTATGGAGAGGGTTTTTCAACAAGGGGCTCTATCTAGATAGATTACCCTTATGACAATCAAATTATTTCTAAAAGTTGTAAAATAAAGTATTATGACTAGTTATATGTTGCTTCAATTCTTCATTCAATGCCTCATATGTTGCATTAAAGTAATGCCTAACCTTATAATGTGGAAATTTTGAAAAAGAAAACCAAATATCCAACTCCCGCTCCCACCATCCCCCCTTTGCTTGCATACCTACCTCCTCTTCTACACCTAGTGCAACCCATACCCTCTATAAGCCCTTCCTTTCACTAGCCTAATTGTTTCTAGCACAAGGAATCCCACTCGACAACCCTATGTTAACAATGTGGAGAACTCATGGTGCCCTCCTTATGTGCTTACACCTACTACAATCTTCATCGTGCTTCTTATAGGGATGCCTTAGTAGTATGAGAGAGAGAGAGAGAGAGAGAGAGAGAGAGACAGAGAGAGAGAGAGAGACAGAGAGAGAGAGTCACGAAAAGGCCATCCAATCCAAAGTGTTTATTGTACCCAAAATAAGCAAAAATGGCTTTGATTTCCTATGATATACGTTCAAAAAATGAAGCAAATGAAATACTCAAACAAATGAAAAGTGAAGAAGTGTTAGTGAGATGTCTCACAACATTTAGAACATGCAAAGAAATTATCAAGATTTGTCACATAGACTTTGATCATGAAGACTTGCATTTTTATGTGTTCATATAATAATGCAATTTTATAAACACTATATGTCCCCATTTTTATGTGTTCATATAATAATGCAAGTTTATAAACACTATATGTCCCCATTAATAGAATTATGATTCACAATGTTCTTCAAAAATACCCCCATGATAGCTATCACTCTATTATAGAAGAGAATTATTAAAGTACTACGTAATAGTTAAAAATGGTTTTCAAAGTAAGAGCTATCCCTAAGGATTTAAATCTTGGGGTATAAAAAGGGGAAGGGTTCTTATTTTGTAGCATAGAAAATAATTTTCAATCATATGACAAACAATTCATTTGTCAAGTCTTGAATATCAAAAGAGGAGAGCTCAAGTTTATGGAAGCTTTGTGGAAGCTCCACATGACCAATTGGAGGGCCAAGAGTCCTTATAGTGCTTCATACAAGTTTATTGATCATGCTAGACTTACACACGTATTGCAATTTGTAAGAGTTGCAAAAACTATCATGGGAAACTTTATGAATGATGATTGTTTTTCCAG